>NC_085137.1:467720486-468079128 GCF_035046485.1 Aedes albopictus | reverse complement strand
AGATATTGGGAAGGGGAAAAGGGAACTAAGGAATCATGGGGGTCCTTGAGAAATGATACCTTTGGGGAATCTAATTAAAAAGTTGGACATTTTAGGAGAAGTTGAGGATTCTTAAGGAAAATTGGGGATTTTAAAGGAACATTGGGGAATTTTAGGAGATATTGGGAAGGGGAAAAGGGAAATTAGGAATCATGGGGGTCCTCTTAGAAGAAGTTGGGGATTCTTAAGGGACATTGGGGATTTTTATATATAGCAATTTTGAGTGTAATTTCTATACGCTTGTAAAAGATTTTAAGGCACGCAAGAAGTAGATTTTTCGCTCCTAAGCTAGGTCTTAAGCATATTGAATTTAACTATAAGTAAAACTTGATGGTAACACAGTGTTTTTGTTAGTAAAATCATGTTTTCCACGAGAGTAAAACAATTTTACAAGAAATTGCCTACTTTTAGGCGATAAATGCGGTACCTTTTGTGAAACAATATACGCCTAAGAGTAGGCAATTTCTTGTAAAATTGTCTTACTTTCGTGAAAAACATGATTTTTCTAACGAAAACAGTATGTAACCATCAAGTTTTACTTAAAGTTTAATTCAATATGCTTAAGACCTATCCTAGGACAGAAAAATCTACTTCTTCCGTGCCTTAAAATCTTTTACAAGCGCATAGAAATTAAACTCAAAATTGAAAATATTTTGGAGGCCTGGAAAAAAATTTACACCACTTATATACTTCTTAATCCCTAGGCCTGACGTAATATACAATAACACATAGAACTGACAACTTTTCAGATGTATTCATTTGAATTCCAACTAATGGGGCCTTGCTAAAAGGAAGGCTATGCAATTCTTACCCCTCCTGACCCAGACGTCCACCGGAATAAAACTGTCCACGTGGCTCCAATTTTTGGTGCTCCTAGCATAATTGAAACTACAACTAATAGTGAAGATAACCTCAAAATTTCATTAAACAATATTGATGTTTGCGTCCTTGGCAGCGGTTTGAAATTTTGTTGTAAGGCCCGTAGCCTACGGGTTAAGAAAATAAAGAATTTTTCGACTTATGAGTCAGACCAACTGAGCCACTGAGTAGAAATTTTTCTTGGTGCTCGTTTTTGAATATGATGTACCGCTGCAACTAAACTGCTCGCGCAATATAGAAAGAAGGCCCATTGCCATGAAGAAAGGAATCAGTGAAACGAATTGCTATTTGCTTGACTATAGTTAACTATAGAGTTATTATCAACATTTTGACGATATTACTGTTTTGTCTGTCGGTTTTTTTTTTCAAATAGGTTCCTTGAGAGTTTCTTCAAAGAAATTGCCATATATGCGAAAATATGATTTTTCGATATGTTCTCGGCCTAGCGGGCTAAACCGAGTATGCAGTCATCTTCTCATAAGTCTTATTGATGATTCTGGAAAGTTTGGCGATATTACTTTTTTGTCACCCGAACAAAAATTTTCCAAATAGCTTCCTTGAGAGTTTCTTCAAAGAAATTGCCATATATGCGAAAATATGATTTTTTCAATATGTTCTCGGCCTAGCGGGCTGAACCGAGTATGCAGTCATCTTCTCATAAGTCTAATTGACCATTCTGGAAAGTTTGGCGATATTACTTTTTTGTCACCCGAACATTTTTTTTTAAATAGCTTCCTTGGGAGTTTCCTCAAAGAAATTGCTATATATGCGAAAATATGATTTTTTCGATATGTTCTCGGCCTAGCGGGCTAAACCGAGTATGCAGTCATCTTCTCATAAGTCTAATTGACCATTCTGGAAAGTTTGGCGATATTACTTTTTTGTCACCCGAACATTTTTTTTTCAAATAGCTTCCTTGAGAGTTTCTTCAAAGAAATTGCTATATATGCGAAAATATGATTTTTTCAATATGTTCTCGGCCTAGCGGGCTAAACCGAGTATGCAGTCATCTTCTCATAAGTCTAATTGACCATTCTGGAAAGTTTGGCGATATTACATTTTGTCACCCGAACAAAAATTTTCCAAATAGCTTCCTTGAGTTTCTTCAAAGAAATTGCTATATATGCGAAAACATGATTTTTTCGATATGTTCTCGGCCTAGCGGGCTAAACCGAGTATGCAGTCATCTTCTCATAAGTCTAATTGACCATTCTGGAAAGTTTGGCGATATTACTTTTTTGTCACCCGAACATTTTTTTTCAAATAGCTTCCTTGAGAGTTTCCTCAAAGAAATTGCTATATATGCGAAAATATGATTTTTTCGATATGTTCTCGGCCTAGCGGGCTAAACCGAGTATGCAGTCATCTTCTCATAAGTCTATTTGACCATTCTGGAAAGTTTGGCGATATTCATTTTTTGTCACCCGAACAATTTTTTTTTTAAATAGCATTTTTGAGAGTTTCTTCAAAGAAATTGCTATATATGCGAAAATATGATTTTTTCGATATGTTCTCGGCCTAGCGGGCTAAACCGAGTATGCAGTCATCTTCTCATAAGTCTAATTGACCATTCTGGAAAGTTTGGCGATATTACTTTTTTGTCACCCGAACATTTTTTTTTCAAATAGCTTCCTTGAGAGTTTCTTCAAAGAAATTGCTATATATGCGAAAATATGATTTTTTCAATATGTTCTCGGCCTAGCGGGCTAAACCGAGTATGCAGTCATCTTCTCATAAGTCTAATTGACCATTCTGGAAAGTTTGGCGATATTACATTTTGTCACCCGAACAAAAATTTTCCAAATAGCTTCCTTGAGTTTCTTCAAAGAAATTGCTATATATGCGAAAACATGATTTTTTCGATATGTTCTCGGCCTAGCGGGCTAAACCGAGTATGCAGTCATCTTCTCATAAGTCTAATTGACCATTCTGGAAAGTTTGGCGATATTACTTTTTTGTCACCCGAACAATTTTTTTTTCAAATAGCTTCCATGAGAGTTTCTTCAAAGAAATTGCTATATATGCGAAAATATGATTTTTTCGATATGTTCTCGGCCTAGCGGGCTAAACCGAGTATGCAGTCATCTTCTCATAAGTCTAATTGACCATTCTGGAAAGTTTGGCGATATTACTTTTTTGTCACCCGAACAAAAATTTTCCAAATAGCTTCCTTGAGAGTTTCTTCAAAGAAATTGGCATATATGCTTAAATATGATTTTTTCGATATGTTCTCGGCCTAGCGGGCTAAACCGAGTATGCAGTCATCTTCTCATAAGTCTAATTGACCATTCTGGAAAGTTTGGCGATATTACTTTTTTGTCACCCGAACATTTTTTTTTTCAAATAGCTTCCTTGAGAGTTTCTTCAAAGAAATTGCCATATATGCGAAAATATGATTTTTTCGATATGTTCTCGGCCTAGCGGGCTAAACCGAGTATGCAGTCATCTTCTCATAAGTCTAATTGACCATTCTGGAAAGTTTGGCGATATTACTTTTTTGTCACCCGAACATTTTTTTTTTCAAATAGCTTCCTTGAGAGTTTCTTCAAAGAAATTGCCATATATGCGAAAATATGATTTTTTCGATATGTTCTCGGCCTAGCGGGCTAAACCGAGTATGCAGTCATCTTCTCATAAGCCTAATTGACGATTCTGGAAAGTTTGGCGATATTACTTTTTTGTCACCCGAACATTTTTTTTTTAAATAGCTTCCTTGGGAGTTTCCTCAAAGAAATTGCTATATATGCGAAAATATGATTTTTTCGATATGTTCTCGGCCTAGCGGGCTAAACCGAGTATGCAGTCATCTTCTCATAAGTCTAATTGACCATTCTGGAAAGTTTGGCGATATTACTTTTTTGTCACCCGAACATTTTTTTTTTCAAATAGCTTCCTTGAGAGTTTCTTCAAAGAAATTGCCATATATGCGAAAATATGATTTTTTCGATATGTTCTCGGCCTAGCGGGCTAAACCGAGTATGCAGTCATCTTCTCATAAGCCTAATTGACGATTCTGGAAAGTTTGGCGATATTACTTTTTTGTCACCCGAACTTTTTTTTTTAAATAGCTTCCTTGGGAGTTTCCTCAAAGAAATTGCTATATATGCGAAAATATGAATTTTCGATATGTTCTCGGCCTAGCGGGCTAAACCGAGTATGCAGTCATCTTCTCATAAGTCTAATTGACCATTCTGGAAAGTTTGGCGATATTACTTTTTTGTCACCCGAACATTTTTTTTTTTCAAATAGCTTCCTTGAGAGTTCCTTCAAAGAAATTGCCATATATGCGAAAATATGATTTTTTCGATATGTTCTCGGCCTAGCGGGCTAAACCGAGTATGCAGTCATCTTCTCATAAGCCTAATTGACGATTCTGGAAAGTTTGGCGATATTACTTTTTTGTCACCCGAACATTTTTTTTTTAAATAGCTTCCTTGGGAGTTTCCTCAAAGAAATTGCTATATATGCGAAAATATGATTTTTCGATATGTTCTCGGCCTAGCGGGCTAAACCGAGTATGCAGTCATCTTCTCATAAGTCTTATTGATGATTCTGGAAAGTTTGGCGATATTACTTTTTTGTCACCCGAACATTTTTTTTTTTAAATGGCTTCCTTGGGAGTTTCCTCAAAGAAATTGCTATATATGCGAAAATATGATTTTTCGATATGTTCTCGGCCTAGCGGGCTAAACCGAGTATGCAGTCATCTTCTCATAAGTCTAATTGACGATTCTGGAAAGTTTGGCGATATTACTTTTTTGTCACCCGAACAATTTTTTTTTTAAATAGCATTTTTGAGAGTTTCTTCAAAGAAATTGCTATATATGCGAAAATATGATTTTTTCGATATGTTCTCGGCCTAGCGGGCTAAACCGAGTATGCAGTCATCTTCTCATAAGTCTAATTGACGATTCTGGAAAGTTTGGCGATATTACTTTTTTGTCACCCGAACAATTTTTTTTTTAAATAGCATTTTTGAGAGTTTCTTCAAAGAAATTGCTATATATGCGAAAATATGATTTTTTCGATATGTTCTCGGCCTAGCGGGCTAAACCGAGTATGCAGTCATCTTCTCATAAGTCTAATTGACCATTCTGGAAAGTTTGGCGATATTACTTTTTTGTCACCCGAACATTTTTTTTTTTAAATGGCTTCCTTGGGAGTTTCCTCAAAGAAATTGCTATATATGCGAAAATATGATTTTTTCGATATGTTCTCGGCCTAGCGGGCTAAACCGAGTATGCAGTCATCTTCTCATAAGTCTTATTGATGATTCTGGAAAGTTTGGCGATATTACTTTTTTGTCACCCGAACAAAAATTTTTCAAATAGCTTCCTTGAGAGTTTCTTCAAAGAAATTGCTATATATGCGAAAATATGATTTTTTCGATATGTTCTCGGCCTAGCGGGCTAAACCGAGTATGCAGTCATCTTCTCATAAGTCTAATTGACCATTCTGGAAAGTTTGGCGATATTACTTTTTTGTCACCCGAACATTTTTTTTTTTCAAATAGCTTCCTTGAGAGTTTCTTCAAAGAAATTGCTATATATGCGAAAATATGATTTTTTCGATATGTTCTCGGCCTAGCGGGCTAAACCGAGTATGCAGTCATCTTCTCATAAGTCTAATTGACCATTCTGGAAAGTTTGGCGATATTACATTTTGTCACCCGAACAAAAATTTTCCAAATAGCTTCCTTGAGTTTCTTCAAAGAAATTGCTATATATGCGAAAACATGATTTTTTCGATATGTTCTCGGCCTAGCGGGCTAAACCGAGTATGCAGTCATCTTCTCATAAGTCTAATTGACCATTCTGGAAAGTTTGGCGATATTACTTTTTTGTCACCCGAACAATTTTTTTTTCAAATAGCTTCCATGAGAGTTTCTTCAAAGAAATTGCCATATATGCGAAAATATGATTTTTTCGATATGTTCTCGGCCTAGCGGGCTAAACCGAGTATGCAGTCATCTTCTCATAAGTCTAATTGACCATTCTGGAAAGTTTGGCGATATTACTTTTTTGTCACCCGAACAATTTTTTTTTCAAATAGCTTCCATGAGAGTTTCTTCAAAGAAATTGCCATATATGCGAAAATATGATTTTTTCGATATGTTCTCGGCCTAGCGGGCTAAACCGAGTATGCAGTCATCTTCTCATAAGTCTAATTGACCATTCTGGAAAGTTTGGCGATATTACTTTTTTGTCACCCGAACATTTTTTTTTTCAAATAGCTTCCATGAGAGTTTCTTCAAAAAAATTGCTATATATACGAAAATATGATTTTTTCGATATGTTCTCGGCCTAGCGGGCTAAACCGAGTATGCAGTCATCTTCTCATAAGTCTAATTGACCATTCTGGAAAGTTTGGCGATATTACTTTTTTGTCAACCGAACAATTTTTTTTTCAAATAGCTTCCATGAGAGTTTCTTCAAAGAAATTGCCATATATGCGAAAATATGATTTTTTCGATATGTTCTCGGCCTAGCGGGCTAAACCGAGTATGCAGTCATCTTCTCATAAGTCTAATTGACCATTCTGGAAAGTTTGGCGATATTACTTTTTTGTCACCCGAACATTTTTTTTTTTCAAATAGCTTCCATGAGAGTTTCTTCAAAAAAATTGCTATATATACGAAAATATGATTTTTTCGATATGTTCTCGGCCTAGCGGGCTAAACCGAGTATGCAGTCATCTTCTCATAAGTCTAATTGACCATTCTGGAAAGTTTGGCGATATTACTTTTTTGTCACCCGAACATTTTTTTTTTTTAATGGCTTCCTTGGGAGTTTCCTCAAAGAAATTGCTATATATGCGAAAATATGATTTTTTCGATATGTTCTCGGCCTAGCGGGCTAAACCGAGTATGCAGTCATCTTCTCATAAGTCTAATTGACCATTCTGGAAAGTTTGGCGATATTACTTTTTTGTCACCCGAACATTTTTTTTCAAATAGCTTCCTTGAGAGTTTCTTCAAAGAAATTGCCATATATGCGAAAATATGATTTTTTCGATATGTTCTCGGCCTAGCGGGCTAAACCGAGTATGCAGTCATCTTCTCATAAGTCTAATTGACCATTCTGGAAAGTTTGGCGATATTACTTTTTTGTCACCCGAACATTTTTTTTCAAATAGCTTCCTTGAGAGTTTCTTCAAAGAAATTGCTATATATGCGAAAATATGATTTTTTCGATATGTTCTCGGCCTAGCGGGCTAAACCGAGTATGCAGTCATCTTCTCATAAGTCTAATTGACCATTCTGGAAAGTTTGGCGATATTACTTTTTTGTCACCCGAACATTTTTTTTCAAATAGCTTCCTTGAGAGTTTCTTCAAAGAAATTGCCATATATGCGAAAATATGATTTTTTCGATATGTTCTCGGCCTAGCGGGCTAAACCGAGTATGCAGTCATCTTCTCATAAGTCTATTTGACCATTCTGGAAAGTTTGGCGATATTCATTTTTTGTCACACGAACAATTTTTTTTTTAAATAGCATTTTTGAGAGTTTCTTCAAAGAAATTGCTATATATGCGAAAATATGATTTTTTCGATATGTTCTCGGCCTAGCGGGCTAAACCGAGTATGCAGTCATCTTCTCATAAGTCTAATTGACCATTCTGGAAAGTTTGGCGATATTACTTTTTTGTCACCCGAACATTTTTTTTTCAAATAGCTTCCTTGAGAGTTTCTTCAAAGAAATTGCTATATATGCGAAAATATGATTTTTTCGATATGTTCTCGGCCTAGCGGGCTAAACCGAGTATGCAGTCATCTTCTCATAAGTCTAATTGACCATTCTGGAAAGTTTGGCGATATTACTTTTTTGTCACCCGAACATTTTTTTTCAAATAGCTTCCTTGAGAGTTTCTTCAAAGAAATTGCCATATATGCGAAAATATGATTTTTTCGATATGTTCTCGGCCTAGCGGGCTAAACCGAGTATGCAGTCATCTTCTCATAAGTCTAATTGACCATTCTGGAAAGTTTGGCGATATTACTTTTTTGTCACCCGAACAAAAATTTTCCAAATAGCTTCCTTGAGAGTTTCTTCAAAGAAATTGCCATATATGCGAAAATATGATTTTTTCGATATGTTCTCGGCCTAGCGGGCTAAACCGAGTATGCAGTCATCTTCTCATAAGTCTAATTGACCATTCTGGAAAGTTTGGCGATATTACTTTTTTGTCACCCGAACATTTTTTTTCAAATAGCTTCCTTGAGAGTTTCTTCAAAGAAATTGCCATATATGCGAAAATATGATTTTTTCGATATGTTCTCGGCCTAGCGGGCTAAACCGAGTATGCAGTCATCTTCTCATAAGTCTAATTGACCATTCTGGAAAGTTTGGCGATATTACTTTTTTGTCACCCGAACAAAAATTTTCCAAATAGCTTCCTTGAGTTTCTTCAAAGAAATTGCTATATATGCGAAAATATGATTTTTTCGATATGTTCTCGGCCTAGCGGGCTAAACCGAGTATGCAGTCATCTTCTCATAAGTCTAATTGACCATTCTGGAAAGTTTGGCGATATTACTTTTTTGTCACCCGAACATTTTTTTTTCAAATAGCTTCCTTGAGAGTTTCTTCAAAGAAATTGCTATATATGCGAAAATATGATTTTTTCGATATGTTCTCGGCCTAGCGGGCTAAACCGAGTATGCAGTCATCTTCTCATAAGTCTAATTGACCATTCTGGAAAGTTTGGCGATATTACTTTATTGTCACCCGAACAATTTTTTTTTCAAATAGCTTCCATGAGAGTTTCTTCAAAGAAATTGCCATATATGCGAAAATATGATTTTTTCGATATGTTCTCGGCCTAGCGGGCTAAACCGAGTATGCAGTCATCTTCTCATAAGTCTAATTGACCATTCTGGAAAGTTTGGCGATATTACTTTTTTGTCACCCGAACAATTTTTTTTTCAAATAGCTTCCATGAGAGTTTCTTCAAAGAAATTGCCATATATGCGAAAATATGATTTTTTCGATATGTTCTCGGCCTAGCGGGCTAAACCGAGTATGCAGTCATCTTCTCATAAGTCTAATTGACCATTCTGGAAAGTTTGGCGATATTACTTTTTTGTCACCCGAACAATTTTTTTTTCAAATAGCTTCCTTGAGTTTCTTCAAAGAAATTGCTATATATGCGAAAATATGATTTTTTCGATATGTTCTCGGCCTAGCGGGCTAAACCGAGTATGCAGTCATCTTCTCATAAGTCTAATTGACCATTCTGGAAAGTTTGGCGATATTACTTTTTTGTCACCCGAACATTTTTTTTTTCAAATAGCTTCCTTGAGAGTTTCTTCAAAGAAATTGCTATATATGCGAAAATATGATTTTTTCGATATGTTCTCGGCCTAGCGGGCTAAACCGAGTATGCAGTCATCTTCTCATAAGTCTAATTGACCATTCTGGAAAGTTTGGCGATATTACTTTTTTGTCACCCGAACAATTTTTTTTTCAAATAGCTTCCATGAGAGTTTCTTCAAAGAAATTGCCATATATGCGAAAATATGATTTTTTCGATATGTTCTCGGCCTAGCGGGCTAAACCGAGTATGCAGTCATCTTCTCATAAGTCTAATTGACCATTCTGGAAAGTTTGGCGATATTACTTTTTTGTCACCCGAACAATTTTTTTTTCAAATAGCTTCCATGAGAGTTTCTTCAAAGAAATTGCCATATATGCGAAAATATGATTTTTTCGATATGTTCTCGGCCTAGCGGGCTAAACCGAGTATGCAGTCATCTTCTCATAAGTCTAATTGACCATTCTGGAAAGTTTGGCGATATTACTTTTTTGTCACCCGAACAATTTTTTTTTCAAATAGCTTCCATGAGAGTTTCTTCAAAGAAATTGCCATATATGCGAAAATATGATTTTTTCGATATGTTCTCGGCCTAGCGGGCTAAACCGAGTATGCAGTCATCTTCTCATAAGTCTAATTGACCATTCTGGAAAGTTTGGCGATATTACTTTTTTGTCACCCGAACATTTTTTTTTTTCAAATAGCTTTCATGAGAGTTTCTTCAAAAAAATTGCTATATATACGAAAATATGATTTTTTCGATATGTTCTCGGCCTAGCGGGCTAAACCGAGTATGCAGTCATCTTCTCATAAGTCTTATTGATGATTCTGGAAAGTTTGGCGATATTACTTTTTTGTCACCCGAACAAAAATTTTCCAAATAGCTTCCTTGAGAGTTTCTTCAAAGAAATTGCTATATATGCGAAAGTATGATTTTTTCGATATGTTCTCGGCCTAGCGGGCTAAACCGAGTATGCAGTCATCTTCTCATAAGTCTAATTGACCATTCTGGAAAGTTTGGCGATATTACTTTTTTGTCACCCGAACATTTTTTTTTTCAAATAGCTTCCTTGAGAGTTTCTTCAAAGAAATTGCTATATATTCGAAAATATGTTGACCATTCTGGAAAGTTTGGCGATACATCCCAACACATCGTCTATATGGTCTCTGCTCAGCATGGCCTCATGGTGCTAGCATGTGAGCGCCTCAGACCTTGTGACGGTACGGTTGCCCGCTTACAAATGCGGCAGTTAATCTTTCAGGACGCGCGCAATCAAGCAGCTGAAACTGCACCACGCTTGCGCTGTATACGACGAGCGAGGTTTTTTGTAGTGTTGTACTATTTACAATGGCGTGCGTCCTGAAGGGATTACTTCTTGCTACTTGTGATATGTGTCGAGGATTTTTGATGGAGCGTAATAATAGTATTATTATAAAGCAGATGAGCTTTCGTCATCATTGCGTCAACCGATATGTAAAAGTGCATAACATATGTCACAACAGGTCCTGGTCAACCATTAGACGAAACCTGAGTAATAGTTTTTTAAAGTGCATATTTCTGAGTAGCAATTTTGCAGGTGCATTTTGCTCGCGCGATGCAGCGGTACGATGCTTGTGATAGACAATGTTCCACTGTAAATATCATGATTGCTCGGGCTATTCAGCGGCACGGGTTGCTCGCGCACTTGCTCGCGCATCTAACGGCGATAGTTCTCTGTTAGAATTTCTTTGAGTTTTCATCCAGAATTTCAGCCAAATTTTTTAAAGGCTGCGCCAAAATTTGTTCAATAAATTTATCACAGAACCTTTTGAAGCTCTCACCAGTCACGCTAAATTGGATTTTGACAGCGATTGAAAACTCCTTTGTGTTGATCGTGCTTTACCTTCAAGTATTGTGGGCACATACTGATCAAAATTACTGGCAGTATATCGTATTTGGGCATTCTTAGTTCTATGGGCAACATAAAATATACAGAAATATCCATTTCCATTCGATTGTACACATGGAACATTACGAGCGACTCTCATCTTCATCTGCGTCACAAACCTTTCACCAGCCTCTCAA
Source organism: Aedes albopictus (assembly GCF_035046485.1). Taxonomy (NCBI): domain Eukaryota; kingdom Metazoa; phylum Arthropoda; class Insecta; order Diptera; family Culicidae; genus Aedes; species Aedes albopictus. Next base: position 468,067,831 of record NC_085137.1, on the reverse strand, counting down.
ACGCCACTTACCTTGCCACGGACACATCACTGGTTTGGTACAGCCCAGCCTCGGCGTACCAGGACGTCGTACTGCGCTCCTTGCTCTTCAGTTCGTTCTCGAACGAGGCCTGCTTGAGGGAGTCCGCCTTGAACACACCGCATTCGGCGTACCACGAGGTGGCACCCAGCTTCCGGTTCTTCAGGAACTTTTTGTCGCCGGCGCCGACGCCGACGGATGCGCTGACGGGTGGCGGTGGCGGCGGAATGGTAGGTCGACTAGCTGGGCTGCCCCCGCCGATCATCGACTTCCTCCGGTCGGCGTCCGGGGTTTTGTGGGAGGCGTGCTTCTGCGGCGAGGGAGTGTCCTTCCCGACGGAGGCCACGTTCAGATTCGAAGAGGAGCTGTTCGGTTCGCTGCCGTTGAATATCCCTGAGTCGACGTCCAGCGAGTCCGTTACGTAGAACGTACTGCGGGAGCCGTTGAACGAACTGTTGATGTGGAGACTAGAGTCCGACTGGAGGCTCTTGCGAAGCTTGGAGCGAAGGGATTTTCCGGTTTTGGTCTTTTTGCGGAAGGTCGAAACGTTGCTGGAGTCGCTGTTGCTGATACTGGCCAGAATGGATCGGTCCGCTTGTTCCGAAGCGGGACTAGATGCGAGGGCGGATCCGTTGGGCGAGACCGACGTCGGGGTGACGGGTTGGTGGAAATCGGTGTTTTCGTAGTCATCGGACGAGGCTTTGCTGGATGATCCGAGCTGGAGTGGCAGTTTGAACGATTTGGATTTGGACTGCTTGGGCGTTTTCGGAAGCGGAGTGTTTTCATAGTTAACGGCACTACCGTCTTCCGGTCCGGACGGGAAGGTCAGATTTTCCCCGGTAAAGATCTTTGGTGACTTGGAAGAACTGATTTTCTTTTTGGAAAATTTGTTGAACCCTTTGGCGAGTTCGGACTTGGAGAGCGTCCCGATGTTTCGGATTTTCTGCATCAGGGCGTACATCTGGTTGTTGGAGGGCGGTGGATCCGGCAGCTGTTTGGCGCTGTTGATGTCGTTCGGATGCAAGTAGGTGTCGTTTCGGCGATCTTCGTCGCTTTCGTCACTGTCGAACGAGTCGGAATCGATCGAGTCGACGGGGCAGGTTTCATCGATGTGCCCGATCGGTGATCGTTGAGGATTGATAGAGTTCGGTTGAGGACTGCTGGATGTTGTGGTTGTGGCGGTGGTATCGCTTAAGTGGAACGAAGGCGGTGGAGGTGGTATTCGTCGGTTCTGAACGCCGGCTGAGCCAACTGAGGGTGTGCTGATACGTGAATGCCCGTGCGACTCCAGCGATTCGTAAACATGATCGGAATCATCTGAAAAGAAAGCAAGATGAGATCATCAATGAGGGTGCTGATAAGAAATCAACTGTGCTGCGGACAACCTAAAGGTAAAAAATCTGATAAGAAATCTACATTGTAACTAAACCATGGAGCATTTAAAACGAATTGGGGATGGAAAATCGTTCATTTCATTGTTCGTTGAAGTGTGATCGAGTAAGGATGATCATCCGCTTATTGGCCTTGTTTCTGTGAGTATTACTTTCGATGCCCGAGGGTATTCAATGATTGTAATTTATTTTTCTAAAGTTTTTTGCAGGTCTCCCTGGCAGAGCCGAAAGACTTGGAATGCAAACGGAAAAGTGCAAAAATTTGTCAGCTACACTGCAAATTTTGTTTACTGGTATTCAGCAAACTTTGCTGATTTTTTTTGTGCTGATTTCATTCAGCATTGCGAATTTACTGAATATCAGCAATTATTTTTCAACTTGCTGAACCATCCAGCAATTTTGACAGTTGATCAGCAACGTAGTGCTGAAATTCAGCAAAAATTTTGCTGAAATTCAGCAATTTATTTTGCTGATTTTTTTTGTGCTGGAAGCGTTTCAAAAAATTTGGTGTGTAGACTTCGTGATCTGGGGTAATAATCAGAAACCAAAGTTTCCAGATTTATCGTCCAAACATACGCTTGTCATTAGATCGGGAAGCATCGCGGAATTTTCTAAAACTCTCGTTTCCCAACTTGGCAGCGTCACCAAGGTACAACTTGGACAGTTGGGTATCACGTCTCTCTTCATCTCTCCACAGTGGACTTCGTTAAAAGCTGAGTTCAATCAAATTAGCGAATTACACATAGAAGAATTAGTCGACGTGGGAGATTCTACAGACCACATTCCTAAAACGTTTAATGAGCGCGATACTAATGAAGAAGTCGAAAGGTTTGTGAATCAAACTTCAGCAATTGGAAATCCGAAAGATGAATCAGATGAAGCTTTGAATGCCACTGAGGTTCCGGAGGTTCCATTAGCAGATACTCCATTTATCGACATAACCGTTAATGCGCTGGTTTTCCTCAATCTTGCAAATAACAGACTAAAGTCGGTCGACAACCTCAAGTTCCTTTCGAAACTGAAGGAGCTGCTCCTAGACGGAAATCGTATAGAGTTCATCAAGATGGGAACCTTCGCGGGCATGAGAAATCTGAAGAAACTATCACTGGCGAATAATAAAATCAATCGCATTGTAACGCCCGAGCCGACCAGTTTTCTCGCATTGGAAAAACTGTCTCTCGCTTTCAACCAGTTGACCAAACTTGACGTGCAGAATTGGGCCATGTCACAGCTCACCCATCTGGACGTAAGTCACAATAAGTTGACTGCTATGGACGTGACCACGTTGGATCAGTTCGTGAGCTTGGAGAAATTGGCCATGGCCAACAATTCGTGGCACTGCGAGTGGCTTAGTGTGGCTGTAAAAGACTTCGACCGATCCTTCGTTCAGCTGGAAGACGCACAAGAAACATGTCCAAAAGATGAGTACGAGTTGAAAGGATTCTGCTGCAAGTACTTCCAACATAGCGAGGACGACTCGATCAATACCTTTGACAGAATTAAACGCATGGAGGAGGCGAACAAAATGATGAAACAGAATTTTCATAGCAAAGTTGAGCTGTTCAAGACTGAATGGATGACCAATGCGGAAGCTCTGCAACAAAAGGCAATGAATAAGCTGAAGCCGTATGAAGAACTGGATAAAAAAATGCAAAAGGATGACAATAAAGAAGCTCAAAAAGCCATGGAAAATCTCAGCAAATTGATCGAAGATTGCAACGATTTGCTAGAAAAAGTTAAAAATGCAAATGAACATAACAAGCAGTATACGCAGAGGTTCACGAGCTTGTTCTACACCACACTGGCGGAGAAGAATAAACTGGTTCAAGAGATGACTAAAGCAGCCACCTTGGAGGAGGAGATGAAAAAGTATGAAATGAGCTTCAAAGCTAACAATTGAAGGGAGTAATTTGGAAATCTATTGGAGTCAATAAACTCTGTGGATGATTTTGTAGTGCAATGTAAATTATTTTATTCGAAATCAGTTATGAGACTTTGAACAAAGCAAACGACCATACGGAGTCAAACGACGACTTTTAGAAATTATGCTTTTGACAATGATTCTGAAAATCTCTGAAAATTTGAGAAACATTAGCCAGTGCTGTCATGGTATAATCAGAGCTGGTTACTCAAGTTTTCCAAATTTCAACGCCCTATATCCCTCATTATGTGCTTCTTCAGAATTTTATTCATGATAGCCTCCAAGGACACTGTCAGAAATCCCTATAGGGATGCTTTCAAGTCTTATCAGTTTTTCTCGAAATTTCCGCAGGAGGAAAATTCTTGCAGGATTTCCTAGAATAATTACAGAAATAATTTCTTAAAAGATTTCATCACGTATCGCTCTAGAATGCATTGCTGTCCATTTATTTCTATAGAAGGCATTTCTGCAAAGATTCTTGCAGGAATTTTTCCTTAGGTCTTCTTAGGGATTTTTTCAAGATATTTATCAAAAGATTCATCATGAAACTTTTTACGAAGAGTTTCTTCAGAAATCCCTACTGGGATTCCTTCAGGTATTTTTTAGAAACTTGCTACAGAAAATCGATCTTGTATTTCATCACATGACATTGCTGCAGACGTTTTTCTGGACATTTCTCAAGACATTTTTCAGTAGATTTTTTCAGAAATTTCTGTTGGGTTTTCCTTTATTAATTCAGATAATTTATTAGAAGCTTTTTCAGAAATTATTATTGGAATTTCTCCAGAGGTTCCTTAGGGTATTACTCCATATAATCAGGGATTCTCACAGGCATTTATGTAGAAACACCTCTACAGAGTTCTTCACAAACTTTTCTGGAACTTTCTCCCGACTTTTCTCCACATGTTCCTCCAGGTATTTTTCCAGGGGTTGTCTAGGAATTATGAAGACCCTTCTTCAAGGGGTCTTTCAGAAATTATTTCGGTGATGCTTCAAGAACTTCTACGAAGACTCTCTCAGTATTTTTCGCAAAACATACTCTATTCCTTGTCATTTTTCAAAGATTTTTGCAAGAAACTCTTCCATGATACTTGCATAAGGTTCTGCAGTGTTTCCCCGTATTCTTTCAAAACTTTCTTCAAACACATCATTTTTTGTGGTCTCTTAACATATTCCAACAAGATTATCATATTTCTGCAGGATTTTTCTTTCAAAAATTTTGAGAACCATTTTTTTAGAATTTGTATAAGAAATTCTTCAATAAACTCCTCCAGAGATATCTCTAGCAGTTCTTCCTTGGATCTCTTCAGAAATTGTTGAAGGGATCCCCCAGAAAATTTGTTGGAGGTTTCTTCCAGAACTCCATCAATACCGTGAACCGGGGTCTAATTGATCTTCGGGTCGAAATTGCATACTTTGAATACTTTCCGCGGCAATATCGTATCGTATCCGATTCTAACGGCACGAAATTTGTAAGGTTTAAAGTATGTTCATTCTAATTGAAAACGTCTTATCAATTCAATAATCAATTTGATCCCGGTTTACGGAACCTTTTTCTGCAATTTCAACAGTCATTTTTTCAGAGTTATCTTTAAAATCCTATTGAAGATTGTTCCAGAAATTTCTACTTTATATTTTTTCTCGAGTTTATTCATGTATTCTCCCAGGCCTTCATCCAGGAATTCCTCCACAAACAACTTCAAAAATTACTTCATTTTTTTTCAGGAATCCAATCCCCCTCCCCCAATTTTAAAGAATTTCATCTATAAATTTCTAAAGGGATTCCTTCAGACAATTCACCATCCAAGAATTCTTCAAGTTATATTTAAGAAAATTTCCCGAAGAATTTCTGAAAAAAAATCCTGGAGGAATATCAGAAACAATTCCTGCATGAATCTCTGGAGCAAAACCCAGGATATAATTCTGATTAACCACAGAAAGAATTTCTGAAAAATTATTGTGAGCATATCTACTGAAATCTCTAACGAAATTTCCAATCAATTCTTGGAGATGCCATTGGAAGAAAATCTCTTCGCGAATGTTTAGGAAATTGTAAGAGTAGTTTAAAAAAAATATATGGAACATTTTGTTTAAGAATGCCTTGGTGAATTTTTCGAACAAATTCTAAAGAAGTCCCTGGAGTAATTTTTGAAGGAATCTCTGAGGGGATGTAAAAAGAAATCCGAGCATGAATTTCTGACTGCATCTCTGATAAAATTTCTGAGGGAATCTTTGGAAGAATTCTTGTGGAATCTCAGGAAGTACATTTGCATGAATCTCTAGAAGAAGATCTGAAGAAATCCCTGGAAATCCTTGAAGGAATTTCTTAAGAACTTCTCAGTATAATAGTTGCAGAAACTCCTCGGGAAACCTTTTGAAGAAAAAATATTGAATTTCAAGGAAAATTCTTGGAGAAATACTTTGAATTTTTTTTTATGATTCTCTAGAAGTATCCCTGGAGCAATTTACACGTTTTTTCGAAGAAACAATAGATAAGCTTCTGTAAACATTCTTGAGATATGTCTAAACGTATGCCTATAGAATTTCCTGGAAAACATTAATGAATTGGAGACATTGTTAGAGTTTTCCTCAGAGGAAAATCCGGATAAATTTCTAGCAGAATACAAAGAGCAACATCTGAGGGTAATCGTGAAGAACACGCTGTATGAACCTGTTGATACTTCCAGAGAAATTAAAGCCCGAATCTCTGAAAGTAATTCTAAATGAACCACTGAAGAACTGTGGGAGTGTTGAATGGAACCCAAAGAGTAATTTTTGATCTTATCTCTGATGGAATGATGTTCGAATTTCTGAAAGAATCTCTTGAAAGTGTCCTGAAGAAACCATTGGAAAAATTTATGAAAGAATTTCTGAAAAAGTTTCTTAAGGAATCCCTGTAGCAAAATTTGAAAAAGAACCCCTAATAGATTTTACATCCGTCGTTTCTGGAATTGTCTGGAGAAATTTCTTAAAGAATCCCTGAAAAAAATCTGAAGAAACCACTGCAGGAGTTTCTAAGAGGAACCTTCGCAGAGTTTCAGACCGAATTACTCGAGGGATTTGGGAAGGAGCGCACGAGGCAATTTTTGAAAAGGATCTTTAGAAGATTTGTTAAAGGAAAACTTGAACAAATTTATGGAGAAATTACATTAAAAAATCAATGAAATCTCCAGAGAAATTCCTGAAAAGTTACTGAAAGATTTTTTTAGGTAACTTAGAAAAAATCTTAATAAGAATAAAAGAATTTCTGAAAAATTTCTTAAAAATTTTTTGGAGAAATTTCAAAATTTTTGATTTTCTGAAAGAATTGCTGAAATCATTTCTTGAGGAATCTGTATATAACTTCCTGAAGGAAGTCTCGTACTGATTTCTGAAATAATTTATGGAGAAATTTCTGAGAAAACCCATGTGGCCTTTTGTTGGGGATTTTTGGAAGAAATTTCCGGAAAGAAAGAAGAAATTCTGAATGGAATTCATAAAGAATTTTTGTATCAATCACGATGATTTAAAGAACTTTCTAAAAAAAATTGTGGAAGACTTTCTGAAAGGAATTCCTGTGGGATTTTTTTAAAGGAATACATGGTGCAATTTCGGAAAGACTCCAAGGTAGATTTCATAAAGGAGTTCATAAATTAATTTCTGCGGTTATCCCCTAAAAAACTCAAAAGGGAACTTTAAATTTTCACAAGTAATCCCTTGAAGAATTCTCATAGAAATCTCCGAACTCATTCCTGGCACAATTGTTTAAAAAACCCCTAGAAGATTTTCTGGAGTAATTTTTGAAAAAAAAATGTTGCCTATTAGATTTTTTTCCAGAACTCATGGAGGAATTTCTGAGTATATCCATGAAGAGTTTTTAAAACGAATCCTCCGATAAATTTCTGGAAGAATTTCTCAAGGATTTCTGAAGATTCCTGAAACTCAAGATTTTCTAATATTTACAGTCAAGAGTGCTCATAACGGGAATTAAAACATTACTTTGGATCTAAAGAGCTGAGTGAGTTACTTGGAGTAACCTCGATGCTGTAACAACTGATGCTGTCATGGTAAAATAAGAGCTTGTTACTCAAGATTTCCAAATCTCAGCGCTCCCTGTTCTGGTAAGCTTCCATAGGAATTGCTTCAATATTACAAATTGTTAATAGAACAATTCCGGGAAAATATTTTCACGATTTTTGTCTGGAATTATTGCAGGTATTCAATGAATTCAGCAAGATTTCTTCCAAAAAATCTTTTAGAATTTATTCCTCTCTCCTGCATTGTTCAAGAATTTTCTCTGTATGATAACCTTAAGGGATACCGCCAGAAATTCCTTTAGGAATTTTTTTCAAGGTTTTTCAAAAAAAATCCTTAATTTTTATATAAAGAAGATTCTTGAAAAATTCCCTAGAATGATTCAGATAATAATTCCCCCAAACATTGATCCAGTATCCCTATAAAATGCATTCCTGCCCATGCATTTCTTCGAAAATCTCTTCTGGAATCCTTAAGGATTATTTCTAATACTCCACCAGGAATTTTCCTTGTGTCTGCTTTATAAATTTTCCAAGACATTTCTTAAAAGATTTATCTTGAAACTACTCCACAAGTTTCTTTCAGAAATTCTTCCTGGGATTCCTTTAGCGATTATTCAGAAAATTCCTCAAATATTTCTGTAGGAGTTTCCTTCAGAAATATTATCGGAATTCTTCTCAAGCATTCCAGAAATTTCTCCAAGGGTTTCTCAAGGACTTCATCCAAAGATTTCTTCAAAAGATGCAATTCCAGGTGAAATTTTTCGGAAGAGATTCAGAGATAAAACCAAAAATTGTTCTTCTAGGGGGTTTCTTCAAAAATGCAGTTTGTTGTTCCATGAATTATTGTTGATTTTTTTTTTCCAGATTTCTCGTCGGGTCTTATTTCATATATTCAGAGATTTCCTCAAGCATTTATTTGGAATTTTCTCTGGAAAAAAATCAATAGATTCCGAAAGTTTCTTCAGAAGTTTTTTCAGGGACTGCTTAAGGTTTAATAAAACCTTACTTCAGGGATCCTTTCTTATCTTTTTCCGGTGATGCTTAAGAAACTTCTCCAAAGGTTCTCTTAGAAATTCCTGTAGAAATTACTCCAGAATCTTTTCTTGGGTATTTTTCAAAGAATGTATCTAGAAATTCTTCTAGAAATACCTGCATAGGGTTCTCATACCCTTACAGGTGTTTTTTCTTTCAAAATTTGAAAAAAATACTCAGAAGTTCTCTAAAACATTTTCCATAATGTTATTTGTTTCTGCAAGATTTCCTGCAGAAATTTCTTCTTCAGAAATTTTCTTTAGTGATTTTTATGTAATTATACCTGAAGAAATTGTTTGAGAAATTCTTCTATCAAAGATTTCTTCAGGACTTCTTCTAAGAATTCCTTCTCTTCTCAGAAATTTATTGACTGATTTTTACAAGAATTCTACCAGTATTTTTGTCTGCATTTGTACAAGAATTTTGACAGACTTTTTTTAGACATTTTTCCACGGATTTCTGCAGCATGCATGCATTCCATAAATAAGTCAAGCAAATTTCCTTGAAATTAGTTTAAGAGATACCACAAAAAGTTTTTACTGATTTTTTGTCCTAGAAATTAAGAAGGTATTTTAAGCAGTTTCTTCAGGTACTTCCCCAGGAATTTTTGTCTGGGAATCGCTCCAGCAAATGATCAAAAATTGCTTCTAGGAAACTCCAAAGTTACAATATAGAGTTTTCTTAAGAAGGGATTCCTTCATCCCGGTATTTTTTAGATTTTTTTTCAGAGATTCCTTCAAGAATTCTTCCAGACATTTTTAGTGAATTTTTGAAAAAAAAACTTCTGAAAAAAATCCCTGTTGGAATATTTGAAACAATTCCTACAGTAATCTTTGAAAGAACTCCGGGTGCTATTTCAGACGGAGCCACAAGAGCAATCTCTAAACAAAAATCGTGTGAGAAATTCTGCAGCAAAATCAACAGGAATTCCTCATGGAATTCTTGAATAAACTTACAGAAGAGATCCTGAAAGAATCTCTGTAGGATTTGTTAAAGAATTTTTTAATAAAATACTGTAATACTCAAAGAAAGAACTGTTGAAAAAATTCCGCAGTGAAATTCCTAAAGAAATGCCCTAAACCCTGAAAGTTTTTGAAGATATTTTTGAAAAAAAAATCCCTGACTGAATATTGGAAGAAATCCTAGCGAGAGAGTCTCTAAAAGAATCCCTAAAGCAATTTTTGATGAAGTCTCCAGTAATAATTTTGTAGAAATCACATGAAGAACTTTTGAATGAATCTCTTGAAGAATATCTAAAAATAACCTGCGAAAAACTTCCTAGCGGAATACCTGCTGGAATTCCTCAGAAAAACTTTGGGCGGAGTTCCTAGAAAAGATTATTAAGTAATCTTTAAGAAAATTTCTGAAGAAATCCTTTAAATAAATTACCCAAAAGAGTCTGTGGTATAATTTCTTAAAAAATCTGAGGCAAATTTCTCAAGCAATTCCGAACTTTTGATGTGAAGGAGCCGAGAAATTTCTAAAGGAATTCATGTAGAAATATTTAGGAAACATTTCTGGATAAACTCCTCAAAGAATCCGTGGATAAACTCTAAGAGTTATCCTTAAAGGCAATGTCGGAGAAATTTGTGGTAAAATACATGGAGAAATATCTGGAGGAAATCTTGAAAAAATCTCTGGAAGAATTCCTGCAGGAATTTCCGGATGAATCCCTGAAGAAATTCCTGAACATAATGGTGGTAATTATCAATGGAATTCTTAAAGTAATTCTTGGTGGTCTTGATTAAGAAATACCTTACAGATTTCAGAATGAATTTTTCGAAAAAAAACAGGTAAAATTTATGTAAGAATCTTTGAAAGAATTTCTGAAGTAATCCCTGTAGAAATTTATGAAAGAATTCCCGGAGAAATGTTCGATAGGTTTTATAAACTAATCCCTGAAAGAATTCCTGAAGTTTCTGGAGAAACTCATAAAAGACTACATAAAATATTCCTCCATAAATTTCGGGAGAAATTCTCAAGGGGATTTCTGAAAAAAAAACTTTTGAAAAAATTCATGCATGGAATCCTTGAATAAATTGATGACAGTATCTCAAAAAGATTTTTTTTAAGAAATATACAGGCAAATTTCTTGAGGAATTTTTAAAGAAAATTCCGCAAGAATTCCTCTGGAAGGAGTCTGTGAAAAGTTTTCTACAAAAATCCGTTGAGAGAGGAATTCTGAATTTTAGCCTTTCTGAAGAAATCGCTGAAAGCATTTTGGTAGATATCCGAAGATGATTTCCTGAACAAATTCTCGTACGAAACTTTGAAAGAATTTATGAAGGAATTTCTGAGGAAATCCATGGAAGTTTTTGTCGCGGTGTTCCAGTACTCTCTGGAGGTAATTCTAAATGAAATTCTTGAGAAATTTCATCAGAAATCCATGGAAGATATCCTGAAAAATTTTTCGGAACTACGGAAGAAATCCGTATAAGACTTTCTGTAAGATTGTTTTCAAAGAAAATCTAAAGGAATCCATGGAACAATTCCGGACGGAATCCAAGGAAGGTTTTTTAAAGGAATTCTTAAATTAATTTCTAGGATAATCTTTTGAAAACTTGTGATAAGAAATTCTAAAGGAAACTTTGAATGTTTTGAAGGATAGGGATAAGAAATTTTTATTGGGCTTCCGGGCATTTTATTTTATTCTTTGAATAATTTTCTGAAGCAATAGCGTTGGAAATTTCTGAAGGATTTTTTTTGCAGAACACCATGGAGTAATGCATGAAACTATGCATGAATTATTTGATGCTTTTCTGGAGGAATCTCTCAAAGAATTTCTGCAGGAATCATTGAAGGATTTCTAAAAAAAAATATGAGTGAATTTCTTAAGTAATTTTTTCAACATTTTATAAAATAAACTTATGCGAAACTTCAGAGAAATAGCTAATGAAATATCTGAATTAAATTCTGTAAGCAACTCTAGGAGATAGGAATCTTTGGAAAAGTTTAGGTATGAATCTCTTGATAGATTTATTAAAGTATTTTTTTTCTCAAGAGCTGATTACTCAGTGAGTAACTTGGAGTAACCTCGATGGCACCACTGACTTTAGGTATTTCATCTTCTATGCAGGGCTCTTCAATCAGGTTGTAGGTATTGGATCTTACATACCTGAGTTTGGAATTCGACAGCTATTTTCTCCCGCTCGGGTACTGAAGCAAATATGTAAGTACAAAGTGCTAAACTACGTACAGGGGATGGCCAAAATGTTTGGGATAGGCAACTTTTTTTTCTCACAAAAAAGTTCAAAACGCTGTAACCTTTAATAGAGTGCATCAAAAATTCTCAAATTTTAACTGTATGTTAACCAACTATATGTGCATCATTGGTAAAAATTTGAGCTCAATTGGTTAATCTTTCGCGAAGCTAGAATCGTTCTCGTAAAACACTATTTTTTAGACAACTAATTTTCGAACTGTCATATCTCGGAAACCAGTGAACCGAATTTCATGAACTTTTGAACGTTTATCAACAATACATTGATGCTTTTTATGTCATTAAAACATAGGTACTTTTTAAACGTTAAAAAAGTGATCATGGATTGAAGCTATTTGGATTTTTCTCGAAAAAAATGTATTTTTTTACATCAATGTCATTAAATTTTAGTGTTGATATCCAAAGATTTTTTGCTTCTGTTCTGAAGATATCTCTGATAAGATACATTAAAGCCTATTTGGATTGAAAGAATAACACATTTAGTAATTTTTGTATGATATTGCAAATTTGTCTTATTTTCCCTTATATGGGTCAAAATGTCAAACCGTTATAACTTTATTCACCGTGAGAAAATATTACATTTTATAGCGTCGTATCAAGTATCAATGTATTGTTGATAAACGTTAAAAATTTCATTCAATTCGGTTCACTGGTTTCCGAGATATGACAGTTCAAAAATTAGTTGTCTAAAAATAGTGTTTTACCAGAACGGTTCTAACTTTGCGAAAGATTAACCAATCGAGCACAAATTTGTACCAATTATGCACATATAATAGGTGAACCAACAGTCAAAATTTGAGAATTTTTGATGCACTTTATGAAAAGTTACAGCATGTTGAACTTTTTTGTGAGAGAAAAAAAAGTTGCCTATCCCAAACATTTTGGCCATCCCCTGTACTTTCTGGGGGTCTCTGACCTACTCAACAACTATGCTGATAGCTTTGCTTGAGCACTAGCCTTTCAACATGCCTCATTTTGCCACGGTAATCGCAGTTACTGATCTCCAAATAGATCACCGGGCGTCCAAGGGTTCTGATCACATCTGGATCGCTGGGCGTTAATGGGTTAAACACTTTTGGAAAACTACATTTTTCAAACTACCTTGGGGTCGTGTCCATGTATAGTCAGCAATCGTCGATACAGAGTCAAAGAGAAACCATGAACATATTGGAATCTCATGAGATACTCCAAGATACTTTTAGGGTAATCCAGGTTTGCTAAACTGTTCTTCATCTGGGAATTTCAAGTCCACAATTGCAAAAATAACATATTTGTCGAGAATTGTGTTCGCGGAACCTTCTTCAACACATTGAGATTATTATAAACTGGAGTCCCAACTCTTGGAGATTCTAAGGCATTGAAAATCATATAAATATCAAGGCATATTTACTAAACTTTTCTTAACGTCAAACATTTTAAAGCAATGGCTATACCTGGACAGAAGAGAATAACAAAAGAAGATCAAATTTTGCTATTAAAAATTAATAGCTGGATGGCAAAACTTGTTATTGGTTTGTTGGGAATAAGAGCTAAAAGAACAAAAATAATAACTAAATTTGCACCGGAAAATAACTCAATAATAACTTATTTTATGCGCCGAGGACCTGGGATCGAATCCCACTCCCGACAAACTCGCCCAATGTGAGTTCTTCCTTCGGAAGGGAAGTAAAGCGTGGGTCCCGAGATGAACTAGCCTAGGGCTAAAAATCTCGTTAATACAGGTAAAAAAAAACTTAGTATGTACAAAACAGTTGTTTCAGAAAAGATCATCATAATTGTAAATTTTGTTCTTATGATTGGGAAAAAAACTGTGTTTTAAGTTCATAAATGTTTTTTCTTTGGTTTGATCTTATAATAACAAAATTAGTTATTATTGAGTTATTTTCCGGTACAAAGTCAGTTATTATTTTTGTTTTTTTAGCTCTTACTCCCAGCAAACCAATAACAAGTTTTGCCATTTAGCTTTTCATTTTTAAAGGCAAAATTTGATCTTCTTTTGTTACTTTCTTCTACCCGAGTGTTGCCATAGCATTAAAATGTTTGACGTTAAGAAAAGTTTAGTAAATATGTCTTGATATTTCTATGATTTTCAATGTCTTAGAGTCTCCAAGAAGTAGGGACATTGAGTTTATAATAATCTCAATGTGTTGACAATATTTGGTCTTCTCATGTTATTCTCACTGACAAAATACAAAAATACCAAATAAATCATCAATAATAAAATAAGTTATGATTGCAAAGTATGCCATTATTTTACTTGGGATGTTCAGAAGAACTTATTTTGTCATGATTACATATTTTGCCATTATTCAATTATTTAGTGTTATTCAATAATAACTTAGAAATAACAAATTGTGCAATGATAACATTTTTTGTTTTTAGCGAGTTATTTAGTGTTATTCATAAATAACATATGCATGGTAAAAAATGAGATATGATGGCAAAACATGTTATTATTTTGTCTTTGGTTTGTTCTTTGCCTCTACCCGGGTAGCTCCTTCATGCTGAATTACTGGAGAAATTGAACAATCACTACTACTGAAGACTTCTAGTTCCGAGCTCCCCAACTGGTTGGAGAACTTCACAGTCCCCGCAAGTAGGTATCCTGTTATTTTTTTTGTCTGTATTAACGAGATTTTTAACCCTTGGCTAGTTTATCTCGGGATCCACGCTTTACTTCCCTTCCGAAGGAAGAACTCACATTTTGAGAGTTTGTCTGGAATTTTCTGTGCTTCCAGGATGTTCAATCATATCACCGACTATGTAGCAAAAGTGTAAGTTTTACGGCTGTAGATTGTATGTTACGCACTGCAGGGCAATTTGGATGAACTAGATAACTCAAAAGTATGTTAATAGTGTCTGTAGTCATTCAGTAGGTACCAACAACTATAATTGGTTATGTTAGATATCTCTGTATAGCGAAAGAATGGTTTGTCGCCGTTGTATATCCTATTTTATGTACTCCAGAATAGTTTGGATTTTCTTGATCATTCCTATTTGTATCGTAAATATATTGTTTTCTGCTTTCGGGAAATTAACGGAGGATGATGGAGTCGCACATCGAAATTTTGTCTGACGAAAATAGTTACGGTTACTACTGTAGACCTTATATTCCAGGATCTTTGTCTACATGAGAACTAGGCCCTGGGTATGTGTAAAACTCCAAAACAGTTGTAACTTTAGGACTACGTTCAGTCCGTTTCATAATAAAGGGCTACGGTACATGTGAAGGACACCAGGATTACGTTCCTGCGTGACTCAATGAGTCACGTACTTCACCCAGGACAGGTACATGCGCTCATCTGTTTCCAAAACAAATACAAAGTAGCGAAATCTGAAGCACATTTGCCGCATAACCTGTGATAACCCCCGCCGATAACCAAGACCATCTATTGATTGTGGGATCTATAATCGAAGCTATTCGAATCATTCAGAATCTCAGTCTTTCCTCAGTCTGAAATCTGTCTCAGTTGATCGACAGTTGCAGTTCGCGCCGCCCCGAAAGATGAAGTCCCTCGCAGTGATTTTTCTGTAAGACCCGGCAAAGTTACGTCTTTCCGAGCAATGAGTTAGTGATAAAGTGATTCCTTCTTTCAGATTTCTTCAAGCATGTTTGTCATTTCCCTTCAGCGCTGACAAATCGTTGGAGTACTCATGTGAAAAACTTCATGGAAGTTGTGTTTTACACAATGTGTTATTTGACAATGAGTCCGATCTAGAACAAGTTGTCTTCCAGGACGTTAGCGATCCTCTCACGATTGCATCGGGTAAAATACCCCATTTCACTAGAAAACTGTCCGAAAAGCTACCCGGCGTAGTGGATCTAGTAATCAATGGCTTGGAGGTGCAAACCTTGTACGTCAAACCGGAAATGATCCACCTGGAGGCCGTCAAAAATCAGATCAAAATGCTGGAGGTAGATGACGACCCGGATAAAACCTATCAAATGATTACGCTAGACCTTTCCAGTAACAAGCTTCGTGACGTACAAGTTCTGTCCAGATTCAAGAAGCTTCGTCAGCTGACGCTGGATGGAAACCAACTCGAACATTTGTCCATGGATCTGTTTCAAGGAATGTCCGAACTGCGTAAAATCTCGCTGGAAAATAACCTCATGCACACGTTCGACACAAGTAGGAAACTACAACTGATCAAATTGCAATCCGTGTCACTAGCTGGGAACCGGTTGATCGAGTTGGACGTCGTACTGTGGGATCTGCCATCATTGAAGCAGCTGGATGTGTCAAAAAATAATTTGTATACTTTTAGCGGCAGCCTGAATCAATTCACCGCCCTAGTGGATGCTAAACTGTCCTCGAACTACTGGGATTGCGATTTTCTGGAAACTCTAAATCCAACAGAGAAACTCAAATTAGACGAAGATGAGCCTGGCCGTTGCAGAGAGCAGAATTTGACTACTATAAAGAACCTTTGTTGCACTAGTGATCCGTCCGGTTTCCTCACTACTGACTTGAAAAATGATTACGGTATTTACAACGATAAGTGGGAGGAACTTAGGGCACTGAAGAAATCCTTGCACGACTTCAAACAAGGAACGGAGCAAAAGTTGCAGCAAATAGGAACTCTTCCGGAGGATCGGTCACTGATCGAGCGCATTGAGGACATGGAGTCGAAGCAGAAGCAACTACTGGAAAAGCTCAACGGTCGACAAGAATCCGTTGCAGTGAAGGAGGTTCAAGAGCTACGTTCCATCATCACCGATCACAAGAATACCATATACAGCCTTGAGTCTAAACTGTCCAATTTGGAGTCACAGCTGGAAGAATTCGGCGAGCGACTGAATGGTTTCGATAATGAAGATAAGTTCGAAAAGTTCAAAGAAATCCCAGAAAAGCTACGAAATTTGGAGAAACAGCAAAGCGATCAAGCCGCCCTGCTGAACGCAACGGCCGTTGAACTCCAGAACAATATTACCGATCTGGGAAAACAGCAGTTCCGGTATCATTTGTCCACCGTCGATTTGAAGAGCAAACTTGGGTTGGCGCAGGGTCGATTTTCCGAGGTGAATGTCCGGCTTGACAAGCTTGTGTCGCAAAACGGGAAACTTCGAAAAGATGTTGACGATACCAGCATGAGAGTCAACGCCATGTGGAACATGTTGAATGAGATTGCCGAAGGCAAAGAATACTAGTTTGAAAACGCGTTTGAGTTCGCATTTATTTATTCTTAAAAACATCACAACTTCTTTTTTGATAGACTTCTATTTCAGTGCTATTTAAGTACATTGTGATCTTACTTTACGTCTGCTACAGCGGGAGATATTATATTTTATTTGAATCTATATGACCAGTGTTGCCAGAAATAATGGTAATGAAGAACAATTTACTGCTTATTAGGTGCACTATAACATTGTCGAACCTTCGAATTGCCTGTTCTACACCGGATCTGAGATATTGAGCTATAATCTAATCTACATGATCAGTATTGCCAGAAATAATCAAATTTTTGTGTCACTGTGTGGTACAGGGTCGTATGGATAAAAAGTAGCGTCAGATGCTTAGTGGAGAGCCCTTTTACTCTCAGTCAGTGAGGTACTAGGAGATCTCAGGGGGTTTTCGAAGGCATCGCAGAGTTTCAGAGGATTTTAGATGGATTTTGGAGCCGTTTTTGGGGGCGTTAAAGAGTCTTAGGAGCGTTTCATGGGGTCCAAGGGCGTTTTAGGGGGATTTCAGAGGCATTTCTGGAAGTTGAAGAGGATTCTCGGCGAGTTTAATAGCCATAATGCAGATGAATTGGGGGGTTCCGAAGGGTCTCATGGGTCGTTACATGGGTTCCAAAAGGGTTTGAGAGGGAGTTCAGAAGCATTTCAGGAAGTTCCAGAGGATTTTCGGTGGATTTCAGAGGCGATACGTAGGCGATTTCGGAGGTTTCAGAGGGTCTCAGGTGCGTTACTTGGGTTCCGAAAGGGTTTGAGGGGAATTTCTGAGGCATTTTAGGAATTTAAATGGATTTTCAGAGACTACATCGCAAAAACTGTCGAAACGCCCCTGAAATTCCATTTTATCTAAGGATGTTCTTGAAACCGCCGTAATCCCATTGAAACGCCCTTTAAATCATCATAACCATTTTGAAATATCTCTGAAGTCCCTTGGAATGCCTTTAATAGGCTCCAGAGATACCCTGAAACGCACTTTAAAACGCCATATAACGCCCCTGAAACTATATCATACGCTAAAACCTCTATGAGCGCCCTCAAAACGTGTCTGAATCGGGGCGGTTTAGGGGGATTTGGATTTCAGAGGCATTTCTGGAAATTTTAGAGGATTCTCGGCTAGTTTAATAGGCCTTACGCAGACGAATTAAGGGGTTTCGAGTTGTCTCAAGTACGTGGCATGGGTTCCGTGGGGGGGGGGGGGGGGGGGGTTGTTAGGTCGGTTGTTGTTTTAAGGGGATTTTGGAGCCATTTCAAAAAGTTTCAGAGCAATTTCGGTGGATTACAGAGGCGTTACGGAGTCGATTTCGGGGGTTTTGGAGGGTCTAAGAAGCGTTACGTTACGGGTATGTGTGGGTTTAGGGAGGTATTTTAGGAAGTTTCAGCGGAGTTTCAGAGACCACATTACAAAAAGAAACGCCCTTGAATATTCCTTTGGTTTAAGGGTATAAGGGTATTCTTGAAACCCCCTGACCTGAAATGCATTGAAACGCCCCTGAAACCACTGAAATCCCATTGAAACGCCCTTGAAATCGTCATAATCAATTTGAAATGTCTCTGAATCCCCTTGTAACGCCATTAATAGGCTCCAGAAACCGCCTGAAACGTACCTAAAACCCCTTTTAACGCTCCTGAAATGCCATCAAATGCTCCTATAATCTTTATAAACGCCCTTAAATCGTTCCTGAATCTCTCTGAAATGACTTGAAACCCCTGTGAAACGCTCCTGAGACCCCCTGAATTGCCCTTAAACCCCCTTAAAACGCCCCTGAAGCCCCTTGGAGTCCCCTTTTTTGGGTTTTCTGATAGCTTTCTAGAAACCTCCTTGAGCCCACCTTGAATGCCCGGATTTTCCACGAGTTTTTCTCGGAATATCCTGGAACCTCTTTTAATGCCATGAGCTGGATGTGCATAAGTAAAAAATTGCATACAGGGCAGAAAAAGAGGGAATTTTATAGGGAGAGGCAGATAATACTTCAAATACGGGATCATAGTTTCCATAAAAGGTTTTGTCCCTTGGGTGTTCGAGATGGCGACAAGGGGGTTTCCTGGGATTTCAAGCGATCCTGAAAGGCGGGGGTTTTAGGGATGTTTTGGGGGGCTTAAATTAAAATTTCAGCGAGTTTTAGGTACGCTTAAGGGACAGTCCAGGGAGATTTAAATGGTTAGAGATTTGTTTTTGCTTTCAGAGCCTCCAGAGCCGTACCTGAAATCATCTAAAACGCTAAAACACACCTGAAACCCCCTAAGCTATCCTAAATCCTCTGGCGATCCATGGAAGCCCTCTGAAACGCCCCTGAATCCATCTGAAACTCTCTGTAACGCCACTGAGCCCCCATGGAACCCCCTGAAACCACCCGAGTCTACCTGAAACGCCCCTGAAACACTTTGAAATGCCCTGAAATCTCCAGTAATCTCTCGAAATCCCCTGGATCTGCTCCCTTAATCGTCCCGGAGACCCTCTGAAATCCCCCTGAACTCACTGAGATACCCTGATATGCTCTTCACGTCCCCCTGAAGCTCATGAGACTCCCTGGAACTCCCAGGGCAGACAGGGGTTTTGTCTGTGCCCTAAGAAACCCCCATGAAACCCCTCAGAATCTTCCTGAGAACCCCCTGAATCCTACTAAGACCACCTCAACGCACCTGGGACCCTCAGAGTCTTTGAGATACCCTGATATGCCCTTGAGACTTCCTGAGCCCCCAGAAACCTCGCAGAACTTGCTGAAATCCCATAAAATTTGCCTGTGACACCCTAGAAATCCCCTGAAACCCACTGAACAATTCTAAGAATCCCATGGATCCTCCTGAGATCACCTGAAACGCACCAGAGACTCCCTGAAACTCCCCTGAGACGCCCTTAAGAAGCATCGAGTCTCCCCGAAATGCCCCTGAATCACCCAAGATGTATCCTCGTGAAATGCTTCTGGAAGCCCTTCCTGAGAACCCCTGAAAACCTCCTGAAACCATCTGCGATACCTGGAACAACTCTGGAACTCCCTGACACAAGCTCTGATACGTAAGAAACCACCGCCCTTCACCTCCTTCCCGAAACCCCCTGGAACTCCTCGAAATGCCTGGTGTATCTGAAGAGGAACTCCGAGAACTCCGAGGAAAATAACGATAGGAACTTCGGAAAAAGAAATCCGAGAAATATAAGACAACTCCAAGAACTCTGGAAACCTGTGTGAGAAATTTCCAAGGGAACTACGGGACAATTCTAGCGAGAAATTCTAAGGTAAAGCCGACAAATTCTTTGTGAGAAACCCCTGGAAGAAAGGTACAAAAATAGGGCAAAAACCTCTGGAAATCTGTTGGAAAGTTTTCCTGGAAAATCACAAAGATAAATCCCCGAAGGAATTTTGGAGAATTTGGTTAGAGTCTCCGGAGGAAATCACCCAAGGATCTCTGGAAGAAATCCCGTGAAGTGCTCTTGCAGAAACCCCGCAAAAAACTCCTCCAGAAGGAACTCTGGTAGAAATCCCAGATACATCACTTAGAAAGTTCCGGAAGGAACAACTAAAAATTCCCGAGGGAACTTGGGAAGCAAATATAGGGAGAACTTCTGGATGGAGTCTTGAGAACTCCGGGGCAAATCAAAAAAGAACTTCGGGAGAAATCGTGGTAACAATTCAGTAAGAAACTGCGAAAGAAATCTGAGAAAGAATTGCAGCTAAAACAAAAAAAAACATAAGAAATCCCGAAAAGAGTTCAAGAAAGGCCTGTACAGGTATACCCAAATAACAATGAATGCTGAACAGTGAGATTATTAGCAGAACAATAGCTGGTTAATGGTGTCAATGGCTGGACACAATAACAGCTGAATATTGGTCTGAAGTATGGCTTGTTCAACCTCTGTAATCAGTATTACATAGATGACTGAATATCAAGTTGAATAGAATATTAATCATCTGGGTAACCAGCTTCAAAACATACACCAACATGCAGAATTAATCATCTGTTGTTCAACCTTCAATCAAATAATTTTTGACAGCTGACCCAAGCATGGTTTTCGTGAAGTCCACATTGCTTCTTCAGCCTCAATACAGACTTAGTTCAACTTACGTTCTTGACTATTCAGACACAACAAGTAATGTTCTTGTTTTCGAGGATAAGTATACAATTGTGTGTGGTGTAGGTGCTATGGTGAGTGACTATAAATCAGGAGGTTCGATTTCAATACCAGTTTTCCCACATAATAATTTATACATTCCTAAACATCTCTTCTGGAAATAGACGCAGCTAATGGTAAAAATAGACTGACGAAAGTGTTCCTATTTATTTTCATACAATTAATAAATTTAATTGATTACTGATTAAGCGCATATTAAGCCTTAAATCAGCCTTCCATTGTCCCTCAAATCAGCTAAAGGTTGAATAAAATCACCAAAATTAGATGTTTAGGAGCTGAATAAAGAATTGTATCACTTGTGCTCAGCTTTTGTTCAAATGAATGCTGATTTAAAAAAGTTGGAGAAACGTTTGTACAGCATCAAATTGTTACCTGGATATGTACCTCGATTTGGAGGACCCTCGATTATATGTACTTCGATTTTATGGTAAATTTTTCAATATCTAATCAAACTTGATGATTTATAATGCAGGGGTTTTCAGCTTTTTGACACGTGGAGCGCTTCATATCAATAAAATCAATCGCTAGAGCAGTTCCTGAAGGAACGGCTGGAACAATTTCTGAAAGAATCCTTGGAACAACTTTTCAAGAAATCCCTGCGGGAACTTCTGAAGTAATTCTAGGAATATTGAAAAAGTCTTTAAAGGTATTTCCGAAAGTATTGCTGATGAAATTTCAGAAGGAAATTCAAAAAATAAAATCTGAAGAAAATTCTAAATAAATTACCGAAAAAAAATCTGAAAAATAAGGGATATTTTAAGAATCCATAGATGGATTTTCTGATGAAATTCCAGAAGGAAAACCTGAAGAAACGCCTAAAACGTCTTGATATATTTTAGAAAAAAATCGTGGAGAAATCCTCTAATAAAAATCCTAAACATTTTTTCTAATGAACTCCTGGAGAACCCCCTGGAGGAATTTCTGAGAAAATACATAGAGGAATAGCCTGCGGAATTGCATATGAAATCTCTGTGTGAATTTCTGGATGAATCTCTGCAAGAATGTCTTCCAGCCTTTCCATAAAAATCCGTATAAGAATCTCTGAAATAATCTGTAGACAAATTACTGAAGGCATCCTTGGAGGATTTTCTAAGAATTTATTTAGCAGTCTGCGGAGCAATTTCTGGCAGAGAAATGTCTTGAAGGAATATCTAAAGGATTGTGAAGAATCCTTGGGAATTTCCTTAATAATGTCTTGTAGAATTTCCAGAGTAATTCTAGAAAAAAATCTTTAGAGAGCTTCTGAATTTCTGATTCTTAATGTATCTGTGAATAATTTTCTAAAAAAAAAAGTATTTTTGAGAAAGTTTTCTAGATAGTCCAGTAACATTTTGATGACCAATTAGTCTTGTAGAGGTTTTGATAGCCGCCATAAAACCTTATACCTTTTATTTTAGTTTATTGATGGTTTCAAGAACCTCTTCTAGTCTATTTGACTAAAAAATGTTGCTTGGGCATGCAACATTTTTGGAAGCTATCCGTGCAAAACTTTCTTAAGGAGTTCTTAGAGAAATTTCCAGAAGATTTTGTGAAAGAATTTCTGACTTAATTTCTTTGGGATTTCCAGGATGATTTTTTTTTTTAATAAATCTAAGAATCCCTGGGAGTATTTTTCAGGAGCTCGTGAATTTTTTTTTCAATGAATTCTAGGATGGATTTCAGCAAGGGTCAATGAAAGAATTATCAAAAAAAATCTGTGCAAGTTTTTTCAAGGTAATCCTTGGAGAAATTTGTAAAGAAATCTCTGCATAAAAACCTGGAGATATTTCTGAAGAAATTATTGCTCGAATTTATAATAAAAGTCATGGGAGATTTTCCGAAAGAATCCCTCGAAAAACTTATGAAGGAATCCCTAGGGCAGTTTCTATAAGAATCCCTGCAGAAAATCCCCGAATGGATCTCACATTTTTTTTAAAGAGTTTCTGGAGGAATATCTAAAGAAATCCCAGGAAGATTTTCTAACAGAAATTCAGATTTTCCCTGGAGCAATTTCTAAAGCAAACCCCTGAAAAAGTTAAGGCATAAATCCTTGAAAGATCGTTTGTGAGAATACTGAAGGAAATTATCGAAGGATTTTTCGGAAAAAAAAATCTAGAAAAGTCTCGTAAAAAATACGGTAATTCTCTGTAGGATTTCTGCAGAAACTCATACACAACCTACTGACACAACTCTTTATGAGACTTCTGGAGGAATCCTAAGAAAAATTTTTGGAGAAGTTGGAAATTGCTGTGGGATTTTCTGATGAAATCCTTGGAAGAACTTCCAAAGTAACCCTAGTATCAATTTTCAGAAACATTTTCTGAAAAACTCTAATGGTTTCTGAACGCATCGTTGAAAGTTCTGGAGCGATTTTTGAATAAATGTCTAAAGAAATTTCTGAAGGAATCACGGAACGTATTTTTGGAAGAATCCCAGGAGAAATTTCTGTTCGCATTCATGGATATTTTTTCGGAAAAAATGAAGGAGTTTCAGAAGTAAATTATGCAAGATGCTATAGAATTTGTAGAATAGGAGGAATTTCTTGTTAGAAGACATTCCCTGAAGACAGTTTCCGAATAAATATATGGAAGATTTTTTTAAAAGAATCCGTGAGGGAATTTTGACCAAATACTCTAATTTCCCAAAAAAAATTCAGAAAGATTTTTATGAAAATTTCTGAAGAAATTTTTTAAAGATTTCCGAAAAAATCTAATAGATTCTCCAAATGAATGCCCAGAGAAATTTCTGAATAGACATCCAGAGGAGTTTCTGAAATAATCCCAGGGCGAATTTCTCAAATAATCTCTGAAATGATTTTTGAAAAATCATGGAGGAATTGTTGAAGCAATTCATGCCAGATTTCATGAAAGAATTCTTTGTGGCACTTCTGGAGAAACACAGGGGAAATTTTATGAAATAATCTTGAATATGATGATTTGATTTGGGAAGTTTTCTTCGGAGATCGTCGTAATAAAGTTGAAAATGCTGAATTCACTTACTTTTATTTACCACCGCAGAATTGCGACAAAAGGCGACCGAGCAGATTGCGGTACACTACACTACTCGTACAGAAAGATCGTTCGGCAAATACAGCATCACCAGTAAACACGCTCTAACAATTGCTTGTTTCGAATCTCTAAATATCCGAAGGAACCCCTTGAGGAATTTCAGAAGCAATTCGTAAAGGAAACAACACGATTCGTCCGCTCAAATCACAACTCCTTGTTGCTGCACCATTCCTCCAGCTTGTCGATTTTCCGCTTCATCTCGTCGTACCTAAAGCTTTGCTTTCGATGTGCTTCCTCCAGTTGTTCCACCTTCTCCCGTTGGCCTTCCAGCCGATCTTGCAGATCGTCAACAATGCCGGTTCTACTGATGAGCAACATCATGGGATCCGGTTCACTGGCTTCCGCCTTACAACAGACCCCACCGAACAACGTTCCATCGCAAGTCCGATCGATTTGACCGTGTCCGATGGCACGCTGCTCCATTCGATCTACCATCTTGTGCAACCACGCACAGTTCCACTGGTTGGTGTGTAATTCCAACTCCGCCAACGAGGGGAACTCCTCCAGGAAGGTGAACAAAAAGCCCAGATTGTTATCGCTGAGGTCCAACTTTTGCAGGGCCGGCATGCGCCACAAGGACGTATCCAGATAGCTTAGCGCGTTATGCTGAAGAAACAGCGACTCCAAACTGGGCAGACCGATCGATTTGACGGTATCGATCGCGGTTAGCTTGTTCCGGTGCAACGTCAAGATCTTGAGATTCTTCATGTTGGCAAATACGTCCATCGTCAGCACTTCGAGCAAGTTGTCGTTCAGGTAGAGCTGTTCCAGCTCGGTTAACACTTTCAACGGACTCACATCCGTCAACAGGTTTTGGTAGAGATGTAGACTACGAAGGGGCAATGCTTCAACGGCAGTCACGTTAGAGATATGGTTATAGCTGGCGAACAGCATGGAAAGGCGATCGCAACCGTTCAGCTCCAACTGTTCGATTTTCAAATGATGAATCATAAGGTTTTCTACGTCCGGTAGACATCGGAATTGCTCCTCTCCGAAGGTGGTAAATGTACTGTTCTGAATCAGCAGCAGTTTGTCCGATGGAAACGTAGCTTGCGGCATCGACTCGGCCGTTACGTTTTCAACAACGCAATACCCTTTGTGGTAGTCTGTGCAACTGTACTCAACAGCTTCCACCAGGATGAAGCCAGCTGCAATTCTAAAAATATCACTTGATTAAGTTTGGTACGGCTAGCTAACCTGGCAGAGAGTTACGTACAATGTTAGGAGTCGCTTGAAGAAAGAAGCCATTTTAAGAGCAGTTTCACTTGATTCTGCACGACGATCGTTGGTCTCAGAAAACGACTGATCAAGCTGATGCGGATCAGCGCTATCAGTGTGAAACATCAGCTGTCAGTTTACACAAATAGCCACGGGGACCAGTATGTATACTGAATGGAATTATTACAGGTTCACGACTGATAATACTCATAGAGTTCTATCAATCTTGATAGTTATACGGTACTGCTGCTCAATGCGGTTGGAAACACTATTGTGTAAATATGTTTATCATATTTTTGCCATACGGCGTTGGGACTGTTGTGCAATGCTTGTTAAATAAATGCATAATTTATTCACGATTATCGCAATAAAACATTATTGTCCTAATCATTTATAATTTCTGCTCATGACTCATGACGGTACGTTCCGATGAGATAGAGTAAGCTTCTCATCTTCCATGAGCACATTTTCACAAATTTCATCTCTCAATTTGTCAATTAGCAACATTCTGTGCAAGTTTTTTCAGTATGTTTCTGATATTCCAGCAAATCTGGTAAATACCAGTAAAGGGCAACATGTATCATTGTACTTCAACAGTTATTACAAAAAAATCAATATTTGCCAATTGACCTTTTTACATGTGTATATCGTATGGCACACATGACGACATATTATGTTCAAGAAAATCAAAAATATTTCTATATTACAAAAAGATCCTAGGCCGATTGGAAATCAAGCCCGTGAACATGGCTGTACTGAATACCTACGCATTATATGGGTTGCTCTCATCACTTGGGTCGCATACATGCAGGGCCGGATTTACAAGTGTGGGACCTGGGGCCACAGTGTTGTGGAGGATAAGGGTTTGCTCATAAAGAAGGAAAATAATGGAGAATAAATATGAATCTTCATTACAAACAAGGATTGAAGTTGTAAGTGAAGTTGAATCTAGGACAACTACAATAGCAAGAAATATGGGTTAACACTATAATTCATTGAAGATAATAAACCAGATTTGAAATCTGGTGTGAAAACGGTGATAGAAATAAAGCAAAACCCCTCTTTTGGAAGTGTGCTCGTGCATAGGACTGCACAGATGTAATCAAAATTCATGACAAAGAGGAGAGTTCAAAAAGAATATAAAATAGAAATCTTCTTGAATTTTTTAGAAAAATTTGTAACGCAATCACGCTCGTTTTCGCAAAAACTCCAAAAATAATTTCTAGTGGAATCACAGGTGCAATTTCTGGAAGAATTGCTGGTCGATCACTAGGTTTTATGTGGAAATTAGGCACAAAAAGGTCTAATGCAACTGAGGGAGCTTCTCGCAACCTTCAAAAAGAAATTTCAATAATACCCGAGCAGAAGAGAATAACAACAGCATAACAAAATGCGTTATTTTGGCAAAATAACTGCATAATGGAATTAGTAATTTTCATGTTATTAACATAACATATTGAGTTATAAACTTGTCTGTCATAAGCGGCAAAATAACAAGTCACATAACAAAAATTTGTTCCTGAAAAATCAATTTAATAACATGTTTTGTTAGTGGCAATAACAACTTAATAACAGTGAATTTGGGAAATATTTCAATAACAAATTTTGATATTAAAGAGTTATTGATAACATTCCGAAAGCAAAATTAGGGTAAAAACTAACTTTTTTTACTCATTTTTGGGTAATGATTTTAAGTGTGTTATTCTATTTTTAGAAAATAATAGATCACATAAAAAAAATTCGATTTCATTATAAAACTTACAAACATGGACGGGATTTGAACCTCCACAATCCTGCTATCGTAAATTTTCAGTCGCCTTTACCAATGAGGCTATCACAGCACTTGCAGTGAGGGACGATAGAAGCTTTACTGGTTCTACGTATTGCCAGTTTCCCCATTTCCCCATTTCATGTTTGCCAGTCGCAGGACAAAAATAGACAGAGATTTGAATGCAAGATCAAACAATGAACCTCTCTCTCTTACCAACAG
Organism: Aedes albopictus; assembly: GCF_035046485.1. Classification (NCBI taxonomy): domain Eukaryota; kingdom Metazoa; phylum Arthropoda; class Insecta; order Diptera; family Culicidae; genus Aedes; species Aedes albopictus. The sequence continues at coordinate 468,040,673 of NC_085137.1, read as the reverse complement.
CGCTATCGCGGTGCGCAGACATGCGCACTGAAACACTAATAACAGTGGTGGCATGGCCCGTCGTCGGCTATTTCCAAGGAGTAAAGAGAACGATGAAAAAGTTCTAGGTAGTCGACTATTTATGATTGAGCTTCGTCATGGGGTGTATTTTGGCGGCGACAAAGATTCTTTCCGGACGGAGATGATTTTTATTTTATTTTTTGTTTTGTTCGCGTTGTGAGAACGGCGATTATACACGTACCTACGTGAGCGAAGGTAAAAGGTAATTATATCATATGCCGATATGATTACTTCTGCAGATGCTGTTTAGTTTTATTCTGTTTAGGATTATTTTTAGTAATGAAAAAAGATATTTATGACATAATGTCAAACAATATATGATCGAATAATAATAGATCGAAAGGAAAAAGTTATAATAGACAAATGCAATCACCAATTGAGCAGAATTGTCTGTATAGTTGACATTTTTATTGATTAGAATTATTTAGTAGGTACCATATTTGCTATCTCCACTCTCACTAACATTCATTACTTCGTAATACATAGTCTGTTCGGTACTTTTTGACGTTATAATTAGAGGTTAGAATAGCAGTACTGTTAAAATGACATATAAATTCAACTAAGTTTACTCAATTTTGAGATAAAAAAAAACTCATTTGCAGATGTATCACTTTTTGAAGCTAAAATTATACTTAACCTATAAGAATTGGGAATCGTAGAAAAGTGATAGGAATTTGGCACCGTAACGGGACTGGGATATTGAAAGAAGGAAATTAATACAAAGATAAACATATCAATAGCTATGATGCTATATTTACCCAAAACTCAAATTATAGCAATGAATAAAATAAAAAATACGGAAGAGTCTGATGAAATTTCTAGATATTGCAATGCCTTTATTTTTTACTTCATAATATGAAACAGCAGACAATAAAATAAAGCAGGTAAACTATGTAATGGTTATATCTGCGATAAATTTTCTCCGATTTTGACAATATTGATCTCATTTGATCCAGATTTATTTTTTCCATCAAAAACAAATCCGACTGAACCGATCTGGTCATCGTGAGTTAAGAAAAAACCTGAATTCAGTAACAAATTTTGAAAATGACGTATAATCAATGGTGTAGCATTGATTATACGTCGTTTTCAAAATTTGTTACTGAATTGCCATACACGTGGAATTTTCCATAAACCAGCTGCAATTGGCTTCTTTAGTAGTGTTGAGATAATTCCATATTCACAATCTACATGCCAAACTGAGCCGAAATCCAAATTTTCATGAACTTTGGTACCCGGGAACCTATTTAAAAATCGATTTAAAGTTTGTATGGGAGCGATTTGTAGAATCACCCCTCGTCGCATTTCGTACTGGGCGGAGCTGTCAAGCAGTTGCCCAGCTATCAAAAGGTGATTTCAAAAAATCTTTTTGTAATTGAATTTAGGTATCAAAATAAACTTTTAAAAATCTGAAAAAAATCATACTGGCTTATAAAAAGGTGCTCTTTCGAATAAAATCAAAAAATCAATATATTATTCTTAATTTAAAAACCCAATTGGTGATTGGTACAAATTAAGTACCTTACCAAGAAAAAAATGTTAAATTTAAATTTATACGTTCAATATGTAGTCCGTCCAAAGTCTTACACCGTACATGAAACCGTTTTTAATTAGATTTTGCTTTAGATTTTATAGAGGCATTTTAAAATCTTCTCCTGTGTGATAGGGATAGGATTTTTCAAAACACCATCGTTCTTCTTCTGCTATGTTCTGCTATGTTCTCGTTTAGATGTATGCAGGGTACTGCGCCACTTGGGCAGTGGCTGGTATTTTGGGTACTTTTCAGCTACAACTCAATCAATTTCAGAAATTTAGCAAAACCTCGCGCCGCCCAGCAGGGACTTTGTTTTGTACACATTACAGCACCTCCATGTCACGTAATATACCACACCTCTTATCAAATGTGATATCGTAAGCGTACCATACTTTGCGCACCTAGGGCCTAACTTTGCGCACTTTTCAAAAAATCGTTAAACAGTTTTTCTGGTGCATTATGCAAACTTTTTCCCACGGAATACTAGTTAGTGATATGGGGTATGCACTTTGTCTCAGTTTGGATGTAATGATAAATGGAAGAGGAAGACAAATTGATGAGTGAATATGCAGTTGCTTTCCCTCAAATGCTGTAAATAACGTTGTAGAATGACGTAGGTTTTGATTCAAAATTTGTTTTAGTTTAGATAGCAATACCATAAAGTATTTGTGCACTCTCAATAATACAATAATAACCAAACTTGTTCCACAACAGAATGTAATATTGAAATGTTATTTAAGGGCTGCATACCAATTGCTTGGTCATAACAAAATAAGATTGTCCAACAAAACATGTTATGGAAACGTAATGCCTTGATAATTCAATAATAACAAAACAAGATATAAAAACAGGTTTTGTGATTTCGTAGTTATTAATTTGATATTCCCCTCTGCTCGGGTACTTCTGGCGAAACTTCATGGAGCATTAGAATTTTTTTAGTTTGTTTTGTAGCGGAATCTCTAATAGAAATTATTGAAAAAAATGCGCGGGAACTAGTGACGAGTTCTTGGTGGTATTTCAGACTTAATTTGTCATAGAATTTTCTGTGAAATTTCCAGAAAACCTTTGGGGAAAATTTCGGAAATTTTTTTTTTAATTGCTGAGAAAATTTCCTTATGACTTCACAAAAAATAATTGTGTCTACGACGCTTCGTTCTTGAGTTATGATTTTTCAAAGTAGGTGCCCCAGACAACCAGAAATTGCATAAGGATGTACGCTGTACATCGTATAAAGTACTATTTTTACTCACTATCGCATACATATACGGCTGAGGGACAATTTTCATCGCATATGATGTTTTTGAACTTATTGCGATGTATCTGGTAAAATCATATAAGAGTGCAAACTAACTTTTATAATGTATAACTACATCGTAGTAGACGATATTCTGATGTTTTATTGCGACGAACTTTACTTATTCGCAAAAGAGTTCGAGCGGACTCGCAAACTGTCAATTGAATTCGCATAATTACGCACTGTGATGATTATACGACTTCGCTTGGTACTTTTCTCATCAAGTCAGTTAAACTCGCATTGGTGTACAAACTAAATCGCATAAAAGTAAAAATAAACTCGTTAAAATGTGCATACAAACTCGTATAAGCTAGAACCGTTAACGTTGGAATATTGCGATGTGATATGTGATAACAATGAAAGAGGTGCGTTGGAGTGCCAAAAAGCTACAAGAAAGTTAACAGGCATCATTATGGTTACAAAACAAGTTACTAAGTCATCATTTTTGTTTTGTTGACCTGATAATTAACAATGCTGGGTGGTGCTAGCAAGAGAGGGGTAGTGATAACTGTGCGGGAAATCACGCTTCGTCATTTTGAGCTCCAGATAGCTTGTCGAACATGTACAGCGCAGGGAAACCAAGTGCATTCCAACAAATACTTAGGTGAGTGAAAATGTCATGGCAATTAATCAGTGTGTTTCATAAGTGGTGTTTGGTGTTAAGTGTGAAGTATGGCTCGAAAATCCAAAGGTTCTTAGTTCGATACTGAGGTGACAAGAATTGTTTTTTTTTCGAATATTATTATTAGGGACAATGGAAATTCGCGATTTCGCGGAAGCCGCGAAATTCGCGAAATTGGCCTTTGGGCGCGAATTGTGAGAAACTCCGCGAAATGCCGCAAAATTTGACAAAGTTGTGAAAATGTCTTATAATTTTCCATCAATTTCAATTTTTTAAACATAAATTGATTGATATCTTTTGATAATGGTATGTTATACACGACTATGTATCGCATAATACAAGTTTACTCTATTTTCAATGTATGCTTCTTTTCTATTTTTTTGTCAAATATGTTACGTTTTCGATGAATTCATGTTAAGACCTCTGAAAACCAGAAAACCAAGTGAACTATTTATTTGGCATGAAAAATTTAATGTTTATTTAGCAAAACGGTCAAAAATATGGGGCCGCGACAGTGCCGCGAAATTAACAATAGTTACCCGCGAAACTTAAAAAAAATTTGCCGCGAATTTCCATTGTCCCTAATTATTATGTCGCATAAGATGCTATATTACGTCGCAATAGTGCCCACCGTACATCGCATAAGATATCGCTTGAAGTCATATAGCGTTATTATTTTTCCGTCAATGCACGTATAGCACTTCCACTTTTGTACGCATAAGGCACTTTCACTGCATCTTATGCGATGTAACTTTACCGCATAAAAGTACGTATAACATGAACATAAACTTCATTATACGTGCAATTTTTTTGTCTGGGTGGTGTCTGTGGAAAATGTTTGTTTTCCACTGGAGTTTTCCGGGAAATTAGGCGGTCCTGATTTTTGCAATTTAGCTTTTGTTCATATATAGTATAAACCCAACCTATGAAAAAAAAATCATTAAATTCTGAGAACCTTCGTACCAATTTGTTCGATAATAAAAAAAAATCCCTATTGGCGGGAAAATTATAACGCTATATGATTTGAAGCGATATTCTATGCGATTTACCGTGTACACTATTGCGATGTAATGTAGCACCTTATGCGACTCAAAATTATACGCAAAAAATAGCATCACAAACGAAGGAGCGGATCTGGTGTCATGGTAAAAACACTTGACTATCACGCCGAGGAGCTGGGATCGAATCTAACTCCCGACTAGGCTAGCGTTTTTCTTTCGAAAAGGAAGTAAAGCATGATCCCGAGATAAACTAGGCCCAGGTTGAAAAAAGAAAAAAAAAATCATATGCGATGAAAATTGTCCCTCCGTCGTACATGTATGCGATGGTAACTTAAAAAAGTGCTTTATACGATGTAATGCGTGCATTGTCGTGCATCCTTATGGGACTGGTTGTCTGGAAAGCACCATTGAAGTTTTTAAAACATTTGAGGGTCCCCGATATGAAGGGGTGTAACCCGAGTAATATTTTGATTGCCAATTAGTCTTGTAAAGGTTTTGAGAACCGTCATAAATCCTTATACATTCTATTTTGGTTTAATGATGGTTGTAAGATCCTCTTCTTATCTATTTGACTAAAAATGTTACTAGGAAAGTGGCATTTTTGGATGGTTTCTCAAACCATGATAATATCAAAATAAAATTATTACGGGCTTATAATAGTTCTCAAAACCTCATCAAAACTATTTAGACTTCAAATTGTTGGGCTCTGTGAGTCATGCGTGGAAAGGGAATTCTAGATTTAGTGCATATCTACAGGAGATATTTTGTAAAATTACATTATGAACCTATAAATTTTCGCTGTTGGACTCCTTGATGGATTACGCGATGGTTGGCAAAAATTTGCACGAGCATAATTTAATTTTGCGTGAAAACTCATGTAAATATGCACAGCATTCCTTTTACGTGCATGACTTCTCGATGAATTTTACCTTGGTATTTTTTCTGTGGATCCCACCACTCTTTGGCAGATCGAGGGGGGGGATAAAAATAATAAAGCATTTAATCTAAAAAAATATTAAAAACTCATCGGATTTGTTATTGAATTTTTAGCTAGACCCGATAATTTGATACATATTTTTATCTGCCCACTTAAAATGCAAAATCCAGTCAAAAAATTTTGAATGGGGGGGGGGAGACAAAAAGTCAAAATGAAATTTGTATCAGCCTTATTGCAATTTTGTAATTTGTTGACAGCACCTTACATAATAGAGTTACTTGGTGGTAGAACTTTATTTAAGAACTACCTTTTCGCTAGACAATGTGAACTGCGAACAACAGCTTGAGAAACACCGCACCGTATTGATCAGTCGTCATTCATAGGTGAGATGATAACATTTTGCACAAATCTACTGAATCGGGAATAGGAGCAGTACATCCTCCTGAGTCATAAACTGCAACAATGTTGCCTTATCAGCCAACTGGATCATGCCATGGTTCACCGGAGATATAGATTATCGATCTCAGTTGCTTGTTTTCCCTCGATCGTTTCAGAAGTCAGCATGGCTTTGAAGCTCTGGTGGTAAGTTTTCTCATCATGACGAACATTGCCAAGTTCCTCGAGTGATCTAAATTTCTTTTTTTTTTCGTTTATGCAGTTGCATCTTCCTAGCCGTTTTGCTCGAAAACCAACATGTTCACGCAGCTGCCGAGCGGCCCACAGCAACAGCCTTCCGATGCCTGAATGAAGAATCGTCAAAATGTACAATCAACAGGATAGATTTAGGAGATTTAGGTGATTCCGAAATTGTACTGCCCGACTTACGAAACAAGACTACGTTGCAGATCAAGGGAGGTAACATGTCTACATTTGGGCTTAGCGATCGATTGGGGAACGTGAAGAGACTCCAATTGGGATCGCTTCAGCTGAGGGAACTCTGCCTGACGTATATGCTTCGAGAAGTTTCGGCCGCGAACAACAACATCAGCTCGGTTCAGTTTTTGTCCTCTAGTGCCAAGTACGAGCTGGAACATCTCGACCTTCACAGCAACGCGCTGGCAACATTGGAAGGCTTCGATGTGCTGGTGAATTTAGTTGAAGTTCATCTTGAACACAATGCGCTTGAATCGTTTAATTGGACTGTTTTCGAACGCATGGTCAAACTGGAGAAGTTGTACCTAAATGGAAACAAGATCATGAACGTGATGGCTACGAACGAAATCGAACTGCCAGTTTTGGAGTACCTTTCTTTGGCGGGAAATCACTTAACAAATTTGGACGTGTCGAACTGGAAATTTGAATCCCTCACTGAGTACGATTTTAGCTCAAACAATTTGTCGCGAGTAGATAACCTGAAGGAGCGCTTCCCCAGCTCCCAAGCTGTCCTGCTGGCCAACAATCGGTGGTACTGCGGCTGGTTGGAAGACACGCTGGAAGAATTCAACAAACTGTTTGTGGTGATCAAGGACCGGGACGAAAGCTGCGAGGGCATCACCTCGGCAAACATTTGCTGCACTCCGGAAAAAGACACCATCCCCGAGGACACCGAGCTGGATAAAAAACTAGCAGAACTGGAACAGGCTCAAGAAGTTTTGCAATCAGACTTTGAGACGCGATTTGAAAACTTGAAAACCGACAATGAAAACGATCTGAAAGATTTGATTAGCAAATATGACAAACTGCTTCAGGAGGCCCCATTGCCAACGTCCTCGTCGAACCCCGCAACACCTACCAAAAACACCCAGTACACAACTTTCGCGAAATCGCTAGAGGATTTGAATACCACTGTGACCATGGAGCTGAGGGATGTGGCAATCCAGCTGTCCGAGAACGAGAGGGCACAACGTCGACTGTCCTACATCATGTTGGAGCTGAAAAAGTCCATCGAACGGGGCCGGAAGACAACTGCCGACTTGCAGGAACAGCTGGACAATCTGCGGAGCGACATCTACAAAAAGCTGAAGAAGCGTAACTGAATTGCTTGGAAAGTTAAATGAGGGTTTAGATACTTTTTTTTTTTAATATTTTTATCAATTCTTAATAAATATCTGGATTAAAAACCCTGATTAAAAATATCAAAATTTGGTTTCATTTCCATTGAATTCCTCTAGTGATTCCTTCAGGAACTCCTTGAGGATTTTTTTCATAAATTCCTTCAGAATTTCTTTCAATGATTCTTTCAGGAATTCTTCTTGAATAATCATGAATTCCTCCAGGGATTTCAACAGGAATTCTTCCAGGGATACCTTCAATAATTTTCCAGGGATTTCTCCTGAAATACTTTCAGACTATCCTTAAGGATTTCTTTCAGGAATTCCATCACAAATTCCTCCAGGGATTCATTAAGGAATTGCTCTAGGGATTCCTTCCGGAATTTCTCCAAGGATACCTCCAGGAATTGCTTAAGAAATACTTTCACGGAATGTGTCAGGAATTCTTCCAGGAATTTCTTCAGGAATTTTTCAAGAGATTCCTTCAAGAATTCTTCCAGGGATTCCTTCAGAAATTCCTGCAAGGATTTCTCCAGGGATTCCTGCAAGGATTCCTTCAGGTATTCCTACAAGGATTCAAACAGGAATTCCTTCAGGGATTCCAACAGGAATTCTTGCAAGGATTCCAAAAAGAATTCCTCCAGGGATTCCCACAGGAATTGCTCCAGGAATTCCTCCAGGGATTCCTTCACGAATTCCTCCAGGGATTCCTTCAGGAATTCCTGCAGGGATTCCTTCAGGAATTCATCCAGAGATTCCTCGAGGGATTCTTCAGGATTCCTTTAGCAATTCCTGCAAGGATTCCAGAAGGAATTAAACCAAAGATTCCAACAGGAATTCCTACAGGGATTCCTTCAGGAATTCCTTCTGAGATTCCGCCAGAGATTCCTTCAGGAATTCCTCCCGGGATTCCTTCAGGAATTCCTCCAGGAATTCCATCAGAAATTCCTCCAGAGATTCCTTCAGGAAATCCTCCAGAGATTCCTTCAGGAAGTCCACCAGAGATTTCTTCAGAAATTCCTCCAGAGATTCCTTCAGGAATTCCTCCAGAGATTCCTTCAGGAGTTCTTCCAGAGATTCTTCCAGAGATTCCTCTTGGGATTCTTCAGGATTCCTTCAGAGATTCCTGCAAGGATTCCAGAAGGAATTACTTCAAAGATTTCAACAGAAATTCCTTCAGGGATGCCTACAGGAATTTCTACAGAGATTCCTTCAGCAATTCCTACCGAGATTCCTTCAGGAATTCCTACCAAGATTCCACAAGAGATTCCTTCAGGGATTCTTTCAGGAATTCCTCCAGGAATTCCATCAGAAATTCCTCCAGAGATTCCTTCAGGAATTCCTTCAGAGATTCCTTCAGGAATTCCTCCAGGAATTCCATCAGAAATTCCTCCAGAGATTCCTTCAGGAATTCCTTCAGAGATTCCTTCAGGAATTCCTCCAGGGATTCCTTCAGAAATTCCTCCAGGGATTCCTTCAGGAATTCTTCCAGAGATTCCTTCAGGAATTCCTCGAGAGATTCCTTCAAGAATTCCTCGAGAGATTTCTTCAGGAATTCCTCCAGAGATTTCTTCAGGAATTCCTCCAGAGATTCTATCAGGAAATCCTCCAGAGATTCCTTCAGGAATTCCTCCAGAGATTCCTTCAGGAATTCCTCCAGACATTCCTTCAGGAATTCCTCCAGAGATTCCTTCAGGAATTCCTCCAGACATTCCTTCAGGAACTCCTCCAGACATTCCTTCAGGAATTCCTCCAGACATTCCTTCAGGAATTCCTCCAGACATTCCTTCAGGAATTCCTCCAGACATTCCTTCAGGAATTCCTCCAGACATTCCTTCAGGAATTCCTCCAGACATTCCTTCAGGAATTCCTCCAGAGATTCCTTCAGGAATTCCTCCAGAGATTCCTTCAGGAATTCCTCCAGAGATTCCTTCAGGAATTCCTCCACAGATTACTTCAGGAATTACTCCAGAGATTCCTTCAGGAATGCCTCCAGAGATTCCCTAAGGAATTCCTCCAGAGATTCCTTGAGGAATTCCTCCAGAGATTCCTTGAGGAATTCCTCCAGAGATTCTTTGAGGAATTCCTCCAGAGATTTCTTGAGGAATTTCTCCAGAGATTCCTTGAGGAATTCCTCGAGGGATTCCTTGAGGAATTCTTCCAGAGATTCCTTCAGGAATTCCTCCAGAGATTCCTTCAGGAATTCCTCCAGATATTTCTTCAGGCATTCCTCCAGAGATTTCTTCAGGAATTCCTCCAGAGATTCATTCAGGAATTCCTCCAGAGATTCCTTCAGGAACTCCTCCAGAGATTCCTTCAGGAACTCCTCCAGAGATTCCTTCAGGAACTCCTCCACAGATTCCTTCAGGAATTCCTCCAGAGATTTCTTCAGGAATTACTCCAGAAATTCATTCAGGAATTCCTCCAAAAATTCATTCAGGAATTCCTCCAGAAATTCATTCCGGAATTCCTCCAGGGATTTCTTCAGGAATTCCTCCAGAGATTCCTTCAGGAATTCCTCCAGAGATTCCTTCAGGAATTTCTCCAGAGATTCCTTCAGGAATTCCTCCAGAGATTCCTTCAGGAATTCCTCCAGAGATTCCTTCTGGAATTCCTCCAGAGATTCCTTCAGGAATTCCTCCAGAGATTCCTTCAGGAATTCCTCCAGAGATTCCTTCAGGAATTCCTCCAGAGATTCCTTCAGGAATTTCTCCAGAGATTCCTTCAGGAATTTCTCCAGAGATTCCTTCAGGAATTCCTCCAGAGATTCCTTCAGGAATTCCTCCAGAGTTTCCTTCAGGAATTCCTCCAGAGATTCCTTCAGGAATTCCTCCAGAGATTCCTTCAGGAATTCCTCCAGAGATTCCTTCAGGAATTCCTCCAGAGATTCCTTCAGGAATTCCTCCAGAGATTCCTTCAGGAATTCCTCCAGAGATTCCTTCAGGAATTCCTCCAGATTCCTTCAGGAATTCCTCCAGAGATTCCTTCAGGAATTCCTCCAGAGATTCCTTCAGGAATTGCTCCAGAGATTCCTTCAGGAATTCCTCCAGAGAATCCTTCAGGAATTCCTCCAGAGATTCCTTCAGGAATTCCTCCAGATTCCTTCAGAAATTCCTCCAGAGATTCCTTCAGGAATTCCTCCACGGATTCCTTCAGGAAATTCTCCAGGAATTGCTTCGTGAGTTTCTCCAGGGATTCCTTCAGGAAATGCTCCAGGGATTCCCTCAAGAATTCCTCCTGGGATTCCTTTATGAATTTCTCCAGGGAATCCTTCAGGAATTCCTCCAGGAATTCATTAAACAGGGGTTCCTGTAGAAACCCCTCCATATATTCCTTCAGGATTTGCTCCAGAGGTACCTTCCGAAATTTCTTCAGAGATTCCTTCAAGAATTTCCGAGGGATTCTTCCTGGAATTCTCCCAAGGATTCCTTCAAGAATTCTTCCAACGTTTCTTTCAGGAATTCATACAAAGATTCCTTCAGGCATTCCACCAAGGATTCATTAAGGAATTACTCAAGGACTCCTTCAGAAATTCGTCAAGGGATTTCTTCATATTTTTTTCGGGATTTTCTTCAGGAATTCTTCCAAGGATTCGTGGATTACTGCTAGGATTCCTCCAAAAATTCCGTCAGAGATTCCTTCATGAAATCATCCATGTTTCATTTCAGGAATTCTTCTAGGGTTTTCTTTAAAAAAATTTCCGGGGATTCCTTCGAAAATTCCTTCAGGGATTTATTAATAAATTCCTCAAGGGACTCCTTCAGAAATTCTTCCAGGGATCCGTTCAGAAAAGCCTCAAGAGATCATTTCATGAATTTCTTCCTCAAGAGGTTCTTTCAAAAAATCTTCAAGGAATCTCTTCAAGAGTTCTTTCAGTGATTCATTCAGGGATTTCTTAAGAACTCCTTCCGGAGATTCGTCCAGAAATGCTTCCAGGGGTTTGTTCTGGAATTTCTCCTGGGATTGGTGCATGAATTCCTCTAGAAATTTCCCCAGGGATTCCTTAAGGTATTTCTTCAGGAATTCCTTATTGCAGGGATTCTTCCAGAAAGTACTGAAGGGATTCCACCAGGAATTTCTGCATGGATTCCCACAGGAAGTTCTCCAGGGTTTCATTAGATTTTTTAGAGTTTTTTTTTCAGAGATTACTCCAGGGATTCCCTTAGGAGGTAATCCAGGAATTCCTATCGGAATTTCTCCAAGGATTGCTCAGGGATCCCCCGAAGATTGCATCAGCGATTTCTTCAACGATTTAACTGCAGTAGCTTCAATGGAAACGAGATTACCCACTAAGATAAGCTTTTTCAAGGTCCTGCAAGTTGGAAATTTTCTTAAGGTCCTGCAAGTTGGAAATTTTCTGCGCTTCCCGTTGAAGCAATTTTCTCAGCTGCAAAATGGTGTACTCTAGGCTTTTGACAGTTTTTTCGTTTGACGTGCTTCGCGATTCGCAAGCGTCCAGCTCATTTTGAATGGAAGCTTTTAGCTGCTTGGCTAGTTCTGTTAGTTGGGTGAACTCCTCCGCGTTGAACGGTTCGCTGGGTGTTAAAGAAATGCTTGATTTTTCTTGTAGTTCGTCTAGGAGTGTTTTTAATTCACGAAGTTTTATGTTCTGATTTATTTTGATTTTCTCCAAATTCGTGCTCCACTCTTCTCGCATCCCTTCTTGGTCATTTTTAATAGCCGCCACCTTGTCGTCACCGCTGTTGGCAAATATATCAAGTGAATCACAACAGATGCCTTCTAACTTCTCACAATCATTGCGCTCGTCTTTATCGCCAACGTTGACGGAATTGTCGCCAAGCATCTTCAAGGAATCGCTCAACCAGTTACAATGCCATCCATTCCCCGAGAGCATGACTGTGCTCAAGCTCGGAAACTGTTGACCAACATCCAAGCCATCGAAGTAAATCAAATCATTGGAGCTGACGTCCCATGTGGTCAGCGAGTCGAACTTCCACATGCTGACGTTGAACTTGGCGAGCCTATTGCCAGCGAACGAGAGATACTCAAGATTTGGCAAGTTGATCGCCCTTATCGCCTCTAGTTTGGTAATATGGTTGCGGCCAAGATTCAGCTTCGTCAAACTTTTCATCCGTTCAAAGACGCCAAAATCGATGGTTTCCAGTTGGTTATCTTCCAGCTGCAGTTCGATCAAATCCGTCAGCACTTCAAATCCGGCCAGATGCTTAAGCCGATTCCTTCGAAGATCCAATTTTTCCAGCAGGTACTTTCCTGTCGAGGATCCAAATTTGACCACGTGGATTTGATTGTCGGCAGCGGTCACTTCCAGCAAATCGGCCTTCAAGAATATCTCCCTCAACCCCAGTGGTCCCAGATGCAGCTTCTGGACGGACCCCAACTGATTGGACAGCTTCTCCCCGAAGGCCGTCAGATTGCCACCCTTGATTTGGAGTGAAGTTTTGCCACTGAGATCCGGTAATGAAATCTCGCCCGAAAGGCCATCCAGAGGGGCCAACGTTAACACTATGCAGTTCTTGGATTCCAATTTTTGACATCTTGATCCCAAGACCAACGACGTTTGGAAGGACAACGCCAAAACGAAGCTGGACAAAGAACACAAAGGGATGTTTCAATGGCAAGGAATTAAAATGAAACCGAAGGAAACTCTTACCAACAGAAGAGCTTCATATTGATCACTGTTTGCAACTAGGATGATAAGGAACAACTGAACGAGATGACTGAAGATCTGCGATTCAATGCTGATGAAAAAAAAAGTGATAAGAAACTCTGCAATCAGCAAACAGTGCTTAGGAAGACCTCTGTGGCCTTATACAATGTAATACATACAATATGATTCATTTCACATAGGTCTTCAGTAAAACTTTAGGTTTGCAGGGTTATTGCGGGATGTCGGCGTAACTAGAAAGTATGATTGCGTATCGTGTTGATTTTAAAGCTCCATGAATAACGTATTTAAAGATGCCAAACATTGCAACTTTTCGAAGTCCAACCAGTTTTAGGGAGGCTTCAAGAACCGTTTTAAAACCGTTTAACATCATTACGTGCTGACTGGCTGGATATATTGTAATTCTTTGCCTTCAGAAGGCAACCTCTAGAGTCTAGACTCTAGAGGCTCGCTAGCCTAAATTTTGGACAGTTAGGAACTAATTCTGTCAAAAAAAAAGCTTAAATCTCAAAGGTGTACGTCTGTGGAAAGCTTCGTTCAGTAGTTTCTTGAGGATGTTATGAAAGTGGTTTTGTCAAAATTCGTCAAATAAAGAAGTCCAGTTCAAAAAGGTTCGAGAGATTCTATTAGGGCTTCTTCAAGATTTTCTCCTGGGAAGCTTTTCCAAAAATGGCAAATATTTCTAGGAATTCCTCTATGATTGTTCCAGAAAAACCTCCACGGGTATCTTTCAGATATCCTCTAAGGATTCCAATTGTACTTATTTCAATGCTTTCTTCAGGAATACCTTCAGCAACATTAAAAAAAAAATCACGATGATTTTTTCAGGAGTTCTCCAAAAGATTCCTTTAGTAGTTTCCAGAGATCCCTTCAGGAATTTCACAAGGGATTACTGCAGAGATAAAGTCAGAAATTCCTTCAGGTATTCCTTCACGACTCCTACAGACATTGTTTTAGAAAATCTTCCAGAGATTGCTTCAGCAATGCATTCAAGGGGGAATTGCTTGGGAATTCCTCCAGGAATTCTTTCAGGGATTTTTCAAAGAATCTTTCAGAAATGTTCTAAGGATTTCTTCAAGAATTTCACCAAAGATTCCTGCGGGAATCCCCTCAGGAAATTCTACCGAGTTTTCTTCAGGAATTCGTCCAGAGATTCCTTCAGGGATCCTTCCATAAATTCCTACAGAGATTCCTTCACGACTTCCTCCTTGAATTCCTTTAGGAGTTGCTTAAGGGATTCCTTTACGAATGCCTACTGAATTTCTCCACTATTTTATATTTCAAATTTCTCCAGGGAATCTTTTAGGAATTCCTTCAGGGATTTCATCAAAAATTCCTTCAAAATTCCATAATAAATTATTTTGAAATTTTTTTTTGGAAGCTGTTCTTTAATTTTTCTTTTAGGTAATCTCTGCAGGTATTGTTTCAAGAAATTCTTCAAGGATTTCTTCGGAAATTTCTCCAGGGAAGCTCTTCCGCAGATTCAAACAGGATTTCATTCAGGGATTCCGTCAGCAATTCTTCTAGAGATTCCGTCAGGAATTTTAGAGATTTCGTCAAAAAAAATCTTCTAGGAATATCTCCAGGATGTTCTTAAGAAATTTCCTTGGAAATTCCTCTAAGTATTCTTTCAGGAATTCATTAATAGATTCCTTCAGAAATACCTTCAGGGATTCCTCTAGGATTTTTTCCAATGACAAATTCAGGATTGCTTCTGGGGTTCGTCCAGGAACTTCTCAAGAGTTTCCTTCAGGAATTTCTCCAAGAAATTCTCGAGGTATTTCCTCAGTGATTCTTCCTGGAATTTCTCCAGAAATTTTCAGAAAAGCAACTGCAGATTCTTTCAAAAAATTGTTTCAGGTATTCCCCCAGAAATTTATTCAGTATTAGCAGGTCCGGCAAACGTTGTATTGCCAAGCTGTGGTGGTTTGACAACTGTTGAGCTCATAACATCACCGCACTCTAGATTGGTTTTAATTCGATCGTGTTGATTTTCTTCCCAAGTCATGAAAAATCAGTGTTTCACCAATTTTCTTACTTTTTAAATTAATTTTCGTAACTTTTTTTACATATAAACACAGCCACCATGAATACAAATCTAACCGTGCAAGACTCATTCTGACTTTTGTTGCCTCAAAGGAATTTCAAACTCATTTATATATAACTAGCTGACCCGGCAAACTTCGTCTTGCCAATCTTGTGGTGGTTTGACAATTGTTAAGGTTATTGAAGCATGGCACTCTAGATTGGTTTCATTTCGATCATGTTGATTTTCTACCCAGGTCATGAAAAATCAGCATTTTGTAAAATTTCTTACTTTTCTAGTCAATTTTCGTAACTTTTTCTACATATAAACACAGCCAACATAAATACGAATCAAACCGTGCAAGAGTGATGTTGATCGGTTCACCCGTTCATGAGTTTTGTTGCCTCAAAGATAATTCAAACTCATTTTTATATATATAGATATATTATATATATAGATTTCCTCCAGGAATTGTTCAAGAGATTTCTTCCAGACTTCCTTCGGAGATCCTTTAAGGAGTGTATTGGAAATTTACTGTAAATGAACAAAATACTATATCTTGAAGCAAGGTTGATCTTTTTATTCCGGGTTTCTATCAAATCTTCACAATATAGTTAAGCTTAGAGCAGCCTGAAGAAATTTAGAAAATGTTTAGTATTATTGAAAATATGGTGGGATGAGAACACCACACAAAACAACAACAAAACACAATCTGTACAAATGCTATTTTTTTTCAACGTTTCAATAATTTGTAGTGAAAAAAATGTACGGGGAAAAGTCTGGAAAGTATTAAGTATGACAGATAATCCCCCAAGGTTTAGATTTTTTTTTGTGTTTGTGAATTTTAACTTAATGCTAATTCTTCAAACTCCCAAGGTTTAGAAAATGGTCTATCCCAAAAAAACACCTACATTTTGCTCGAACTTTGACGCTCTGTTTTAAATATCTTAAGAGGTTATAACATCCCGTTCTCTGGTAAAACAACTTCTTCAATAAATTTAAATACATACCCAATTGAAAAAATGCTAATTTTTAACTTTATGTATATTTTATTTACGTAATCGTTCTTTAAAAACGAATAAAAAAGAGTCTCTCAAAAAATAAACTTTTCTTTCATTTTTAAGAATTGCGCTGAAATGCGGGAATTTCCCTTAAAATGAAATATTTTCCTATAGAGTAAAGTGGGGCAAAAGTTCGAGTGGGGCAAGAGTTTCTTTTGAAGTTTTTGAGCCTAATTCAAATTACATCTTTCGGGTGTCAAGGTTGTTCGAAGCCTTTTTGAAAAAGAGTCTTTCACTCCAAAAATTATGAAAATTGATCAATATTTCGAAAAGTTATGACAAAATGTTGGTTTTTGATCAAAAAATTGTAATATCCGATGGTCCTTCCAACGCATGTAATGGAATTGTAATGAAATCGAATTCGATATTTTATTTTGAGGCGTATAACTAGGTATATTTTGAAGATGCTTTAGCATGAATAACTTTTTGCAAAAAAGATTTGGAAATCATATTTTATACATTGTGGGGCAAAAGTTCGAATTGTGGGGCAAGGATTCGAGTCATGTGGCAACTTTAGGTAAAACCAAGAAATTCTGCAAAATGTACATATTATCTCTAAAAATGATGGAATCAGTGAGAAAATTCGATGAAAGTCGAAAAAAAATGTTGTTTTATTTGAATTTGGCGGAAAACTACTAATTTTTGGTGAAGTAAATTTAACCCTGATTTGGGTAAAATCCAGATCGAACTTTAAAGTGTATTCCAGTTTCAACATCGAATATTAATTGGTTTTAGGTATTCCAATTACCAAAGTATCGAAATAGTGTGCTACGGTTAGCGAAATACCATAAACACTAGATTCGAACTTTTGCCCCAGTGGTGGGGCAAGAGTTCGAATTAGACACACACATACAAAAAGTGTTGTAACTCAAAATTGAAAATACATTTGGCGTAAGTTTGTTCAGCAAAATTTTAGCTCATGGATGGTAGAATCACTACACGGTATTCATTTATTTGTGTCTACTTAGCTTCCTTGGAAAAAAAAATGAATTTTCAACTAGGGTCGAACTTTTGCCCCACCTTACTCTACCATAAGCATTCTGGAAAAGAATATATTTGCGCAAAAATAAGAAAAAAATGAATATTTTCCCACAGTTTTCGCAATTTCAAACTTTTAGGAGGTGTCAAAAATTTTAAAAACAAATTTGTAATCTTTGAGATAAAAGTCCAAGTTTAATAATTATTTTTAGAAAATCAGAACTGCCATTTTTTAAAGCTTTACATAGTATCTCAAAAAAAAAAAATAGTTTAAGGCTGCTGTGAATATTTACAATTAATTTCCGATACACTCCTTAAATAATTTCTTCGTGGACTCCTGCATCCACACTCTCATTAAATAAATCGCATAATTTAAGTTCCACTCAATTATATAAACTGGTTCTATCTATTCGTACAGTATTAAAGTACCGAAATAGTTGCTATCAAAATTAGTTGAAAATTCTACATTAATCATTCACACTTAATCTGTTAGTACACTGGGTCAAATATTTGTCCAAAAGGAAACATCTTGTTTGACTCGATCGAATTTTCATTAGTGCCAAACTGATGTTGTTTCTTGAGTTCTTTCCTTGTCAAATATTTGACCCTGTGTACTTTAACCCTTAGAAAGTCTGGCTTTTAGTCCTTTATTGAAATTTTGAATAAATAATAAATAAATTTCAGAATTTCACATATGTTTTCGTAGAGAGGTTGAGAGATCAAAAACACTTGGAGTTTGGGGTTTGAGAAGATATGATGGAATACCTGGTTGTCCATTATTACCACAGTGCTTGGCGGAACATCGATACATACCTGAAAAGAAAATAAAAATAAAGTTTTAGAACAACTTGACTAGACAGAGTGCGGGGGGGGGTTATCAAGGGGTTCCAGAGGCGTTCCAAGAACTGCAGAGGCATTTGAGAAAACTTCAAGGGCGTTCCATGAGGGTTCTGGATCGTTCCAAGGAGTTTCAAGGGTATTTCAGCGTGTTTCAGGGTGTCAAGGGCATTCCAGGCGCTGAAATCCGCTTAAACTCCTTTATTAAGCGAATTTCAGCGGTGTTTCAGGAACTTCTGAGGCGTTCGTTTTAAAGGGGTATCAGGTGTATTTCAGGTCATTTCAGAGAGTTTCAGAGGCGTTCAAGGGGTTTTCAAGGGATTTCAGGAGCATTCCAGGGGATTTCAGCGGCTTTCCAGGGACTTCAGGGTTGTTACAGGGGTTTCAAGGGCGTTCTAGTAGGTTGCAGGGGCGTTCCAGGGGATTTCAGTGGCGTATCAGGGGTTTCATGGGTGTTGCGAGGGGTTTCAGGGGCGTTCCAGAAGATTTCAGCCGCGTTTCAGGAGATTTAAGGCTGTTCCAGATGGTTTCGAGAGTGTACCCGGTAGTGCCAAAGGCGTTCCTGGGGTTTAACATACGTTTCAGGGGAGTTCCAGGGGATTCCAGAGATTTCAGGAATGTTCTAGTCTAGGGGCTTTAGTGTGTTCTTCAGGGGGCTGCAGAGACATTGCAGGATTTTTAAAGCTGTTTCAGGAGCGTTCAGGGAGATTTCAGCTGCTTTTAAGGAGATTAAAGGCTGTTTCAGGGGGTATCGAAAGTACACCCGGTAGTTCCAGAGGTATTCCAAGGACTTTAAAGGAGTTTCAGGGGCGTTTCATGGGATTTCAGTGATTTTTAAGGGGCTGCAGGGGTATTTCAATAGGGCCCATATAGCCGAGGCGGTAAACGCACGGGTATTCAGCATGACCATGCTGAGGGTGACGGGTTCGATTCCCGGTCGGTCCAGGATCTTTTCGTAAAGGAAATTTCCTTGACTTCCTTGGGCATAGAGTATCTTCGTGCCTGCCACACGATATACGCATGCAAAATGGTCATTGGCAGAGGAAGCTCTCAGTTAATAACTGTGGAAGTGCTCATAGAACACTAAGCTGAGAAGCAGGCTTTGTCCCAATGAGGACGTTACGCCAAGAAGAGAGAGAGAGGGGTATTTCAGGCATGCTGTAGGGGTCTCAGGGGGTTGCAGAAGCGTTCCACGGGATTTCAGTGGCGTTCCCTCAATTCAACGGCAATGACTTCGAAACCTTTCTGCAATTCCCAGAAAATCCTTCATACGCCTCTGAAACATACCTGAAACCCCCTTGGAAGTTCTTTTGACCCCTTCGAAACCATTTTCAAACTCTCATGAAACTTAAAAATCGTTCTACATTAGGATGAGCTAACTTAAGTATGCGTTCATTATTTGGGTTGCCGCCATCCGATACAAATGCTTCAATTTCTCTTAGAAAGTGAAATTTAAGTAAACTCAAATTCAATAGGAAGCGTCAGAAATATACGATCACTGGATATTTTTCTACTACCGTGGAATAATGCACGGAAAAACAAATGAAAACGAAAATTCCAGTACAAAGTGTTCGACAATTGGCGAGATATTCTATCACATTTTAGTAACACTTTGAGCTCTTAGGAAATAAGCCTGACTTTGGATCCCTTGATCAGGAAGCACTGAGCTTTACCAATATAGTTGATACTGAACTGGTCGCGAACTGGGAAGCATAATCTAAGATGCCTTGAAAAACTTTGTCAAAGACCGCAAAGCGATCCGATGTTTGTAAAAATAATGTAATCCCGGGTAGACGCGAATATCATAATCATATCTCAAAACGATCAAATTTTGATGTCATTTGACGTTCTACAGCCCAGATCTGCCCAGATATTAGTTTGATCTTATAATATCCAAATGAGATATTATTATGTTCTTCCCCTTACTAATTTTTGATCTTATTTTTGATCTTTTATCTCTTATGTCAAACAAACCAATAGCTAATTATGATCTTGAGTACTTCACTGAGTAATATCTAATGATGATATTGATTTGAATTTTTCTTCTACTCGGGATCTTCATTTGAGCCAATGAACGAATTGCATAGACGCGACATTTTTCAATTCAAATGATTCAATTTTGCTCATGGATGAGCTTCTAACTGTAAATGTTCTTCATGTTATTTGTATTTCAATATTCTTCACCTAGCATTTGAAAAGGGCGTATCAAAATACCTAATGATATTTTTCAAAAAAATATGACTCGAAAATGGTTTGTTGGACTAAAATGATGTCTTCGGAGATATTTGAGGATATTTGAAGAACTTTTAGAAAAAAAATACACTGAAAATAATATCCGTTGCGGATCTATGTTACATGTCAAATAATTTCAAACACCTTACAAAAAAGGTAACAACTTTTGGGATCTTTTATAACAATATTTTTACGTACAAGTTCCAATGGAAAAACTGTGCAAGTATTTTTCCTACCTTGAACCATGCTTGTTTAGCAAATTTATTAATAAAAAAAAAAATAAAATAAATAAGAGTTGTGTAAATGCTGGCTGAAAGCTGTAAAACAGTTGACAAAAATCTCGAATACTATTTCACAAGGTCGCATACATTATTCTTAATTTTATTATTTTTTTTTATTCTTTGTAAATTAAGTTTGATTAGATGTAGGAAGAAAATTAGCGTTTTTTTATTAGATCCTGTACGTAGAACCTATTTTTGATATAAAAAATCGAAAATTGATTGCTTTTGCATGCTTTGAAAATGAAAGAAAAATAAAAGATCGAGAAAAAATAGTTAGAAGTTTTTGACCATCCTAGGCTACTTATCAAATTAAGAGGCTGCAAGTGAGCTTCCTACAGAAAAATAATAAAAAAAACCGATGGGCAAATTTTCTGAAAAATTAAAATTATATCATATCTAATATAGATCCGCGATGAACATTACTCTCAATCTTGTACCGACTTTTCGAACCCTCTAAGCAGAATACCCTCTTCGAATGAGTGTAATCAGTTTCGTACCCTTTAATTCCGCCCTATGTTGCTTATCCTTTGACAGATACGCGTATTTCGACTACCACTTGTAATCTTCCTCAGTGTCAGTTATCCTCACTCCTGAATCTCTGTTCTCATTCTGCACTATTCTAAATTCTGAAAACTTGACCCATCTAAGATTGGCTTTCAACTTACTCTCAACTCGTATGTTTACTTTCAACCAGTTCGATGACTCACTCTCGATCGAATCTCAACTCACTCTCAGCCTATTCTCACTCTAAACATGGTATCAGCTTACTTTTGATTTACTCTCGTCTCATTTTTTACTGAACTCCCTTTCCATTTATCCTTGGCTCCCTGTCAATTCATTCTCCATGGATACTATATTCTTCCGCGGATGGCTCACTCCTTACTCACTTTTGTCCCAATCTCAAAACGTTATCAACCCATTCTCACTCTAACCTTGTTTCCAACTCACTGTTGTTCTCTTTTGACTTGTTTTGACTCATCTATGAATCGTTTTCAATTGACGTTTAACCTCAACTCGTTTCCAACTAATTTTGGATTCACCCTCACTTTCAGCTCATTCTCCTTTCATTCTGACTCTGTACTACTTATTTTTAACTTTTTCTGACTCATCTGACTCACTCTAAACTCGCATGGTCTACTTCACTATCATCCAAACCGAAGGCTCACTCTCGATCGAATCTCAACCCACTCTCAGCTCATTCTCACACTAAACTCATTTCAAAATTAACCCTCAGTTTACTTTTGATTGAATCAAAGATTCACTTTCAACTCCTTTATTTGATTTCCTCTCAGATTTATTCTCAACTTCATCTAAATTCTCTTTTGATTCAGTGTCGTCTTTCTCATTTTCAACAACAATCGACTACACTATCAAATCACTTTTAATTTACTGAACGACCTTTTCATTTACCCTTGGCTCTTTTTCAATTCATTCTCCGTAGATTGATTCTTCCTCGGACGGCTTACTCTCAGCTCACTTTTGTCTCAATCTCAAAACATTGCCAAACCATTCTCACTCTAAACTTATTATCAACTCACTGTTGTTCTCTCATGACTTGTTTTGACTCGTCTATGAATCGCCTTCAATTCACATCAATATCAACTCAATTTCGATTCGCCTCAACTCGTTTTCAGTTAATTTTGGATTCACCCTCAATGTACCTTCAGCTCACTGTCTTCTCAATCTGACTCTGCACTCACTCCTGAATAAGTTTGATTTTACTGTTAACTTGTTCTGACTCATCTGAGATCGACTTTCAACTCACTCTCAACTCGCACCGTCTACTTCACTATCATCATCCAAATAGAGGGCTCACTCACGATCGTATCTCAACACACTCTCAGCTCATTCTCACTCTAAACTCATTTTTAAACTCACACATGGTTTACTTTCGATTCAATCTAAGATTCACTTTTAACTCATTAATTTGATTCCCTCTCAGATTTGTTCGCAACTTCTTCTAAATTCGATTTTGATTCAGTGTCAAAATTCTCGCTTTCAACTCACTTTTAGCTACAGTCAATCGACTACATAGTTATTAACTCACCTTTGATTTACTTTTAACTCATTTTTTACTGAAAAAATACTCTCTTTTCATTTATACTAGGCTTTTTTTCAACTGATTTTCCCACGGACGGCTCACTCTTAGCTCACTTTTGTCTCAAACTCAAAACATTGTCAACCCACGCTCACTATAAAATTGTTTTCAGCTCACTGTTGTTCTCTCTTGCTTTGTTTTACTCATCCACGAATCGCTTGCAATTCACATCACGATCAACTCAAATTCGATTAAACTCGAATCGTTTTCAACTAAATTTTGACTCACCTTCAGCTCAATCTCTTCTCATTTCAACTCACTGTTGACTTAGTTTTCCTTTTCTCTTATTTTGTTTTATGAATCATTTTCAATACATCTCACTTTCAGGTCACTGTCGATTCTTCCTGAAGACATTTTCAACTAATTTTGAATTTATTCGCTATGTAGCTTCAACTCACTCTCTATTCATTCTCACTCTTTGCTCACTTAAGATGAGCTTGTGATTCACCTTCAACGAGTTGTGACTCATCTAAGATAGGCTTTTTAACCCACTCTCCTCAAATCACGTTCGTCTGCTTCACTATCAACCAAATCAAGGATTCCCTCTCGATGCACTTTCAACTCACACTGTGCTCATTCTCACTTTAAACTGATTTTGAAACTCACTCACTACTTACTTCTAATTTAATTCATGAATTGATGATCAATCTTTTTTGATTGCCTACTTAACTATCGACTCACTCTTAATTCACTCCGTACTAATTCGGAATTCCCTCTTGATTGTGTCTCAACTCACTCTCTTCTGATTCTCACATTAAATCCACTTTTAGCTCACCCCTAACTATCTTTTAAATCACCCTTAATATGTTATGGCTCATTTTACTCTTACTTTGATAGTTGCTCATTTTCGTATTAAATTTCTGTTAATTCTGAGCTCATTTTTGCATCACTTCGAATACATGTTGACTTATTTTAAATTTGACATCTATTCGCTATCCACTCATACGTCTACCTCAATCTGAATCCCTCTCGAGGAGAAGTCGAGAGTTAAAAAACGATATGAGTGGGAATAAAATCTTAGATTGGATCAAAAATAAACCGAGAGAGAGAGTTCTAAATGAGAATGAGCTGAGAGTGAGTTGATCGTGAGTGAGCCCTCGAATTGGTTGCCTGGTTTGCTCTCGGTTTAGTCTCAGTGATTCTCGCTCTAAACCCAATTTCGAAAAAATTAGGCAACACATTGTTAGCCTAATTTGTCTTATTCGCGATTCACTTCGAAGTCGCTCTCGACTCACACGGTCGACAAATGTCCCAAATGGAAGATAACGTGCCTCCGGAGCTGGCCTTCTGACTTATTATCAATTCTCGCTACTCATTTTCACTCCGAAGCATTTTCAACTCTCACTCCACTTACTTTTGATTTACTCCTAGGCTTTATTAACTCATCTTTGATTCACTTTTAACTCACGTCATTTTTGATTCATTCTCGACTCATACTTAACGTTTTCTGGATTCGCTTCGATTCAGTTTCAACTCACATTGCCCATCTCACAACCGTCTCAATGTGGATGATGCACACTTAATTGATACTTATGTAATTTTCTACTAATTAAAGATTCGTTTTAGAATAATTCTCCACTCGCTATCTGTTCATTCTGACTCCAAACATATTTTCAACTCGCTTTCGGCTTTTTTGGCTCATCAAAGGGTCACCTTCTACTCACTTTCTACTCACATGATCTCAACTCTTTTTAATGACTTGCTTTTTTATTTACTCTCATCCCATTCTTCACTCTTTTTCCTATCGATTTCAGCTCACTGCCTTACTTTTGACTCATCAATAGTTCATCTTTTGCTCACTTTCTACTCACATGGTCTCACCTCACTTATGACTTGCTCTTTTATTTACTCCCTTCTCACTCTTTACTCATTTCATTTCTAGATTCAACTCTCTGCCTTACTCACTTGATCTCGACTCACTTGAGACTTGTATTTTTTAATTATTCTCATCTCTCTTACTAATTTTTTACTCATTAAAGGTTCACCTTCTGTTCACTTTCTACTTACATGATCTAAACTTGTATAGACTCATCAATGATTCATTTTCTGCTCACTTTCTGCTCACATGGTCTCAACTCACTTATGACTTGCTTTTTTATTCACTCTCATCGCACTCTTTACTTATTTTCCTTTCACTCTCAGGTAGTGAGTCTAACTTTTGACTCATCAGAAGTTCATCTTTTGCTTACTATCTCCTCACACGCTTTTAACTCATCAAAAGTACATCTTTTTCTCAGTTTCTACTCACATCAACTTGTATTTACTCATCAAAGGTTCATCTTCTGCTTAATTTTATACTCACATGGTCTCATCTCACATACGACTTGAATTTTTATTCACTCTCATCTCATCATGCATCTCACTCTTTACTCATTTTATTTTCAATCTCAACTCACTGACAAACTTTTGACTCAAAAATTCATCTTCTACTCACTTTCTACTCACATGCTTTCAACTCATCAAAAGTTCATCTTCTGCTCACTTTCTACTCACATGCTTTTAACTCATCTACAGTCCATCTTCTACTTACATTCTCTTCACATGCTTTCAACTCTCATCGCACTCTTTACTTATTTTCCTTTCAAACTCACGCAGTGAGTCTAACTTTTGACTCATCAGAAGTTCATATTTCTGCTCACTTTCTACTTACATGGTCTGAACTTTTATTGGCAGTGAGTCTAACTTTTGACTCATCAGAAGTTCATTTCCTGCTCACTTTCTGCTCACATGGTTTCAACTCTCTTATGACTTGCTTTTTTATTCACTCTCATCGCACTCTTTACTTATTTTCCTTTCCACCTCAGGCAGTGATATTACTTTCTGACTCATAAGAAGTTAATCTTCTGCGTACTTTCTCCTTACATACTTTCAACTCATCAAAAGTTCATCTTTTTCTCACTTTCTACTCACATCAACTTGTATTTACTCATCAAAGGTTTATCTTCTGCTTAATTTTATCCTCACATGGTCTCATCTCACTTACGACTTGCATTTTTAGTTACTCTCATCTCACCATGCATCTCACTCCACTCATTTTATTTTCAATCTCAACTCACTTCTGACTCAAAAATTCATCTTCTACTCACTTTCTACTCACATGCTCACTGGATAACTCACACTGAGGAAGAAATACGCATATCTGTCAAAGGATAAGCAACATAGGGCGGAATTAAAAGGTACGAAACTGATTACACTCATTCGAAGATTACTCTCAGTGTATTTTTTCATCGAAAGGTCCTTCAATCATCTTCGAAGGCATCATTTTAATCCAACAAACCGTTTTCGAGGTATAATTTTTTGAAGAAGAAGATTGGGTATTTTTCATACGCCCTTTCCAAAAGTTAGGTGAAGAATATGGCAAAACAAATAACATGAAATACATTTTCAGAGCTTCTAATAAATACATGACCAAAATTTCAATTGAATTGAAAAAGGTCGCGTCTATGCGATTCGTGCGATGAGCTGGAAATGCTCCAAAGTTATACAAGAATATTCGGTAGGATTTTAACATGCAACGCATCAGGACTTGTATATCATGTTGAAAATGTCAACTCGAATGAGGTGACCCGCCGTGTAAATTAGATGAAGAGTCACTGCATTGAGCTCTTTCGGTAGTCCCTAGCCTTGAGATACAGACTTTTGATATGATTGATGTATATCTAAAAGAATCATTATCTAAAATTTAAAATAAGGCATTTTTTTTTTTCAAAATAAGGGATTTCAACCTACTTGATTGAACAGGGAAATTTCGTAGAAAGGTTCAAAGTATAGGTCTTAGAAAAAAAAATGTGTACTCACATACAAAAATGTCTTTCGTTGACAGAATTGAATAATGCTTGCTTTGTGATATAAACGAAATATAATGTAAAACCATTCAGTTATTGCAGTAAACAGTAAAACGACCGATAATAAAAACAACACCATAAAGCCAAATTACATAAGGACCCCATAACTCACCAACATAGGCGGATACGACTTGCAGCTCGAAGCAGTTCCCGGCGTCCACCGCCGCAATTGGTCGTTTCCCACCATCATCACTCGCACCATCTGGGACCGATGCCGATGATGTCACCGTTGTCGTAGCCGTCGTCGTCGTCGTAGCCCCATTGGTTCGATTTTTCCTCCGTGGAGGCACATCTGGCCTCCCACCACTTTCCGGATCTGATGCTGCACCATCGGCGACACTTGCGTCGACTACGGTAGTGACACTGCCATCGGGTTGACGAACCCGACAGGCACTAAGATGCACCAGGCGACCCTTGAGATCGAGAAGCGGAGTTGGGATCGCCGCCGATGCGATCGAAACCGAGCTAGTTTTCCGTGGCGGCGCAGGCTCGCCGGAGTTTTCGTAGAATGGTTCTTCTTGATGAGGTGGGCAAGAGGTCGACGTTGGTGATGAGGACGATGCTTGGGGTTCGCCGAGATATAGTTGTGAGGATGACGATATGAACACTTCCCCTACGGCACGGGGTCTTCTTTTGCGCGGAACGGTCGACGTGTTTGGCAACCCGAGGGCCATGGTTGCCATCAGTTCACATTTTTGTTCGGGTTGTTTGATATTAAGACACTGAGGGTTTTACTTTCTAGGCGTAAAATATAACGTTGGTAAGCAGTTTGAAGCGTTTCACTTGACTATGGCTGTTTAAAAAGTTTTAAACACACTTTTTCTACAAATACGGGTCACTTTTCTTACGTACAATAATGGGCTGAGCACAACATACAGATTGAAGGTCTCTTTGAGATGATACAGACATCACTAAAATCGTCCACCGACACTCTTAGAACTATTCAACCCGATCAACGATCAGCAGCATGTTCCACAACGCATCAGCAGCCTCGTTAGAAACCACCACAACTGGATGCGTCGTTCTCTAAACGACAAAATAATTATCCGCCAATTAGTCACTTCCCTTCTGCGCTGCCGACGTCGTCGCCGGACGGCAAGACCCACAGTGCAATGCGAATCGTTCGGAGCCAACTTGGCCATCACGCTCGTGACCTCACCACCAGATATTTGAATCCGCTCTGTAAGCTCAAATTATCATCCATCATCATCATCAAAACCGTGCGCCTGCGCCTGCGGTGTGCGCGGCAATTCTAGAACAACATTTGAAAAGGGCGGAACAACCATTGCGAACTTCGGCTCCATGCAAACCCTTCCCAGTAAGCGGATGGAGCTGACTTCTCTCGTCCAGTTAACGGAATCAGTTTGTATGAACGAGTGTAAACGGCTGTTGCGCCGTTCTCACATGTTAGTCCAGAATTGCGTTGCATCGTTTCCACCCGCACACCTAAATTTCCAACGGTTACCTACGTCGACGCGCAAAGTTGCAGAATTATAGCGGGGTATCTAATGCGTGCCACGTGATTTATGTGACATCTACCAACAGTTCTACCTAGAGCAGCGGATAGTGGTAATGTGATCGTTAGATCTCATGGGTCACAGTGCGGGATCGCTGTCTCTCGCACGATGCAGGCAGGTACGCGGTGTTTCTTGGAGGTCGTCACGTCATTTTGCTGGCCCATTTGTAAAACAAACAACAATGGTAATTTCTTAATTTACCACCTAGTTGTCAAGTACGGTAGTATGTCTGTTGGTGATGTGGTAGTATTTTGCTGTGTCCGGCCATTTGGCCGACTGTTGTTTGGCTGAATGCCGTTTGGCCGAATTATGATCAAAAGAGTTCAGAGGAACTTTTTGACATTTATAACTTCCAATATGATCATCTGAAATATAGCCTTCTTTTAATCATACGCTTCTCTTTCTAGTTTTGACATACAGGGATTAGTTTGCATTGAAACTGCCAATATTTTATCAAAGTTTTTTTCCCTTTTTTGAATCACAGACTCTTCTTTCGAGTTATACTGATGCGAGGATGCCACTGTTCCTTAAGTTGCTTAAGTTCATCATCCACTTTTCGGCCAAACGGCATTCGGTCAAATTACCTTTTGGCCAAGTGGTATTTGACCAAACGGAATTCGGCCAAATAGCGTTCGGCCAAATGACCCGGCACCGTATTTTGCAGTCCTATGAAATCTTTGCAGTTGAGCACATCACGTTCGTTTCAAAGTTTCAGAACATTTGAAAACAGAGTTGAGTTTATCATGGATAACGAGATAACTCCATGGGACCAGGGCATTTTTTTTATTATCGTACAACACTTTCATAAAACATTTTTGTTTGTACGATGCTTCGTTCTTGAGTTATGATTTTTCAAAGAAAAGGCTCACATGACACATTTGGACATTTTTCAACAAAATTGTCCATAACTCAAAAACGGAAAAAAGTGCATTCGAAAAATTTCAGCGATTAAAGCTTATGAAATAACGTTCTCAAAAATATTTTTTTTTTAATTTCCACGAATTCGGGCGTTGTTTGTCCGGCTTCTCTTTACGAATTTTCTCAATTGTGGAAAATGAGGTGGAAAACTTTTTCCAGTTCATATTTTTATTGATTTCTGAGAAAATTTGCTTCCGTTTTTCTAAAAAAACTTTGTTTCTATGAATGATGATTCGTTCTTGAGTTATGATTTTTCAAAGTAGTGTCAGGGGAAAACAAAAAAAATCCACCAGAGTTTTCCGGAAAAATAGGCGACCCTGATTTTTTCTCAATTTTTTTTGATCGTATATCCATGAGCCCTGCCTGTGGAAAAAGTTTCATGAAAATCTGAGACCCTTCAGCCCAAACCCGTACGGACATGAAAAAAAATGCCCACTAGCCGCACGACCACGAAGCCACAAACCGTGTTTGAGGGAGTGTCAGGATGTTCTCAGAGGTCGCAGGGGGACTCAAGAGGGGTGTTTCAGGGGGTCTCAGAAGCATTTCAAGGGGGGCCCTAGCGGGTTTCAGGCGATACCGTGAGGTATCAGAGGCGTTTAAGGGGGTCTCAGTGGCGTTCAAAATATGGAATTTTACTAAAATTCTAATTGCTAACCAATTTTCAATCTCTTATGGTAAACAGAAAGCGCTGAATATAGTATCTTCCAATCGTCTAAACACATTTTTTTTGCGTCAGATTGATGGAAGTTGAGTTATTGGTGAGTCCTCCTCTCCTCTTCTTGGCGTAACGTCCTCACTGGGACAAAGCCTGCTTCTCAGCTTAGTGTTCTATGAGCACTTCCACAGTTATTAACTGAGAGCTTCCTCTGCCAATGACCATTTTGCATGTGTATATCGTGTGGCAGGCACGAAGATACTCTATGCCCAAGGAAGTCAAGGAAATTTCCTTTACGAAAAGATCCTGGACCGACCGGGAATCGAACCCGTCACCCTCAGCATGAAAGTTATTGGTGAGTGTATCTCCTTAAAAATTTGCCCAAATAAAAAAAAATAATAATGAAGATTTGTGTCGGAGACTTAGCTTGTAGATTTCTGTGGTTGTGGAAGATGTTCGATGCCCAAAAGTTTTTTTTTCATGCAGGTTATTTTTATGCACTTTCTTGTACCAGGATATTTCAGGAGCGTTTCAAGAGGTCACAATGACTTTCATAGAGAGTACCAGGAGATCTCAAATGGGTCCCACTGGGGCCTCAAGAGCGCTCCAACGGATCTCAGGGGGTTCGAGATTAATTCCAGAGGGTTTCAGCGGCATTTCAGAGAGTTTCAGGGGTACCAAGAGTTCTCAGGGGCACTACATGGAGGTCCCAGGGGGATTCATGTAGAGGTACTGTGAGATCACAGAGGCGATTCAGGCAGTCCGAACGGGTTTCAGAGCGTTACCTGGAGATCTTAAGGGCATTTCAAGGGATTTCCAGAGGCAAGGGAGTCCGATGGAGTTTCAGAAGCGTTTCAAAGGGTCCCAAAGTGATTGAGAGGGGGTACCAGGAGATCTTATAGTCGTCGTTTCAGGCTTGTTTCAGATGGGTTCCTGGAGGCCTCAGAGGAGTTTCGAGGGGTTTACAGAGCTCCTCAAGGGAGTCTTAAGGGATTTCAGAGCGTCCCATGGGGTTCCAGGTGGCCTCTGGGGCGCTAAAAGTGGCCTCAGGTGTTTCCAAGGGAATTCCAGAGGGTCTCAGGGGCGTTTAAGGCAATTTCAAGGAGTTTCAGGATGTACCCGGAGATCTCAGGGGAGTTTCAAGGGCGTCCCAGAGGGTTTCAGGGGCACAAGGTCTCCGGGGAGTTTAAAGTGGTCTTAGGGTCGTATCTGAGAATTTCCGGAGAATACAGTGGGTCTCAGGAACGCTACAGGGTTTCATCAGGAATTCTAGGGAGCCTCAGGACACTTCAAAGTGTCTTAATGGGATTCGGGGGACTTCAGGGCCCTCAAGGGGCGCTTCAGGGGAGTTTAGAGGTGTTTTAGAGGGTTTCAGGGGACACCTGAAGATTTGAGGGATGTTTCCAGGGTGGCCTTCTTCTTCTTGGCTTAACGTCCTTACTGTGACAAAGCCTGCTTTTCAGCGGAATGTTCTATGAGCACTTTTATAGTTATTAACTGAGTGCTTCCTCTGCCAATGTCCAACTTGCATGTGCATATCGTGTGGCAGCAAAACCAAAAGCGGTATCACTTAGAATGTAAGAAAGTAATTGTTAAACAAAAACCCTGAAAGAAGGCGAACCAGCTCTCAAGCTGAAAACCTCTTAAATAAAGATAAAAAAAAACCCTGAAATAAAATATTAAATGAAAAAAAGGCACGAAGATACTATGTGCTAAAGGAAGTCAAGGAAATTTCCGCAACAAAAAGTTCCTGGGTCGACCAGGAATCCAACCCGTCTTCCTCAGCATGATCACCACATCGGCTACAAGGGCCAATGGATGTAAGAGGGGAGTGCCAGGGTGTTATAGGGGGTACTAGGAGGTCTCAGTGGCGTTTAAGGGAGTGTCAGGATGTTCTCTGGGGGTCTGAGGGGGCCTGCAGTAGGTCGGCTCCAAAGGCACGTTCTCTTCCATTTGTTCCAGGGGGTCTTAGGAGTTTTTCAAGGGGTTTCAGGGGGTACCAAGATATCTCGGCGGTGTTTCAAGGGGGTTTCAAGGAGTTTCAAGGGGTACCAGGAGATCTTCGGGGTGTTTCAAGGAAGTTACAAGGAGTTTCAGAGGAATTCAAGGGATTTTCAGGCCAGTTTTAGGGACGTTTCAGGGGCAAACCAGGAGTTCTCAGGAGGATTTCAAGGAGCTCCCAAGGGGTTTCAGGATCTATTGATCTTTGGAACCCCCTCAGACCGTTGAAGCGTCCCAAAGGCCCTTTGGAACTCCCCTGAGATCCCCTGGAACATCCCTTAGTCCCTCCGAAACTTCCCTGGAGCACTCTGAGACCTTTCGAAGCGTCGTGCTAAGACCCATGGAATCCCCCTGAGAATCCCTGAAACCCTCTGAGACAACCCTGAGACCGTTTCAGTGCCGAGACCTCATGGTACCTCCTGAAACCCCCTGAGGTACTTTTGAAATGCACCTGAGATCATCTGAGAACTGAGATCAGAAACTCACTAAATGGCCCAGAGCCCCCCTGAGTCCCTCTAGAACATCCTTGAAACTCTCTGAGATCCTTTGAAGCATCCCTGAGGTACTCTAAAATCTTCCGAAGACTCCTTGAAGCGCCCCTGGGACCTCCATATACCCGTTGAAATCCCCTAGGATCCCTTGACCCCCTGAGATTTCCAAGGATCTTCTTGAAACGCCACTGAGATCTACTGGTACCCCCTGAAACTCCTTGAAACGCCCATGAAATCCACCGGAACAACCCTGGAACCTCCTGAGAAGCATTACTGAGGCCACCTGGAAGCCTCCTGAAACCCCCTGAAGTGTCCTTGAGATCCTCTGGAGCATCTTTGAAACGCCCCAGAAACTCCTGAAATCTGTTAAAATCCCCTGAAACCCCTGGGACCCCTTCAGTCACTCCAACAACCTCCCTTTGCCCTCCCCTGTAAACGGCCCCTGGCCGTCGATGCTATACTAACCGTCGTTACCCCGTAATCCAACTGAAGCGACAACAAAACCTGCCGAAACGCCCTTAAAAATGGCTCCTGAAATCCCATGAATGAACCCCTGGAACGCCCCTAAAGCCCCTTGGAATCTCCTTTTTCCTCTGTTCTCGCTAACTAAGTTTCATCTAAGCCCTTACTTGATTTATGCATAAAATTCCGTCTGTTTTATGCCTTTTTTAATTTATGCACCCCAACCAATTGCACTGAAAGAAGTTTCAATGTACAGGGAAGAGACAAAATGATCGGGACAAGCAAAATTTTCACTTTTCAAAAAATGTTCAACAAGCTGTAACTTCTCGAAAAGTTTATCAAATATTCTCAAATTTTTACTGTAAGTTCATCAAATAGTTGTGTATCATTAGTCCAAATTTGGAAGAGATCGGCCCATTTTCCACGAAGTTATAAAGATTCTTGAAAAAGGTAAAATTATCCCATAGCCAACTTTGAGCTGCTATATCTCCGGATTCAATAAACCGATTGCAATGAAATTTTGACCATTCATGACTTATGTAATGAACTCTGGATAACGTTTGATTAAACTTTAAATTTTTAACAAGAGAAAAAGTTAGAGCAATTTTATTTTATTTTCACGATTTTTTAGTAAATTGGTCAATTTTTAATATGTATTCCATTACTTTTTAAATTTGTTGTCGGCTATGTTGTTACTTTCCTTCAAAACACATTTATATATAAGTCAATTAAAGGGAAATCAAATGAACTATAATTTGCATCTTGAATTTTGAAACGATGTTGAAGTTTTGGATAATTTAGTGTTTTATTAGAAAAATAATCTAATCGTTAAAATTTTCTTCCGTGTTCGGAATTTTAAGTTGCGTCAACGGTTTTTCATAGCTCATTATATAAGTCATAAATGGTCAAAATTTCATTGCATTCGGTTCATTGAATCCGGAGATATGACAGCTCAAAGTTGGCTATCGGATAATTTTACTTTTTCCAAGAATATTTATAACTTCGTGGAAAATGGCCCGATCTTCCCCAAATTTGGACTACTGATACACAACTAGTTGATGAACTTACAGTATTTGAGAATATTTGATGCACTTTTCGAAAAGTTACAGCTAGTTGAACATTTTTTGAAAAGTGAAAATTTTGCTTGTCCCGATCATTTTGTCTATCCCCTGTATGTTATTTGGAAAAAAAATTTAAACGGTTCGACAAAGTAAAAGGCACTTTCTAAACTACACAGAAAAAAAATATTCATGTAAAATTCAGCGAAAAATCTGCACATAAAGGGAATGCTACACAGAAAAAACTGTTGTGTAATATTACATCTGAACTGCTGCAACCCGATCAATCCGTCGGTAGCATGAATATTACATAGGACGATGTACACATAAGAACAAAAGATTTTACATCAAAACTATGTAATCGTACATAGGAATCGTGATTACATTGATTATTTAGTGCATCGGAATGAGTTACATCGGGCGGGTTGCATTTATTTTTTGCTGTGTAGAGTAAGTGCATATTTACATGAGATATCATGTAAAATTGCGTTACGTTCGTGTAAACTTCCGCTAATAGTCTCGTAATCGGTTGGTGTCCATGATGCTTTACGCGATAGTTGGCGGAAATTTACACGAAGGTAATGTAATTTTACATTATATCTAATGTAAAAGTGCATTAACTATAGCATTCCCTTTATGTGCATGATTTCTCGCTGAATTTTAATTACATATTTTTTCTGTGTAGAATTACATTGAAACACTTAAGCGCGTGTTCAAAAAATATTTTATCCTAAAAAAGCTATGATCATTCTCATCAACTCTTTCACTTTTTTATGCGTTCTTTATTGGCGTTTGCACGTTCTTGAATATGTGTCAATGAGATCAATTTCACAACTCGAAACTGTTTTGCAACACACTTTTTCACCAACTTCCTCCGTTCACCCACATTGTTTGCTTTAAATGGTTCCAAAGACCTTCACGCACACGCGTGACTGTGCAGCACTGGACAATGTGTCCAGCTTTCAATTACATCCACCAATAATTACGGTGTGAAGTAGTTACCGATGATGCCCCACTTGACGGGTGTTGCAGTTCTGGTTTTTTTTCTTCTTTCCTTTCAATTGCCAAACCAATCAATCAAATCGCGCGTAATTATGTGGAGAGCTTTCCCGATGGCTCTTGTTTCAAGATCCATTTCAGATTTGCAGCTTTACCCTTAATTGGGCGCATTCATGATTCGCCCATCAAATCCATCTTGTCTGTCGGGCGCATGGTCACTGCGGCTCACCGACATTTTCGATGGATCGCTTTCTGCGCCTTCTTATTTACGGTTGGAGAATGTCGAAATCGATTTCAACTGTATCGATCAGCAACATCAAAATCTCGGCAGTTACACCTAGATGAGAATGCCCTTTGGTCGTGCTGTTGCTGCAGAGAATGTGTGTGTGCATTTAAACCGATCGATGAGGATCATTATAACGATGTTGATGGGTTGCGGTTCAATAAGTAGTAGGTATAGACGAAGATCCATCGAAACGGGCGGGGAAGCCAAAGCCTCAAGAATCAACTGTGGTAATTTTGCAATCATTTCAATCATGCGTGAAATGTTGGGAAAATTGAATATGGGTGGTACCGCACCGCGGCGGTTCGATTCGGTTCAGCCAAGCAGAACATCTTCACAACAATACTGGTAAACTGAAACGGTTCTTTGGGCAACGGTTGCTGGTCACTAGTATGGGACAAACATCAAATTCTCGCTCCAGTCGACTTTTTTGATTCCATTTAGGTCCCATATGAACTGTACAAAATTTCAGTGCAATCGGTGAAACTATAATTTAGCGCAAGCGATTCAAAGTTTTCATAGGATGTACTATGGGAAAAGTAGCACTTTCAATCAAAAAATCCCAGAGGTCGCCCTTTGTCTCCGTAATTCAAATCGATCGACGTTTCTTGTAGAAAAATCATTTGTGAAACTTTCCTTCGAAGACCGCAAAACGATTGGATGCTTGTGGAAAAAGTTATTAATTTATTACCGATTAGTGATCCAACGAACGGCTTTTTGTTTTGTTTTATTAGCAGCACTGTAGCTGCTGCCTTGGCTGCTGCTGTTTCTGGGGGTGGTGATGCCACCCGCCACCCCATGCAGTAACGGCAGCAGCAGTGCTGCTGATAAAACAAAACAAAAAGCCGTTCGTTGGATCACTAATCGGTAATAAATCAATAACTTTTTCCACAAGCATCCAATCGTTTTGCGGTCTTCGAAGGAAAGTTTTACAAATGATTTTTCTACAAGAAACGTTGATCGATTTGAATTAAGGAGGCAAAGGGCGACCTCTGGGATTTTTTTATTGAAAGTGTAACTTTTCCCATAGTACATCCTATGAAAACTTTGAGCCGCTTGCGCTAAATTATAGTTTTACCGATTGCACTGAAATTTTGTACAGTTCATATGGGACCTAAATGGGATCTAAAAAGTCGACTGGAGCGAGGATTTATTTTTTCCATACAAGCATGTCCCACACTACTGGTCACCTCTGCTAAGCATCGAAAAACGGGGTCACTTCAGAGCGCACATATCTTTTCCGTATGTGGAAAAATGTATTACTTCTACTAGAATTGATGAGCCCAACTGAATGAGAAATTTTTATGCCATACAAGAAGAAAATCTTGACACAAGAACATGAGAATATTAAAAGATGGACGTAGCACTATGCCAAACACTAGAATGCTGTAATCTAACATTCAATATGGCGAGACACGCAGAGTGTTTTGAAACGATTTTTCAATAGAGTTTACGAAATATATGTGAAAAGACACTTTTTTCAAATAAATTCCTTGAATCTTCCACAGATTTATTGTAGATTTCTCGAGAAACTGTCAGCAAATATGTTGGGTGCTTTTCCAGGAAAAAGTTCTCTTCCAATTCAAAGAATGCGAACTGAAATACAAGTTTGAAGAGGGGAGTGAGGGGGAGGGATCAGCAATTAGAGTAAGCTGATTTCACAAAAGTTCTACTAGTAAATCTAGATAATTTCTGCCAGAAGTTCCACCGAAGGAATTTTGTGGAGAATATCATCACACCAAGAAATTTTGGAAACTGTTCTTACAAATACATTAGTGACCCGATTTTGTCAGCCACCTTTCAGAACATATTTTTTGCTCTCATCAAAAACCAGAATAGTATTTCAAACTTTTTATCCAGAACTATGTTCTGCATTCAAGCTGCATTCAAGTTTGCTGATAAACATAAACTAATTGGTTAAAGTTTGGCGATAAAATAACGAGAGCAAAAAGTTTGTCGAAAAATTGGGGCTGTTAAAATCGGGTCCTTACTGTACTACCAAAAGCTTTAGAAAAAATTTGGGGCGACAATTGTGCACTTTTCACCACAAGGAAACGATCTCAAGACAATCTGGATTTATGCAAGAATATCAGAAGATTTTTTCCAAAAAGCTCAGGAGATTTCTTTTCATCAACTCTGGACACTTTCTAGTATAATTTCTAGTATAATTTCTTTATAAGTCTTCATGATTGCTCACCTCCTACTTATTATATTTTTGATTAACTTTTTTGGTAGAACATAAAAAAAAAATCAAAATGACCAGTGTTTTTTTTTAATCTTTTAAACATATTTCGCAAAATATCTTCATTTCTGGATAAGCAAAATATTTCTCATTCCTGAAAACATCATTGGTCTCTGAAAAATTTCGCACAGGAAAAAATAATTTAATTTTCTACACTTCCAAAAAATCATTCTGATACCATCTTAACGAAATTGTGACAACATTAAAAAAAAAATACAACGTAGGAAATCTGAAATTAAGTTGGAGTTAAATTGAAAAAAAAATCCTCTAAACTTTAGATTATTTTTCCTGGATGTTTTCGAAAATTTCTGAAAAGTAATTTAACCTAATTACTGCCCGAAACTCTGGTGAAGTTGTCCCTGGACATCTGGAGTATTTCTTTTGGAATTTTTGTTACATATTATGTCCAAAAAAATTCTAAAGAACTTCTTCCAAAAGTGCTGGAATGTTTTATTAAAAAAATAAGAAAAGTGAAAAGTTTAATTCGAAAGAGGATTTTAGAAAAAAGGCCAGCAAACATTTCATTACAAATTGTGGAGAATATCTCGAAAACTTTCAAATAATTTCCCAAAAATCATCAAGCATTTTTTTACAATTTACTGGTGAACTTCTGCTAGGAGATTTTTTTTAGATATTGTACAAAGACTGTGAAAAATTTCGAAGATTTTTTTTAAGATTATCTCTTATATTACCACAAGTTCCATATTAAAAAAAATCTGGAGTATAAATGCAAGAAAGAAAAAAAAAACTTAAAATCTTTGGACACTATGTATATTATTTTTAACTTCTGATGGAAATTTAAAAAAAAAACACGATGCCCAGATTTATTAGTTTAAAAGTTTATAAAACGTCTGAAGAGTATTTTTTCAAGATATTTTAGAGAGAAGATCTTTGGCATATTCTGGAAAACATCTGCATTTCCGGAGATACAAAACATTTCCCCTTTTGAAGAACATCATTGAATTCCTAAAAATTTCTTACAAAAAAAAATTGAATAATTCTCCTAGAAATCTTGTACACTTCGCTACTAGACACTCTTACAACACATACCACTGAACGAAAATCAAAGAAAATCCTAAATAAATTTAGAAAAAAATTAGATAAAAAAAAATCGTCTGAATATTTATGCTGAATTCCGCATATAGATTGTAGATTATTTCTCCTGGAAATTTCGAAAACTTCTGCCAACGTTGTTACACAATTACTGCCCGAAAGTCTGGTGAAATTATCCCAGGATGTCTGGAGTACTTCTTTTGGAAATTGGCCACAACATTCTAAACAACATCTAAGATTTCTAGAATGTTTCTATGAACAGATAAATTTATAAACAAATCAAGGAAATTTGTGTCCAAAATTCTAGCGAGAATTTCTCGAAAAAGCCAACAAATGTATTTCTAAAAATTGTGGGGAATATTTCGTAGAAGTTCTAGATAATTTCCCAGGCCAATTTTTTTTTTGAAAATTTCTTCTACAGTTTTCTGGCAATTTTGTCACATAGCCTGGATAATTTCTCTAAGATGATGTGGATAACACTAGTTTACAGCATTTTTGAACTCGGTAAGCTGATGATCATTTTTGGTGTAGAATCATGCCCTGAGTTCGAAAACGCCAAGGAAAGAAATTACAGTAGAGCGGAAATTTTTTCGACTTTCCATACAAGGTTGATGATTTGAAATCGATTTTTGATCTATTTTTAAGCAAAGTCGTTCTCTTCAAACATCTCATTCTCCGTAATCAATGCTCCGATTGAGCTGAAATTTTTACTGTAACTCGCCTACATATAATATGTCAAATAAACGTCGAGAAAAAATTTTCAGTTGGTTTTTTCTTATTGAAAAAAATACATTTCTTCAAAAATTTTTGGCAATTTTGCTAAAATTAAAGAAGATCGTCCCTAAAACTCGCCAATATCTTAAATTTCATCAATCTGACGCAAAACCTGTATTCAGATGATCAAATGGTATTGTATTCATTTTTTAATTTATGGAAAAAGATTTAAAATTGGTTGAACAAAACGCAATATATTTGAATTTTAGTAAATTACATATTTTGAAAAGTTACAAAACTCGATATTGAGCAAAAACTCAAAAACTGTTCTACTTTAAATTTTTTGAAGGTCGGTTTCGAAATCAGCACTAAATTGTGCTTCAAAAATTTTGGTCGGTGACAGAAGTTCACGACTTTCGTTTTATTTTGTAAACTTGTGTAATCTGTGGGAAATACCTGTGTGTTGTGGAAAAATACTCCCAGAATTTTGAAGAATTTCTCATAAACATACTGAACAACTTCTACCAGAAGTTCTGGAGGCTTTCTTACAATAAAAAAAAAGTTGATTTAACCCTAAAAGGGATACCTGGGGTCCATTGGACCCCAGGCGCCTTTCAGAGCTCGTCTTTGATGGAACACACTCAGCGAGGTGACGAAACTCAGGCCATGAAGGTATTCCTTTCAGGGTTAATGACTATATGTACATTCTTAACTAAACAGATTTTTTTTCGACTCTAACAGCCTTAGTGGGCAAGAAAATACTGTTTTCTCCTGTGTCCAACGTTTCAGTTATATTTATTTAACTTTGTTTTAGTCTTAGTGGATAGACTGCCAGGATCGAGAAGTTACCATCAACTATTTAAAAAAATCATAAAATTGCTTCTCAAAATAATGGCAAATCATCCCGTGATGTGTGGAGAACATATTCCATAATTTGTGTAGAGTTTTTACTGATCAACAGTAAACAAGTAGAAAATTTTTACCCGACGATCTGAGAAGATCTTAATTGAAATGTCCGGAGAGTCTCTCTAAGTAGTTCTGGTGAAAAATTGATAGAAATATTTTAAAAATTCTCAAATTTTTGAATACTTTTAAGCATTTCACAAACTTTTGTAAAATTTTGCCATTGAAAAAATCTGGAGAATAAATCAAAAATTAGAATACGGAAGTATAGCTTTTTTGAAGAAATTATACCAGCACGCGTGAAAATTTCTCTGAAGTGGAGAATGTCTCTCAAAAACAAATTAACAATTAAAATAACCTTCCAAAAAATCTGGAAAAAATTGAGGAACATATATGAAGAGTTTCTTGCTGAAACTAAAGACAATTTCATCCTGCAATTCGGGATATATGTCAAAAACTAGAAGAGTTTAATTTACAAAACGAGGAGAACATTTCCAAAATAATAGTGGAAATTACTTCACAGCAATTGGGAAGAAAACTTTCAAAAAAATCGGGAAAATTTTCGGGCAAGTATTGAATAACTGATGTCACATTAGAGAAAAAATAGAAGAATAATTTATATGAATTCTGGTGGCTTTGTGCTAAAACTTTTGGCAAAAAACTGAAGAATATGCCGAAAAAAAAAATCATGTTACATGTTGGTGAAATTAGAGGAAATTTTTGGGCAATTTTCACAGAAATTTTATGGAATTGAAGAAAGCAAAGCAATATGATACATTGTTGATTTTTATTAAATTTTCACATAAATTTGCACTTCTGATTAAATATTTGAAGAATCTTCTTTATCAGGAATGCACAGCATTTTGGTAAACTATTATTCTTACTATGGATTCAGTGATTTTTGTGAAATAATAATATCTTACAAATCCATGATTCAAAAACTCCTAACGGAATCCTAAAGATGTTCCTATACAAATTCACAAACAACATCTGGCGATAATTTCAAAAGAAAATCTTAAGAAAATTTCTGGAGGAGCAATAGCAT
Organism: Aedes albopictus; assembly: GCF_035046485.1. Taxonomy (NCBI): domain Eukaryota; kingdom Metazoa; phylum Arthropoda; class Insecta; order Diptera; family Culicidae; genus Aedes; species Aedes albopictus. Next base: position 467,999,888 of record NC_085137.1, on the reverse strand, counting down.
ATTGGCAAATTTCCGAACCAAATATAAAAAATAAGAATTATTTAAAAAATCAATGAGGAAATTCCGGTCAGGCGTTTTCGAGATTTTATTGTATTTTTTACCGAACAAATGCGCGAAGCCATCAGGCTTACTTTCAGGAAAATTCAAAAGAAATATTTGAGAAATCTAATGTGGAATTCTAGAGGTTTTTATGAAAAAAAATCAGGTGAAACTTAGGTAAAATTTCTCAATTTCTCATTTCTTGAAGAAATTTTGACGAGTTTGAAGTGATTTCGTTGTTGAAGTCCTCGAAGGTATCGCAAGCGGAGGTTTGGCATGACTAGGAATATAAAGATGATTTATTTCGCAAAAGCTACAATGGAATCCTGCATGGTCATTCCACAGAATTTTGGAAAACTTTTTTGTAAAAAGGATTGAAGAGTCCTATTAAAAAGTGTTCACGAGTTTTGTCGTATAGTATTCAATGCTTCGAAAGATTTGCTACGTGAAAGGAGGCAAACGATTTTCAATAGAATCTAAAATTTTAGATTAAATTGATTTTCCACGGTTTTTTTCGAGCTCTTAATGATTTAGAATAAATTTATTTATTAAATCTAGTAAAAAATATGTCGTTGTAAATATATAATAAACCCTACGACAGTGTAATAAAATATGCAATATTTTAGAGAACATTAAATTAATTTTAGGAAACCTACTTGTATGATTATTCAAAGCCATCTAAAAACGATCTTGGTAATGAATAAGTGAAGAAAATTTCAAAGTTTGTATGGGTTACTTTTAAAAATAGGTTCCGGGTCATTTGGCCGAACGCCATTTGGCCGAATGCCGTTTGGCCGAACGCCATTTGGCCGAAAGGGTCATTTGGCCGAACACCATTTGGCCGAATGCCATTTGGCCGAAAAAGGATGATGAACTTAAGTGATCTTGCCACTGTTGCCTATATCAGTATAGCTCGAAATAACAGCCTATGATTCAAAGAAGGAAAAATCTCTGATAAAAATAGTCCCAGTTTCAACGCCAACTAATCCCTTGATGGTAAAACTTGAAAGAATAGCCTATGATTAAAAGAAGGAAATATTTCTGATGATCATATTGGCAGCTAGAATGTTATCCAGAGTTTACCCACGCCTCCAAATCCTTTTGATAATAATTCGGCCAAACGCCATTCGGCCAAACGACCCTTTCGGCCAAATGGCATTCGGCCAACTGGCGTTCGGCCAAACGACATTCGGCCAAACGGCATTCGGCCAAATGGCCGGACACCTTAAAAATAATCTCAGTTAAAAACGAAACATCCACCTGAAATTTCTCCCAGATAGTTTCCACAGGCTGAGGCCGATTGAGGAGTCCTCCGTCGGCGAATCAGTAATCATACCTGATGGAGAAAATTCTTCCAAAATTTCTCCATTTCTTCAAGCATCACTAGGAATTCCTAAGTCATGGAGCCCGTTTCAACCAAATCTACCAGAAAAATCCGAGTTTAAGTCAGCAATAATGAGTTACTTCTAGTACCTACAGAAACCAATATTACATTGAATAGAATAAGGTGTGTTTCTGGACTATATTTCTAATGATCAGGGATGACCAGTTTGAAGTCAATCCTTCAAATCAATGAGCTGTAAGTGAACCGTATGTTTAAATTTCAAGAGTTTGATTTCAATATTTGGTAAAATGCAGTTGAAAAATGTGCTGATGGCGATTTCTTGAATTTTTTTCTCCAACTTTCTAACAATAAACGACACTTGCTCGACACCCTTCACAAAAAGTTTAGCTACCACAACTTTCATGATCAAAAGCACCCCTTTTCACGGTACGTGCATCGCACAACATCAGAAATGCAATCAAAATTGTCACACACGACTCCAAATCACTACGGCATCGGAGATGATCATAACAATCGAGTTTAACATGTTCGTTGCCTCATCGTCATCATCATCATCATCATCGATATAGCTAGTAGTGTGTAATGATTGTGCAATTCGACTTGGGCCTTGACTTGGGCCATATTTTCTGCATCGGATACATATGGATTGCTTAGCAAGTTTCACCGCCAATTCGTTGCAATCGGCAACCGGTCAACCATGGCTACGCTCCCGTAGATGCGAGTCACAACTGTCAACGAAAGGAATTTCATAAACGGCACATCGATGATATTACCTCACACGTTTGCAACTAAGAAGCCAAGGGTAGTGAAAGTTTTACTTGTGTAGTTCATATGGTGCGTTGAGCTGACCGGGATGGAGTATTAGAGGTGTAATCCTATCTCGTTTCTAACGCGAGCCCATACAAAGGCACCCTTTGTGATAAAATTCAAATATTCTCAAACATACAGACGACCGAATTAGTCATCCTGCGAGGAGCGATCGCCTCACGTGCAATATCAAGTTCCATTCCGGTCCCTTACGCGCCGCAGACAAAGTGGTTCATTCACACGACAGGGGGCTGTTGAAGTGCTGATGTGACTTATGACTCATTCACTTTCCAAGTGGGAAGGTTCATAAATTTCGGTCGATAAAGTTTTGGCAACATATGCCGGATTATCTCTGATCGCCCAGAGGCGATTCGTTATAAGCTTCCGCTCTGCTGTAGACGACGACACCCTGAATGGAGACTCGAACGAAGAAGGCATACACCGATTCTTGTTCATCCGAGAAGCGTGTACCGGTTTGGAAACTAATTCAGTATCAAGGTCAGACCGATTGTTGAATTTGGAGATGACGAGGGATTTTGTTTACCACTGCTGCTGGTCAATTCAGAGCGAAGCTCACCCGAGCAAATAGAATTAGTTTAACTTAACAGCTACATGTATGCACCTGCCTTGAAATGGGTTCAAGCTCTACCTTAGCGGTAGAGCTGCGAATACATACGCTCTCATCTGATCACGGTTACATTAATGTCCGTTCGCTATTTATACAAATCGGTACACTGACTGGTGGAGGCTCCCTTGCGCCACTTGATTGGAGCAGGTTTTACACACCGTGAACCGGCGGCGCGTCACGTCATTTGAATAAAATTATACCCAAATGCCTACGGTTGAAAAGTAATCAAGTTGAGCCGGCGGACGACGCCTGGGCTACCTGCCTACAACCAACGAAACGGTGTCAGTATTTGCATCGCGTAGCGTCATCGTGGGCTGCTTTTTCAGACGCGAAGCTGATCTGATTCAAGGTTAGCGCAGCTCGGTTGATAGTGCTCGTGATCAGAACAAAGAGAATACTGGTGTGGTGATCGAGCGCATTCATGATATCATGAGCAGAACATATCGACAATGATTTTTCATAAGGGCCTAACTGACTTGATCGATTTCTCTTCGTCGACTCTCTCTTTCGCTAATAACTTGATCAAAACAAACAAAATCATTATTATTTTTGTTTCTTCGCATTTCAACCAAAAAATCTTTGGAAAACTCAATACACATTCTGTGATAACACAAAGAGAGGATCGATGAAGAGAACTCGAAAATGTCAGTTAGGCCCAAATGAAAAATCAGTGTCGATATTTTCAATAATCGGAATTTTTTTTTATGAAATGCATGTGGGACGCACCCTATCTAGTAAACATAATGGCGTAGTGCACATTCAGCGAGCCTGTCTGGGTCATATTGACCCCAACATCCTACCAGGATTAAATATATGGAGGAATCGCTGGAGGTACCCCAAGAGAATTTCAAGTCTATACCACTGGCAGAGTTTCTGGAGGATTTTTTGGAGAAAATGTTCAGGAAAGTCCTAGTACAATAGGCACAGAAATGCTCGTTATTTTTTAAGGTGTTCCTGGATAAACCCCTGGGGGAATCTCTCAAAAATTTATGCAGAACAAAAATAAAATTGGAGCCTATCCGAGAAGTAACGAAGGAGAAGGGTTAAGCTTTAAAGAAGCACCAATATGCTTTTTAACAATACTCTTTCGCCCTTTTCCAAGATTCATTCAATCATTAACTTGTATATGGAGTGATAAAAAAAACATCAACGATAAACTGAAATTACTATAATTAATAACACGGCTATGAGGAGTGAAAGCAAATATTATTGTTCCTCAGAAAAAAGATGATAAATTCGGATCACCACCTTGTTCAATTCAAGTAACAGTATACACAAACTTTCACATATCGAATTTATCAGGGATCCAGGGATAAATAATTGAGATTATTGGAAATTTCTAAAAATTATATACTGAAAGTTTCACAACTATTCTTCCGACATTTCAGCCAAAATCCCTAAATAAATCCTATTAGCAAATGAGTTCTTGGGAGGAAACTGTCCGATTTTTCGGAAAACTTTTTGCTAAAAATTTATGACAATAACTTATTCGAGTGAAAAAATTCTTGGTACATTTGGTGATTTTTTCAGAAATTCGAAGGAAAATGTCTATGAATTCTTGATAATTCTTAGGAATTTCTTATCAAAATGTCCTAAAAATTCTCTCAGAACTTATGGACAACTTTAAAAATTAGATAAAAAAAAAACTTGTTGAGCCATTTCTTTGAGAAATTTTGATTACCTTCCACCAATCACTTCGAAATCTAAAATTCTGGAGAATTTCTATAAGAAAGCCTGGAGAATTTGTCGAAGAACTTACTGAAAATCTCCCTAAAAATTGTATAAAATTCCTCCAAAAAGTATTGAAGCATTGCTCGCACAAATTTAAGAGAATGAAGAAAACTGTAGAGTAGAAGAAATAGAAACCTTGAGTAAAACTCCTTGTCCTTCCAATTTTCCAAAGGTTTTCTAATATAAGCTCAGGTTTAGAAAATTCCAAATTATAGAAGATATCTACAAAAAAAATGATTCAAAATTACACAAGTTTTCCGCCAGCCTCACCAAAACCCCCCTAATGCTCATCAGCAAGATTTTTTTCTAAAAAATATGATGTATAACATTGAAAATAATTGAAATTATCTAGCAATTCTTCTACAACTTCGTGAATATTTCTTTTTCCAGAACGCATCCGGTCAACTAATTTTACGATATCGTAATCACCATAATGGCACTATTCAAAATACAATTGCGAGACTGCGATTAAAGGTTCACGCTTTGCTTTGTCCCTAATGGAGGGTACGCGCAACTATGTGCTGTAACTTTAACTCTTGTGCACCAATCTTTATGAAACTTGGAATGTGTATTGTCAAGTTAGAATATATTCAGATTATGCAATAAAAGAAGTTATCACCGCAAAGTATGTATAAGGGATTACAGGCCAAGGAACTTTCTCTTCATTTGAGAACTATAACTACAGCTTAATAACAAAATTCTTTTACCTCCATGAATACTACCAAGATGTCTTTCACAAACTTTAACTATACATTTCGCATGGAATATGATAGAAAATTTCCTGGAAAAATCTACAAAAAATCAATAAATATCGTCAAAAATATACCGTCTATTTGGTGTTCATTACAAAGCTTCTAAGAAAATTTATAGGAATTATAATATAAATATTTTGAAAAAGGTCCTAAATTTGATTTACCTGGAATTTGAATATTAATGTCAGCAAGGATTTAATTAGAAAATAAGCCAAGTAATTGATCCGATCAGGCGCTTCACTTAAAATTTTTCGTTATTTTTTTCCCAAACATTTTGTTAAGAAACTTTGAAATCCTTTAAGTTTTTTTTTTCATAAAATCCACCATGATAACTTTTGACAGGGAATTCTTGTAATTAACAGTTTTCTTAAGTATTATTCCAGAAAAAAAAAACCATTCTAAAGGAGCTTAAAAAAAATTTCCATCAAGTAATTTTAAATGTCCAACACGTTATTCAAAAAATGTCTTTTTTGATTCTTTGAAACATCTTTTCGGTAGCTCAAAGAAAACCTAATGTTTTAAACATATTTTAAATATTTACGGTTATTTTTCTTTAGTCAAAGCTGACATTTATTTTGCAAATATCTTGAATAATATAATTACTTAAAGACCAGATCAAATTATGTTTAAGCTGTTGTGGACATTTTCCACTTCATTACAATTTAATTTCAATACAGATATTATGATGAAAGTGGTTTGTCCAGAAAAACTCAGAAATCTTTATTTGTTTTTTTTTTTATTTACTTAAATTTCTCTTCGAGGTAATTTTTCAATTTTTAATTTATTTTCAAAAACTGAAGCAGTTGTTGGCTATTGTTTATTTCTAGAAAACTTTCAAAAACTTCAATTTTATTTTGATTGAAGGTGAGATTGATGTGTATATTTTTGCAAATTCTACTAGAATTGATTATTCAATCTAAACATTGGATTTCTTAAGAATCCTCATTTTAGATCTGAACTTTTCTACAGAAAATGACGGGGTTTTCTTCAAATTTTATTATTTGATTTGTCTCAAATTTTGCATAAGCATTTTCAAATTTGCATTATTAGTTGGTCATTTTAACTCTGAAACAGCCGAGGACCTGGGATCGAATCCCACTCTCGACAAACTCGCAAAATTTGAGTTCTTCCTTCGGAAGGGAAGTAAAGCGTGGGTCCCGAGATGAACTAGCCTAGGGCTAAAAATCTCGTTAATACAGATAAAAAAAAAACTCTGAAACACACAGTGCAATAAGTGAATTTTGACGTAAGAAATCCTTCATGACTTGAAAAACATTTGAAAGAGTCTGAAAGTTAGATATTTTCACTTCTTTTGGAAAGGGTAGCATTTAGCTAAATTTTGCTGTTAATCCTTTTTTATTGCAAATTACACAGCGTAACAAAAATTAACTTTTAGTCTGTCTCAAGAGCAAACTTATGTGTCTCTGACAGATCTTGGGCAGCGGATTCCGAATCTGGGCTCAGATTTGCTCCATCACGTCACAATTTTGAGCTTTACCTCAATGGCAAAATATGCGATTTTGGGTTTTTTGACTGCAAACTATTAAGCATGAAATTTTTGTTTTTAACCAATCGAAGGACAAATTGGTCAATTGACATCTAAATTAACGACTCATGCAAAATATTTCGTTTTACCAAATCTAATTTGATAGTTTTAAGCGATTTATGTTAGGTACGATATTCCGATACAAGTCACCCTCCAAAAGTAGCATGCAAGTTTACATACTGACATAAAATGCTTAAATCTATCAAATTTGAGTTGGTAATGAGTCGTTAATTTGAATGTTAATTGACCAATTTATCCTTTGATTGCTTAAAAAATATATTTGCATGCTTAATGGCTTGCAGCCAAAAAAGCCCAAAATCGTATGTTTACCCTATAAGTTGAGGTATTTCTGCTTTCTGCTCCTTCTTCTTCTTTACGGATATACATACAAACTGGAACTTGGCCTGCCTCTTCAAGTGACGGCTGTTCGGGTTCGTTTGGAAGTTGACCATCAATGTTAACTTCTTTTCCCGATCAGCCTAGATAGCTGTGTAGTGTCGGTAGCGGTTGTCTCAATTGGCTAAGAATAACACTACGGACCGCCTGATTCAGTGGTAAGAGTCCACTATACAGGTGACCCCTAATTCATGGTGTTATGCGGCTTTATGCTTACCGTACCAAAGAATGAATGGTTAGGGGGGTCTAATAAGAACCTAACCACAAACGGAGCCTGTGGAGAATTAGGGCGTCCTCCACAGTATTACGCCCTTACTGCGCTAACCGGAGCAATAGTGCAGCGGACCTTGCGTTTCTCCGAGATAATCAGTTGCCCTTCTTAAGTCTCAAATTTGAGGCTAAATAAGGGCGGGGTCATTCAAATGTTGTTAATTAGCTTACATTACTGCCTATATGGGTTCGCTTAATGCGTTTTCGCCATTGGCGTTTTTCAATTGACACCGATTTGGTTCGTTGTTGATGTTTCCTTTTTGTGCTGTGATTGTGAAGAGTGTAATCCTGTCTAGTTTAGGTAGTGGCTACGACAAGGAAACCTCAGATCAATTTTCAGCGTAAAAAGCGTATGTAGCCCAAGTGGATCTACTTCAAAAAGTTCAATTTTGTAGGGTAACTTCTGTATAGGTTACCTTGTGAACCCAGCTTTGCTTTTTTCATTATAGATGAACTGTCGTGCCTCGAGCATGCTATATTTTAGAATAACGTTAACAGTATGTTTCAACCTTTCCTTATGAATGGCTTCAAGCAAGCTCTTGTTTTCAGCATCTTTTCGCTGATATTTGGCATCTGAAGTATCTCAAACATTGGTTTGAGATGCTTCACTTTGATGGAATACTTAGGTAGTACAGTTCATGGTTGACTTAACATAGAATTGCACCTAACCCAACTCTGCATGAGCAGAATTTGTCATGAGTTGACTGATTGGCATGTGTCAGATGAGGACTCTTCATTTGACCTTTTTGCACTTTGAAGTGTTCCTTCGCAAACTTTGCGCATTCAGGCGTCCCTGCTCAACAAGCTAGGGAACCTGTGATAATTGGTTGCGATCACATTTTATGGATAACTCGCTTCCATTGCTACTCCAAGAGAGTTTCATTATGGTTTTGTTATTACAATGCCCTTCATTGTGGTATACCATAGCTACTGCTTTGAAATAAGCTTGTCCTCTGTGGTCTGTGCAGACCGAAAGAGGTATTCCTGAATGGAACTCGGACCTGTTCAAGTTCTAAATATCTTCGGATAAACCAGTCTTTTGTATAGCTACGAATCTTTAGCTTCTACCCCGAGGATTGTAGCTATAGAATCGATTTAGTGGGCACTAAAATGCTCTGCTTACTTCAAATCTCCTGGAGCAAATGGGGCTTTGTTCTATTTTTCTTCAGAGGGATTTGAGTTTTTCAAACATGTTTTGAACTCTTGTAGTTTTCTATTGGGTATTTTCATGGCGTGAAATTACTCTGTAGTTTTATCCCGAAAGGGTGCGTGCGTTGTAAAAAGAAGGAATAAGTTCCAGATTTATCTGGCTACTTCGTTCTTTCTGAAATGCTCGAAACGCATTGTCGATTATCACATCGGTGATGTTCGTCTGGCTAACATGCCTGTTCATGTGAACTCACATGTCTCCCAATTTGGGATGTCCACAGTGACTCTTTTACACAAAGTTGTATACGTTTTCAAGCAAGCACTCGCTCAAACGTAGTTTTTGCTTGGGTGATTTCTTGAATATTGAGGATGCTTTTGATGACGTGCCTTTCTATGTCATATTGAAAGTCGCATGACGTCGCAAGCTACCTCCAATGAGCTATAGGCTCTTTTTACGCTTATGCGTTTTACAGTGTCCTTTTCAGGGCACTGATTAACCCCGTTGTGGTATGAGCTATGAGCTCTCGTTGCGCTTATGCGTTCATTCCCTCTTCTAGGGCACCCCTTCCTATTTCATCACCTTTCCCTTTCCCAATTCCTTCCCTTGTCCCATTCTCCCTCAGGTAAATGATGAAATAGGCTCATATGTATGGCGATGGCACAAATGTCCCAAATGGAGGATAACGTGCCTCTGGAGCCGGTCTTCTGATACCTGATACCTGATAGGTACGATATTCCGATACAAGTCACCCTCCAAAAGTAGCATGCAAGTTTACATACTGACATAAAATGCTTAAATCTATCAAATTTGAGTTGGTAATGAGTCGTTAATTTGAATGTTAATTGACCAATTTATCCTTTGATTGCTTAAAAAATATATTTGCATGCTTAATGGCTTGCAGCCAAAAAAGCCCAAAATCGTATGTTTACCCTATAAGTTGAGGTATTTCTGCTTTCTGCTCCTTCTTCTTCTTTACGGATATACATACAAACTGGAACTTGGCCTGCCTCTTCAAGTGTTATTCGAGAAATTTAACATTTTAAGGCTTTCTTTGCCTGTCATTGCCCGATTATTACACTACAATCTTTTACACAAGACTTTTTCTAAGTGAAATAAATTTCACGCGTTTTTTTTACACGATTTTCTTGAGATTACGTGATGAGCTGAATTCTTCTCTCCTGGTCACTATTTTTTTCCGACGGGGTTCAAATTTCTACCAGAGATCTCTCTTGTCATCCCTGGTTTTCTTCAGTAATTCCTACTAGCGATTCTACCTTGTATTCCTCCAGATTTCTTTATGGATTTCTTCTGAGAAATCGTCAGGAAATAACTCAGAAGTTCATTTAGGAGAATTAGGAGTTAAGTCTTTCAGAAATAAGTTTCTCTAGGAAAGAGAAGTCTAGGATCTTGGAAAACGGTTTGGGGATTTCTCCAGCAATTCCTGAAGGGTTCCCAGAAGAAACTAAGGATTCCCAAAAAAAATCCTAAAGAAATCCCATCAGTTCTGAAAGTATCCTTCGAGGAATAATTGGATGATTTCTTGAAAGAACTTATACAGAATTCCTAGAAGGAATTTCTCGAGGATTCCCACAAGGAACTTCTAGGGGATTCTTATTCTCAGGAATAACTCCCCGGAGATTTGTAAACAGAACATCAGGAGGACTCCCTGAAGAAACTTCTGAAGGATTTGAGGAAAACATTCCTGGAAGATTACTAGACTAAACTTCCGGAAGATTCCCAGTAAACGCAGTAAGAAATCGGGGAGAATTCTTATTATTATATTATCTTTATAACGAGATTTTCAGCCCAAGGCTGGTTCATCTAGTAATCGTGGGGAAATAACAAACATGAATGAAAGAATCCCCTTGGAAAATATCTTGAAAGTATTCATAATAGAAGTTCCTGTAAGTGTAGGTGTTTCAACTGCGCATAAATATCAAAACAAAGTCCTGTAGGAATCCTTCAAAGAAATGTTTTGATGGAGGACATTTCAGAGAAAAATATCATAAGAAACTTTTTAAAGAATCCAAGAAAGAATTTCTGATGATGTTCTTAGAAAAAAACTGATGAAGGAATCCCAGAAATAAATTCTGTAGGAACCCCAGAAAGAACCCCTGGAGAAAAATCAGGAAAGTTTTCTTGAGGGATTTCAGAAAGTTCTCTTGAAAGAATTCCCGTAGGAAATTTTAAAGTAACGGAGAAACTCCCCGGACCCGGGATATGATGCTTTTCAAACACATATCTAGGTAACGGAACGCTAAAAAAGCTGAAATTTGGACATTTTTGTCAAGATAAGTAATCAGTCAAAATTTCAGCTTTGCGAGATATTTTCTTGGGAAGCGTCAAAACCCGACTCCGGGTAATCGAGTCTGACCTGTATTTCAAAAGTAAAATCCTGGTGAATCTCCAAAGCAACTCTTGGATGAAGTTCAACAGGATGTCTAAGTTAAATCCCAGAATGATTTTCTTAGCCCATTCTAGACCCAAACCGTACACTACGTTAGCGAGCTGTTCCCTACATAATGCATAAGGAAGGTGAATAAATTACATTTCCTGGTAAAATTTTTGAAGGGATCTCCAAAGAAACTCCAGGAGAAATTTAAAAAGAGACATCTAGGTTGAGCCGAGATGATATTTCTGAAGAAATGATAAGGGGCAGAACCTCTCTCTTATCGAATTCCAAAAGATAAACGAGCGGCATAGTACAAGGTAACCTAGAAGAATTCTGGAGGAACTTCTTGGGGAATCCAATATTCTGGAGATGTTACAAGTGATTGCTTAGATAAATTCCTGGAGATTTTCAGAAGGGTGGACTGCTTTTCGAAACAGATATTTTCCTCAAAACTGTGGCTGGTATTTAATCCATTTCAAGCAATCCATCAACACTGATAGTTAAAACCTTCCTTTTTCCGATAGAGGAATGAATAACGCAGGGAAAGAATGGAACACGGCCCACAGCTTTGTAAGAAACTATTGGTTGCAAAATCAGTTACGCCTTTTTGAAATGTTGCAGCCAATTTGTAAAATACCTTTCCGTAGTGAAATTAGAAAGTAGACCAAACAAATTAAAAAAAAAAATGTTTTATGTTTTACATATACAATTGAAAAAAGCGAATCATTCGAAACTTTTTCTTGAATGTTAAAACTTTGGTGAAATGTGCTCAGGGCTTTCCCCTGAGCCCCTGAGGCCCAAATCTGGTATTGAGTGAGACCATTGGCGTAGCTAGCTTTTTCTGTTTTCTTACTCACTCTCCGAAACAAACACAAGAAAGAGAAGGATAGAAGAGGGAGCACAGACCCCCAATTTCATCCCGCTTTCCCTTTTGTTCATCAAGGAGAATGAGTGAAAACAAAGAAAAAACTAGCTACACCAATAAGGTAGACCTGAAGGTAGACTATTAATCAGCTGAAAAACAACAGATGCGGGGTCAAATCTTAAACAAAACGTTCTGAAAATAATGTTTGTATTTGCATGTGTTCAATGTTGCTTTCGGGCTTACCCGAGCAGGAGAAAATAGCTGAAGAATAACTAACTCAGGTATGGAAAACCGAATACTTACAACCTGAATGAGGTATTAATTAGCCCTGCATAAGAGGTAAAATACCTAAAATAATAACTGGTGTGTATTCTGTGCATAACGCATGAATAATGACAACAGGTATTTCAATACCTAAATGATAATCGGCGATTTTTCCATACAAATAGTGGTTTTTCCATAATTGAATAATACCTCAAGCAGTCCTCAACACCAAACCAATAACTCATTGAGGTATTGTATCAATACCTACAAAATACCAAAATAAGTTATTTTCAATACCTGGATAACCAACCAATATCTTGTCTTGGTATGATACCTGACTTTGGTATTCTCCAGTTATGTGTCAGTTATTCATTCCTGCTCGGGTAGCGATGTCTTTATGTCAATTCAGTTTTAAATCCTCCAAGATAACACCGTTCAACACTAAATTTTGTTATGGGATGTGAAAAAAATAACAGGGGATTGGGACCCCAGAAATTTGTATGGAGAACTTGGGGTGTTCAATTGATGTGCACGTTAGAACGGGCTGTATATATTTAGGCGTTAAACAATAACGAAACACACCTGAATACCGAAAACGTCTAAATATATGTACCATACGTTCTTAGGGGCTGTCCATAAACCACGTGGTCATGAAGGGGGGGGGGGGGGGGGGGGGGGTTCGGCCGATGACCATTTGGTATGGACGAATAAAAATTTTTGTGTGGACAAATGACCACTCGGGGGGGGGGGGGGGTGACGGTGGGGGTTGAAAAGTCCCAAAAAAATTTCCACGTGGTTTATGGACAGCCCCTTATGCGCGTATCAATTGAACACCCCAAGTTCTCCATACAATCTTCGGTCTTGAACTGTGAACGATCGGTCCAATATTTTTCAAAAATTCTTTCACTATGGCACTTCTGGGGTCCCAAACCCTTGTTATTTTTTTTTCTTATCCCATAACACCAAATTTTGTGAAATTTTGTCGAGCAGTGTAATCTTTGTGTATTTTAAACTAATAACTGGAGGTTCATAAAAGACTGAAAATCTCCATGATAAAATAATGATAATAATAGCTGTCGGGGTCTATAAAGGGCCCACACAGCAGATGCGATGAGCACACAAGTATTCATTATTACGATTCCTATTCTTGGTCGACACAGAAACTTCTCGTAAAAGAAACTTTCTTGACTTCCTTGAGCATAGAGTGCCTTCGTGACTGCCATACGGCATACCTAAGCAAACAGGCCTTTGGCAGAAGAATCTCTCAGTTGGCAGCGCACATAGAACACTAAACTAAGAAGCAGGCTTTGTACCAGTTGGGACGATACGCAAAGAAGAAGAAGAAGAAGGAGAAGTGTTCCAACGGAACTCAAGGTTCTGAGGCGAATCCTCTTAGGATTCTGAAAAGAATCCTCACGGAATGTTGACAAGTTTCTGAGTAAAAATACTTCAAACTTTTCTGAAGACTCCGTTAACAAAACTGAGAAACACCCATGAAACAATTTGATTCTGTAGAAACGTTCATCCAAATACTTTAAATTAGCCTTCTCTTGAACAAAAGCTGAGCACAAGAGGTATAATCCTTGATTCAGCCCCTAAACATCTAATTTTTGTGATTTTATTCAACCTTTGGCTGATTTGAGGTTCTTCGAAAGGCTGTTTCAAAGCTTTATATGCGCTTAATCAGTAATATTTATATCAACTATGTAAAAATAAAAATAATACTTTCGTGAGCCTATTCTTACCATTAACTGCTTCTTTTTCTAGAGGAGATGTTTCGAAATGTATGAATTATTCAGTGGGAAAATAGGGAATCGAGCTCGGAACTCCTGTTACTCACCTTAGCACAATTGTATACGTATCCTCGAAAACAAGAACATTACTTGTTGTGTCTTTATAGTCAAGAATACAAGTTGAAGTAAGCCTCTATTAAGGCTGAAGAAGCGATGTGAACTTCACGAAAAGACCCAAGCAACACACTTTGTTATAGAAAAGCTAATCGTATTTCTCCAAAACATGTTCAAGTCATGGAATAAAGATGCGAAAACATGTTCCGTGACTTTTGCATGACCGAAAAAGCGCAAGAAATTTGTCTTCTGCAACATATTATTGTTATGCAAACATTCCTAATGGAAACAAACAAACATGTTTGCGAAATGTTTCAAAATACATATTATAGTTTTCTAAATACAACATCTGCTGTCGACTTTTGCGGAAGATAAAAATGAACACATGAACGAATACATGGAAAGGTTGAAAGTTTTTGTTTGTAATTTTGTGAAGAGTTTGTCAGACAAGAGCAAACTAAATCTAGGTCAAAAATTAAATGGAGAAATAAAAACTCAAACACAGTCGAGAGATGCTCAAAAATGTGTGCGCTTCGAATTTTATCGTGAATTATAACATTTTACCTCCACAAAATTAATGCGCCATTCGATAGACTGAATATTATCAAATAAGTTTGAGTTTTTTACGACCGGCATAGGACTTCTTCAATAAACTTCTTATTATTCAAGAAGAATCAATATGGTGGCACTATCAAACGACTGGTGCGAAGAAGATACAGTGTCAACCCCAAGTATTCGCCCTTGTGACTTATTAATATTTTTTATATTTGAAACAAATTTATCAAAAGTTAGCCTTTTCCTTTGCCTTTTCCAATAATGTTCTTATTCGAAACGCTCAAGAGACAATCGAGAGAACTCGTGCATTCGATAATTTCAATTTTGTTTCTATTTATTTCTTTAACGTGTGAACATGTTTTCTGTCATACACTGTAATCGGAATCTTTTTCCGAAGACTGTCAAGAAATGCTTTATTATGTATTGAATTGTCATCTAAAAGTATTGGCAACCAAAATATGACTAAAATCTTTTTCTATTCCATTTCATCATTCGATACTAGACCGGCCCACATTTGTATGGCGAGAAAAAAAAGTTGGAAAAATTCACGGGGCACCCTCTAAAATCGTGCCTCTGGATGAGAAGAACAATCTGTGAAAGATTCAGCTCAATCGGTTTAAAACTGAGCTGGCGCAAATGAGTTGAAGGTTTGTATGGGATTTCCAGTCCAAATATATGGGAAATTGGATGACCTACAGTCTCTCACTCAGTACGGGGGTTCAGCGAGTTCGATTTGGCTCAAAACTGAAAGAATGGTAGTTGATACCCTAAGGAACAACTTTGTAGAAGACCATATCATGATAAAACTTAATTTAGTTGCGGTTTCAGCTAACGAAAGCAAGATGAGGACATCTGCCCCCGTTTACTCTCGGATGTAACATGCAGCACGTGTTTGTCGGTCGAAGCTTGCGCGCTACATCATAGGCAGCTATGTAATTCTTCATTGTTTCGATACCCGCCCACGTGCGTGAGCAATTGAAATAAAGGACAACATAGCCGCCTATGATGTGGAGCGCAAGTTTCGAACAGCAAACACGTGCTGCATGTACCAATCGAGAGTAAACGGGGGAAGATGTCCTCATCCTGCTTTCACTAGCTGAAACCGCAACTAAATTAAGTTTTATCATGATATGGTCTTCTACAAAGTTGTTCCTTAGGGTATCAACTACCATTCTTTCAGTTCTGAGCCAAATCGAACTCGCTGAACCGGCGTACTGAGTGAGAGACTGTAGGTCATCCAATTTCCCATATATTTGGACTGAAGATCCCATACAAACATTCAACTCATTTGCGCCAGCTCAGTTTTAAACCAATTGAGCTGAAATTTTCACAGGTTGCTCTTATCATCCAAAAGCACGATTCTAGAGGGTGCCCCGTGGAATTTTTCGACATTTTTGTATTTGGGCCAGTCTATTCGATACGTATGCAATTCAAAATTAGTGTCAAAAAACCAAAACAAATAAACAAAATCATCCAAGATTGTGTCTGAGCATTAATTGTTGCTAAATACTTGAACGCTAAATGCACGAATAAAGATCGACATTACTCCAAAGGACGAAGTTTTGCCGATGGATCGAAGCAGTGGACAAATCGCGGCCACGGTGCATCAGCAATAGAAAAACGGAGGGATAATGCGTTGCAGCAGTGTGCCGCCTTCAGGAACTGGCACCGTTTTTATGTGGATGTTCTGGCTACTGGCAGTTCGGGGAGTGAGTGGGATCAGAAACCCAGAGCTGGGAGAGAAATTTGGGATGTGTCACATGCATAATACGTCCATTGGAATGGCAGGTGGGATCCACGTCGAAAGCCGTCCGATTCCGCTTGGTCTCCAAAATAAATTCAGCAATCTTTCCTCCTTGGTTAAACGCCTGAATCTTTTTAATCAACTTTTTAGTTCGTCACGAATCGTTGTCAAACTCGGAATCTATCTCGCACAAGCGAATGTAAACAAACATTCAAGAAAGTAGAACCGCGTATAAGGGAAAGTTGTTATGCATGTTGTTATTATAACTTTAACAAAACATGTTTAACAAACTTGAGTGACAAAACCATTGCTTGATGATGAGACACTTGATTTTTGTGTTTGTTTTCAAAAAAAAAAACATTTTGGCAACATTATTCTGGATGCACATGTTCTCTAAACACATGTGAAAACTTTGTTTTAACTAGAGATGTTTTCGAAAAGGCTATATAACAACTTTTTAACTGCCACATGTTTCGAGGTGTTGCTTGGGGAGGCTTGTGTCAGCTGTCAAAAATTATTTGATTAAGGGTTGAACATCAGATGGTTAATTCTGCATTTTGGTGTATGTTTTAAAGCTGGTTACAAAGATGAAGAATATACTATTCAACTTGATATTCAGCCATCTATGTATTGCTGATTAAATAGGTTGAATAATCCATACTTCAGATCAATATTCAGCTGTCATTGTGTTCAGCCTCTGACACCATTAACCAGCCATTGTTTAGCTAATACTCTCACTGTTCAGCATGCATTGCTACTTGAGCATTTTCCAGGATTTTAAGCAATATCCTCTCAGGATTTTGAGTAGAGTTCAATCAGAATTTACAACTATATACTCACAGCAATCCTCGAGGAATTCTAAATACAATCTTTTGATGATTCTGTAAAGCATCTTCTTTAGATTCTGAGAAGAATAAATGTCAAGGTTTTCCAAACAATCCTCTCAAGATTCTGAGAAGAATTCATTCAGAACGTTGCGAAGAATCCTCTCAGGATTCTGCAAAGAGTCTTCCGAGGAGAACAATCAGAATTCTAAGAACAATCCTTTCTGGATTATGAAAAGAATCCACTCAGAGTTCTTCGAGAAATACTCCCAGGATTCTGTGAAAAATTCACTCAGGATTCTGAAAAGAATCTTCTCTAGATTCTGAACTGCAGAGAAGGCTTTGGCCCAGTTGAGACAGTACGCCATGAAGAAGTGTGCCAACAGAACTAAAGGTATTTACAACGTATATTTTTTTTTTCTTATCAAACTACCGAAAAGCCAAAAGGAAGAAATAGAAAGATGGTATATTATGTAAACTAAACAGATTCATACAAAAAAGTAAAATTGCTACTAGAAAAATGAATCACCAAGTCAACATTGGTTCTAAGGACTTCCCCAGAGTAGACTGAAAAGCACACACGGAACACGTACCAGAGAAATGTCGACAGAAGGAACATTTCCTTTCGATCCCTCCGGACTGAAACAAGAAGAAAAATTTTGATTGAATTCAATTCACGTGAGTTTCAATGTTCAAAAATATTTACACAAAATGTTCATTAGACCATACCAATCAACCCGTCAAGTTTTCGAAGGCAATCCATTGACTGACTAAACATCGGCCAGCGCCCCATCAAAACCACCCAAAGGTCAACTTTCGATTGTTCGAAAGTTAAGGTGAAACCTCCAGCCAGCCGCCGCGTCGTGATTCGAACTCCCGGTGCGCCGACGAACCGACATGACGCGACACGACGGGGTCTCGCCTCAAACACAATTGAAGGTCGATTCGAGCTCGACGGAAAGTGTAATTGCAGCCACGCTGCAGTTGCTGGAAAACTCTCCTCTCATTTGCATATGCGGGTATTATGTTTTGATCGACCACCGAACCGACAGCGCAGTTGGAGCCCAATTGCGAACACTTAGACTTGTAAGTAAGAGCTTTGAAAAGTTTGTGTTTCTACACAACAAAACAACAATTGAAGCTTCTGAGGGGGTGCTCTGCTGCTGCTGTAGCAGCAGCCACTTATAGTCACTGCTGCGTCGTAGAAGCGCAATTCGACTCTAATGGAAAACATGCTTTCGCGTGTGAAAGACAAACAATTTTCTGCGGTTGCTTTCTTGGGAGTCACACACAAGGTACAGCTACTTACAATACTCAATGCGGCAGTGGGGGAGTGTTGCAACGCGTAAAAAGTTGTCAGCTTGAGGAGGCATCGATTAGAGATCAGTGGTTGTTCAAATTCTCGGAAGCCTAACGTGATCTTTGATAGTTCAATTCTTCCAAGTATGGAAAAAGTTGACTGACGAAAAGTGTTTGAGAACCACTGTTATGATTAGACAGTAGATAGCAACCACGGTCGTCTGCCGTCGAACACCTCTCATACATCTTCGTCAACCGAATTGCGCCAACATTAGCTGCAGCGCACCACCGCTTCGCAGCCTTCTTCATCGATAAAGAAAAAAACTAGTGTTAGAAACTGTATCGCATTTACGCAAAAGTTCTCGACTTTCCATGTCGGGCGAGACTAAGGGTAGGTATTGGAGCATCAACACCATCGTCACCATCGCCTCTATCAGTCTATGCCGAAGGGGTATTGAAGCAATACCCCACCAGCCGGCGATTGATGATGGTGGGTGTCCTAAGGCCCACCGGTAATTTACGCTTCGTTCACCCGCATAAAGTGCATCGAAGCACCACCGTGTGCTCTGCTATTGTTTCGCAAAACTAGTTCGAAACAGCAAAAGCGAAATGAAAAAAAAACGAACGAACGATTTATTGAGTGAAGATAGCTAGACCGCGACTTGCTCGAACTAAAGACCGACCGATGCGATACAAGTTGGAGTTTGATGATGAGGAGGCGGTTACGTAAATTCGATCGAGAGTTGAAAGTCGAATAGTTCATGCGCGGGTGCTTTGCGTGTGCCCGCCCGCCCAGGCGGTGGTGAGAGGTTGGATCACGACGACGTTGAGGGCGATAAGCTGTCGATTAGTATCTGGGATTAGGAGGTTGTGGGAACAAATTGAAAGTGAACTAATTGGGTGGGTTTGGGTTAGAGATTTCTTTTGCGCGATGTTACGCTTCTTGATGTAATACAAAAACAAACTGACCTTGATATAAATCATTCCTATAGCTCTTGAGATAGATTTTCATACAAATCCTATCAGGATTCTAAGAAGAATCCTCTCAAGATTTTGAGAAGAATTCTCTTAAAATTTAGATAAAAATCTTCTGGAGATTCTAAGATAATTCCTTCTAAAATTCTGAACAAAATCTCTCAGGATTCTAAGAATGATGCTCTCGGGGTTCTGAGAAGCAGCCTCTCAGGATTCAGAGAAGAATCCTCTCAGGATTCTGAGATAAATATGCTAAGGGATCTGCGAAGAATCCTGTCAGGGTTCTGAAAAGCATCCTCTCAGAATTCTGCGGAGAATTCTCCAAGGATGTTGAGAACGATCCGTTCAGGATTATACAAACAATCGTCTTGAGATTCCTTGAAGAATCCATTTACAGTTTTAAGAAAAGTTCCCAAAGAATTCTAAGAAGAATTTTCTCAGAATTCTGAGAACAATTCTCTCAGGATTCTACAAACAACCCTCGTCAGATATAGTGAGCATTTTTTACAGGTTTTTTTATCGGAGAGTCCTCTCTGGATTTTAAGAAGAATCCTCTCTAGATTTTACAAATAATCCTCTCTGCATTATGAGAATAATTCTCTCAGAATTGTGTTCAGAATCCTGAGAGGATTCTTCTTATAATCCTGAGAGGATTCTTTTAAGAACCCTCAAAGGATTCTTCTTAGAATACTGAGAGGATTCTTCTTAGAATCTTGAGAGGATTCTTCTAATAATCCTGAAAGGATTCTTCTCAAAATCCTAAGAGGATTCCTCTCACAATGCTTTAAGAATGCTGAGAGGAATCCTTTCTGGATTCTAAGAAGAATTCTCTCTGGATTCTGGGATGAGTCCTCTCAGTATTCTGGAAAGTATCCTCTCTGGAGTATGAGAAGAATCCTCTTTGAATGCTTAAAAGAATGTTCTCGATATTATGGGAAGAATCATTTCACGATTCTGAAAAGAATCCTCTCGAGATTCATGGAAGTATCCTCTCAGGTCTATGAGAAGAATCCTTTGTTGATTCTGAAAATATTCTCTCTGGTTATTAAAGAAGAAGCCTTTCTGGATTCTGGGAATAATTCTCTCTGGCTTCTGAGAAGAATTCTCACAAGATTCCGGGAAAACTCCTCTCCCGATTGTGGAAAGTATGCTCTCTGGATTCTGAGAAGAATCCTCTCTGTATTCTTAAAATATTTCTCTCGAGATTCTGGCAAGAACCTAAGAGGATTCTTTTCAGAATCCTGAGAGGATTCTTTTCAGAATCCTGAGAGGATTCTTTTCAGAATTCTGAGAGGATTCTTTTCAGAATCCTAAGAGCATTCTTTTCAGAATCCTGAGAGGAATATTTTCAGAATCCTGAGAGGATTATTTTCAGAATCCTGAGAGGATTCTTTTCAGAATCCTGAGAGGATTCTTTTCAGAATACTGAGAGGATTCTGTTCAGAATCCTGAGAGGATTCTGTTCAGAATCCTGAGAGGATTCTGTTCAGAATCCTGAGAGGATTCTGTTCAGAATCCTGAGAGGATTCTGTTCAGAATCCTGAGAGGATCCTGTTCAGAATCCTGAGAGGATTCTGTTCAGAATCCTGAGAGAATTCTGTTCAGAAATCCTGAGAGGATTCTGTTCAGAAATCCTGAGAGGATTCTGTTCAGAAATCCGGAGAGGATTCTTTTCAGAATCCTGAGAGGATTCTTTTCAGAATCCTGAGAGAATTCTTTTCAGAATCCTAAGAGGATTCTTTTCAGAATCCTGAGAGGATTCTTTTCAGAATCCTGAGAGGATTCTTTTCAGAATCCTGAGAGGATTCTTTTCAGAATCCTGAGAGGATTCTTTTCAGAATCCTGAGAGGATTCTTTTCAGAATCGTGAGAGGATTCTTTTCAGAATCCTGAGAGGATTCTTTTCAGAATCCTGAGAGGATTCTTTTCAGAATCCTGAGAGGATACTTTTTAGAAGCCTGAGAGGATTCTTTTCAGAATCCTGAGAAGATCCTTTGCAAAATCCTGAGAGGACTCTTTTCAGAATCCTGAGAGGACTCTTTCAAAATCCTGAGAGGATTCTTTTCAGAATCCAGACTGAATTTTTCTCATAATCCAGAGGGAATCATTATCAGAGTCCAGAACGGATTCTTCTCAAAATCCAGAGAGGATTCTTCTCAGAATCCTGAGAGGATTCTTCTCAGAATCCTAAGAAAATTCTGTTCAGAATCCTGAGAGGATTCTTTTCAGAATCTTAAGAGGATTCTTCTCAGAATCCTGAGAGGGTTCTTCTGAGTATTCCTAGAGTATTGTGAAAAGAATCCTTTTAGGATTCTGAGAAGAATCCACTCAGGATTCTGAGAAGAATCTTCGCAGGATTCTGAGAAGAATCATCAAAAGATTCCTCTCGGGATTCTGACAAGAATACTCTCAGGATTCTGAGAAATATCCTCTCAGGATTCTGAGAAGATCCCTATCAGGATTCTGAAGGACTTCTCTCTGGATTCTCAGAAGAATCCTCTTTGGATTTTGAGAAGAACTCTTTTTGGATTCTCAAAAGAACCCTCTCAGGATTCTGAGAAAATCCTCTTAGGATTCTGAGACGAATCCTCTCAAAATTTGAAAAGACTCCTCTCAGAATTCTGAAAAGAAACCTCTCAGGATTCTGAAAAGAATCCTCTCAGGATTCTGAAAAGAATCCTCCCAGGATTCTAAAAAGAATCCTCTCAGGATTCTGAAAAGAATCCTCTCAGGATTCTGAAAAGAATCCTCTCAGGATGCTGAAAAGAATCCTCTCAGGATTCTGGGAAGAATCCTCTCAGGATTCTGAAAAGAATCCTCTCAGGATTCTGAAAAGAATCCTCTCAGGATTCTGAAAAGAATCCTCTCAGGATTCTGAAAAGAATCCTCTCAGGATTCTGAAAAGAATCCTCTCAGGATTCTGAAAAGAATCCTCTCAGGATTCTGAACAGAATCCTCTCAGGATTCTGAACAGAATCCTCTCAGGATTCTGAACAGAATCCTCTCAGGATTCTAAACAGAATCCTCTCAGGATTCTGAACAGAATCCTCTCAGGATTCTGAACAGAATCCTCTCAGGATTCTGAACAGAATCCTCTCAGGTTTCTGAACAGAATCCTCTCAGTATTCTGAACAGAATCCTCTCAGGATTCAGAACAGAATCCTCTCAGTATTATGAACAGAATCCTCTCAGGATTCTGAACAAAATCTTCTCAGGATTCTGAACAGAATCCTCTCAGGATTCTAAACAAAATCCTCTCAGGATTCTGAACAGAATCCTCCCAGGATTCTGAAAAGAATCCTCTCAGGATTCTGAACAGAATCCTCTCAGTATTCTGAACAGAATCCTCTCAGGATTCAGAACAGAATCCTCTCAGTATTATGAACAGAATCCTCTCAGGATTCTGAACAAAATCTTCTCAGGATTCTGAACAGAATCCTCTCAGGATTCTGAACAGAATCCTCTCAGGATTCTGAACAGAATCCTCTCAGGATTCTGAAAAGAATCCTCTCAGGATTCTGAACAGAATCCTCTCAGGATTCTGAACAGAATCCTCTCAGGATTCTGAACAGAATCCTCTCAGGATTCTGAACAGAATCCTCTCAGGATTCTGAACAGAATCCTCTCAGGATTCTGAACAGAATCCTCTCAGGATTCTGAACAGAATCCTCTCAGGGTTCTGAACAGAATCCTCTCAGGATTCTGAACAGAATCCTTTCAGGATTCTGAACAGAATCCTTTCAGGTTCCTGAACAGAATCCTTTCAGGTTCCTAAACAGAATCCTCTCAGGATTCTAACTAGACTATTCTCGGAATTTCAAACAGAATCCTCTCAAGATTCTAAACAGAATCCTCTCAAGATTCTAAACAGAATCTTCTCGGGATTCTTAACGGAATCCTTTCATGATTCTAAACAGAACCCTCTCAGCATTCTAAACAGAATCCTCTCAGGATTCTAAACAGAATCGTCTCAGGGTTCTAATCAGAATTCTCACAGGAATATAAACAGAATCCTCTCAGGATTCTTATCAGAATCCTCTCAGTATTCTAAACACAATCCTCTAAGGATTCTAAACAAGATTCTGAACAGACTCCTCTCAGAGTTTTAAACAGAATCTTCTCACGATTCTTAACAGAACTCTTTGGAGGATACTAAACAAAATCTTCCCAGAATTTTGAAAAGAATCTTTCTGGGTTCTTTAAAAATATCTTCGAATTTTGGGGGGATTCTTTTGAGATTTCGAGAAGAATTCTTTCAGAATTTTAAGAAAAATCCTTTCAGGAGTAAGACTTGAGAATTTTCCGTTTATGATTCAGAGAGGAATTGTTTCAGGATTTTGAAAGGACTCATATCAGATTTTGAAAAGACTCCTTTTAGAATTTGAATTCTTTTAGAATGCTATGTTGAATCTTTCCAGCATTTTTGACTTACCATCTCCGTTGCACGCTATGTCGGAACGAGCAGATTATAAAGATTGAATGTACATCGGGTTTCTTTCCATAAAACATTAGTATTCAAGCTATATTTTCATTTGCAGAAGGTTTCAAAATAGTCTATCGGTGAAAATTTTTCCATACATTTTGTATGGGAGGGAAATTGACCGAAAATGAGAATTTCAAGCAAATTTGTATGAAAAATGGGCAAAAAGATGGAAAAATCAAAATTTCCCCGATAGAATATTTTGAACCCTTCTGCAAATGAAAATATAGCTTGAATACTAATGTTTTATGGAAAGAAACCCGATGTACATTCAATTTTTATAATCTGATGGTTCAGACATAGCGTGCGTTGGTGATATGTCACATATTTAGAGCTGCGTAAAATATAAATTTCTCTCATTAAATAAAACCCGATCTGACAAACCCCGATAACGACATGCCAACCATAAAATTAACCAAGAAATTTGCTTTCATTTTTCTCGAAACCAGCTATCGATCTCAAATAGTTGGCACGTCAAGTCAAAACCAATTGCAGAAAAAATCCCCCAAGTCTTGAAAATGGCACTGAACCGGATTTAACAAATCAACAAAGACTCAGCCGTTGCCGAAGCAGAAAAAACAGAAAACGGACTCACGAAGATCCATCTTGACTGGTGGTTCTGCTCAGACCCGAACGAACAGAGACTCTCTGATTGCCGGGGGGTTGACCGTGAACCGTGATCAACCAGCAGCAACGCCAACTGAAGCTTTAGGCACGCAGAAGCCACATAGTCTCAGCTCGAGCTCCATAAAAGGTAAGCCAGGCCAATCCGGTTCGCCTTGGCATCACCGTCGTATCGCCGTGGTCTGTCGCTCGCAGTCTTTAGATGACGGTGAGTAGTTTGTGTTCTTTGATCGGGGGACCCATAAGCAAATCGAACACAATTAATCTGATATGAGTAATCCCCTGTTAAGGTAGAATTAATTTGGTGTGAAATAGGATTTTAATAGATCTGAGGTGCTATCGAAAGATTCAGGGGATTTCACGTCATATTATTTCACAGCTAAGAGTATTGATCAAATAAATTGTGTAATATTTGGAGTTTCGATAGATGTTGTTGTTAGTATTTTACCAATTTTAAGACCATTCTTCTGAGACGCGAAAGCAAGCTTAGAACTAGAGGCGAACAGCGCAGCACTCGATCTAAGCACGAAGCAAACTCGCAACAAAAAATGTCAAGAACTTTACCTGTCACTAGAGCCATTTTAAGGCCGTGATCAGCGATAATGACCTCTAACGATGAACCTCTTGTGAGGCTACATTTCCATAGAATGCTTTTGTGCGTAAACTCTATTGGCCGATTGTCCGGAGGAACGTTTGAAACACGCCTCATCCAACGACGATGGTGTTTTGTAGATTAGTTCCTCAAAGCCAGCCCACACATAAACCGCGGCTGTGAAAAATGAAACCTTCCTGTTAGGCCTCAACGCTTCACACAGTATCCGTCGATCCATCCATCCGTCAGCGTTTGAATATAATGGCCCATTAGGTGGCGTGTCGATGTGGAACTGGGCTGTGTAACAAAAAACTCATTTGCGCAGTGAACTGGTCGGTCAGGCGATATTAATGAAATCTGTAGAAGCAACGGCCATCGTGAGCCGCGGTTGTCACTGATCATCAGTAAATCATCTCTAACACACTGTTTTACAACTCGTGGAATGAGCGCGGTTGCGAGATTGCGTCAGAGTGAGATTAATTTTGCGGAAATAGTTTTGGTTTAGCTGCATATTTATGATACCTCGAGGGGTAATGCCAATCGGACGTTGAGTATAAACTTAATAAAGATATTGTTACAGAGCAGAACGGCATCATTTAGTGTTGCGCACGTGTGATCAATCCACGCAGCTCTACTTCCGCTAGGATAGATCATCTGTACTAATGGATGTCTGATTTAGACTGCCAGCCGCCCATTCTCGTTGCTTGAATACAGAAAGGACTCTGCAAAGAATCCTAAAAGGATTCTGCAGATAACCCTAAGAGCATTCTGCTAAGAATCCTGAGAGGATTCTACAAAGAATACGGAGAGGATTCTGCAGAGAGTCCTGAGAGCATTCTGCTCAGAAACCTGAAAGCATTCTTCTCAGAATATCCTGATAGGATTATGCAGAGATTTCGGAGAGGATTCTGCAGTGAATTTGGAGAGGATTCTGCAAAGATTCCTGAGAGGATTCTGCAGAGAATCTTTGAGAAAATTCTGTAGAGAATCTTTGAGAGGATTCTGTAGAGAATATTTGAGAGGATTCTGCAGAGAATATTTAAGAAGATTCTGCAGAGAATATTTGAGAGGATTCTGCAGAGAATCCTTGAGCGAACCCTGAGAGTATTCTGTAGAGAACTCTGAAAGGATTCTGCAGAGAATTCCGAGAGTATTCTGCAAAGAGTGCTGAGAGCATTCTTCAGATATTCCTGAGAAGTTTATGCAGAGAATTCGGAGCAGATTCTGCAGAGAATGCGGAGAGGATTCTGCAGATAAACCTGAGAGTATTCTGCTAAGATTTATGAGAGCATTCTGCAGATAATCCTGAAAGCATTCTGCTAAACATCCTGAAAGCATTCTTCTCAGAATTATGGGAGGCTTATGCAGAGAATACGGAGAGGATTCTGCAGATAATTCGGAGAGGATTCTGCAGAAACTTCGGAGAGGATTCTACAGAAAATTCGCAGAGGATTCTGCAAAGATTCCTGAGAGGATTCTGCAGTGAATCTTTGAGAGGATTCTGTAGAGAATCTTTGAGAGGATTTTGAAGAGAATCTTTGAGACGATTCTGTAGAGAATCCTTGAGAGAACGCTGAGAGTATTCTGCAGAGAACCCTAAAAGGATTCTGCAGAGAATTCTGAGAGGATTCTGCAAAGAGTGCTGATAGGATTTTACAGAGATTCCTGAGAGGATTATACAGAGAATTCGGAGAGGATTCTGCAGATAAACCTGAGAGTATTCTGCTAAGAATCCTGAGAGCATTCAGCAGATAATCCTGAGAGCACTCTGCTAAAAATCCTGAAAGCATTCTTCTCAGAATCCTGAGAAGATTTTACAGAGATTCCTGAGAGGATTCTGCAGAGAATTCGGAGAGGATTCTGATAGAATTCGGAGAAGATTCTGCAGACTCCTGAGTATTCTGCGGAGAATCTTTGAGAGGATTCTGTAGAGAATCTTTGAGAGGATTCTGTAGATAATCTTTGAAAGGATTCTGCAGAAAATCTTTGAGAGGATTCTGCAGAGAATCTTTTAGAGGATTCTGCAGAGAATCTTTTAGAGGATTCTGCAGAGAATCTTTTAGAGGATTCTGCAGAGAATCTTTGAGAGGATTCTGCTGATAATCTTTGGGAGGATTCAGCAGAGAATATTTAAGAGGATTCTGCAGAGAATCTTCGAGAGGATTCTGCAGAAAATTTTTGAGAGGATTCATCAGAGAATTTTTGAGAGGATTCTGCAGAGAACCTTTGAGAGGATTCTGCAGAGAATCTTTGAGAGGATTCTGCAGAGAATCTTTGAGAGGATTCTGCAGAGAATCTTTGAGAGGATTCTGCAAAGAATCTTTGATAGGATTGTGCAGAGAATCTTTGAGATGATTCTGCAGAGAATCCTTGAGTGAAATCCTGAGAGTATTCTGAAGAGAGCCCTAAAAGGATTCTGCAGAGAGTGCTGTGGGTATTCTGCAGAGAATCTTTGACAGGATGCTACGGAGAATCCTGAGATGATTCTGCAGATAATGATAGAGAGAATTCTGCAGAGAATCCTGATAGGACTCTGCAGAAAATCCTGAGAGGATTCTGCAGGGAACATTGAGAACATTCTGCACAGAATCCCGATAGGATTCTGCAGAGAATTTCGAGAAGAACCTGCAGAGAATCCCGAAAGGATCCTGCAGTGAATCCCTGAGAGGATCCTGCAGTGAATCCCTGAGAGGATTCAGTAGTGAATCCTGGGAGCATTCTTCAGAGGCTCCCGAGAGAATTCTGCGGATAATCATGACAGTATTCTGCAGAGCATTCTGCAGATAATCCTGAGAGGATACTGCAGCGAATCCTACCAGGATTCCGCTCAAATTCCTCAGAGGATTCTTATCAAATTTCTCAGATAATTCTGCTAGAAATCCTATGAAGCTTCTGGTCGGAGTCGAGAGAGGATTTAGCTTAGATTTGTAAGAAGATTCTGCTCAAATCCTGAGAGGATTCTTCCCAGAATCCTGAGAGGATTCTTCCCAGAATCCTGAGAGGATTCTTCCCAGAATCCTGAGAGGATTCTTCCCAGAATCCTGAGAGGATTCTTCCCAGAATCCTGAGAGGATTCTTCCCAGAATCCTGAGAGATTCTTCCCAGAATCCGGAGAGAATTCTTCCCAGAATCCTGAGAGGATTCTTCCCAGAATCCTGAGAGAATTCTTCCCAGAATCTTGAGAGGATTCTTCCCAGAATCCTGAGAGGATTCTTCCCAGAATCCTGAGAGGATTCTTCCCAGAATGCTGAGAGGATTCTTCCCAGAATCCTGAGAGGATTCTTCCCAGAATCCTGAGAGGATTCTTCCCAGAATCCTGAGAGGATTCTTCTCGGAATCCTGATAGGATTCTTCCTAGAATCCTGGGAGGATTCTTCCCAGAATCCTGAGAGGATTCTTCCCAGAATCCTGAGAGGATTCTTCCCAGAATCCTGAGAGCATTCTTCCCAGAATCCTGAAAGGATTCTTCCCAGAATCCTGAGAGGATTCTTCCCAGAATCCTGAGAGGATTCTTCCCAGAATCCTGAGAGGATTCTTCCCAGAATCCTGAGAGGATTCTTCCCAGAATCCTGAGAGGATTCTTCCCAGAATCCTGAGAGGATTCTTCCCAGAATCCTGAGAGGATTCTTCCCAGAATCCTGAGAGGATTCTTCCCAGAATCCTGAGAGGATTCTTCCCAGAATCCTGAGAGGATTCTTCCCAGAATCCTGAAAGGATTCTTCCCAGAATCCTGAGAGGATTCTTCCCAGAATCCTGAGAGGATTCTTCCCAGAATCCTGAGAGGATTCTTCCCAGAATCCTGAGAGGATTCTTCCCAGAATCCTGAGAGGATTCTTTTCAGAATCCTGAGAGGTATCTTCCCAGAATCCTGAGAGGATTCTTCCCAGAATCCTGAGAGAATTCTTCCCAGAATCCTGAGAGGATTCTTCCCAGAATCCTGAGAGGATTCTTCCCAGAATGCTGAGAGGATTCTTCCCAGAATGCTGAGAGGATTCTTCCCAGAATCCTGAGAGGATTCTTCCCAGAATCCTGAGAGGATTCTTCCCAGAATCCTGAGAGGATTCTTCCCAGAATCCTGAGAGGATTCTTCCCAGAATCCTGAGAGGATTCTTCCCAGAATCCTGAGAGGATTCTTCCCAGAATCCTGAGAGGATTCTTCCCAGAATCCTGAGAGGATTCTTCCCAGAATCCTGAGAGGATTCTTCCCAGAATCCTGAGAGGATTCTTCCCAAAATCCTGAGAGGATTCTTCCCAGAATCCTGAGAGGATTCTTCCCAGAATCCTGAGAGGATTCTTCCCAGAATCCTGAGAGGATTCTTCCCAGAATCCTGAGAGGATTCTTCCCAGAATCCTGAGAGGATTCTTCCCAGAATCCTGAGAGGATTCTTCCCAGAATCCTGAGAGGATTCTTCCCAGAATCCTGAGAGGATTCTTCCCAGAATCCTGAGAGGATTCTTCCCAGAATCCTGAGAGGATTCTTCCCAGAATCCTGAGAGGATTCTTCCCAGAATCCTGAGAGGATTCTTCCCAGAATCCTGAGAGGATTCTTCCCAGAATCCTGAGAGGATTCTTCCCAGAATCCTGAGAGGATTCTTCCCAGAATCCTGAGAGGATTCTTCCCAGAATCCTGAGAGGATTCTTCCCAGAATCCTGAGAGGATTCTTCCCAGAATCCTGAGAGGATTCTTCCCAGAATCCTGAGAGGATTCTTCCCAGAATCCTGAGAGGATTCTTCCCAGAATCCTGAGAGGATTCTTCCCAGAATCCTGAGAGGATTCTTCCCAGAATCCTGAGAGGATTCTTCCCAGAATCCTGAGAGGATTCTTCCCAGAATCCTGAGAGGATTCTTCCCAGAATCCTGAGAGGATTCTTCCCAGAATCCTGAGAGGATTCTTCCCAGAATCCTGAGAGGATTCTTCCCAGAATCCTGAGAGGATTCTTCCCAGAATCCTGAGAGGATTCTTCCCAGAATCCTGAGAGGATTCTTCCCAGAATCCTGAGAGGATTCTTCCCAGAATCCTGAAAGGATTCTTCCCAGAATCCTGAAAGGATTCTTCCCAGAATCCTGAAAGGATTCTTCCCAGAATCCTGAGAGGATTCTTCCCAGAATCCTGAGAGGATTCTTCCCAGAATCCTGAGAGGATTCTTCCCAGAATCCTGAGAGGATTCTTCCCAGAATCCTGAGAGGATTCTTTTCAGAATCCTGAGATGTATCTTCCCAGAATCCCGAGAGGATTCTTCCTAGAGTCCTGAGAGGATTCTTCCCAGAATCCTGAGAGGATTCTTCCCAGAATCCTGAGAGGATTCTTCCCAGAATCCTGAGATGCTTCTTCCTAGAGTCCTGAGAGGATTCTTCACAGAATCCTGATAGGATTCTTCCCAGAATCCTGAGAGGATTCTTCCCAGAATCCTGAGAGGATTCTTCCCAGAATCCTGAGAGGATTCTTCCCAGAATCCTGAGAGGATTCTTCCCAGAATCCTGAGAGGATTCTTCCCAGAATCCTGAGAGGATTCTTTCCAGAATCCTGAGAGGATTCTTCCCAGAATCCTGAGAGGATTCTTCCCAGAATCCTGAGAGGATTCTTCCCAGAATCCTGAGAGGATTCTTCCCAGAATCCTGAGAGGATTCTTCCCAGAATCCTGAGAGGATTCTTCCCAGAATCCTGAGAGGATTCTTCCCAGAATCCTGAGAGGATTCTTCCCAGAATCCTGAAAGGATTCTTCCCAGAATACTGAAAGGATTCTTCCCAGAATCCTGAGAGGATTCTTCCCAGAATCCTGAGAGGATTCTTCCCAGAATCCTGAGAGGCTTCTTCCTAGAATCCTGAGAGGATTCTTCCCAGAATCCTGATAGGATTCTTCCCAGAATCCTGAAAGGATTCTTCCCAGAATTCTGAGAGGATTCTTTCCAGAATCCTGAGAGGATTCTTCCCAGAATCCTGAGAGGATTCTTCTCGGAATCCTGATAGGATTCTTCCTAGAATCCTGGGAGGATTCTTCCCAGAATCCTGAGAGAATTCTTCCCAGAATCCTGAGAGGATTCTTCCCAGAATCCTGAGAGAATTCTTCCCAGAATCCTGAGAGGATTCTTCCCAGAATCCTGAGAGGATTCTTCCCAGAATCCTGAGAGGATTCTTCCCAGAATGCTGAGAGGATTCTTCCCAGAATCCTGAGAGGATTCTTCCCAGAATCCTGAGAGGATTCTTCCCAGAATCCTGAGAGGATTCTTCCCAGAATCCTGAGAGGATTCTTCCCAGAATCCTGAGAGGATTCTTCCCAGAATCCTGAGAGGATTCTTCCCAGAATCCTGAGAGGATTCTTCCCAGAATCCTGAGAGGATTCTTCCCAGAATCCTGAAAGGATTCTTCCCAGAATCCTGAAAGGATTCTTCCCAGAATCCTGAAAGGATTCTTCCCAGAATCCTGAGAGGATTCTTCCCAGAATCCTGAGAGGATTCTTCCCAGAATCCTGAGAGGATTCTTCCCAGAATCCTGAGAGGATTCTTCCCAGAATCCTGAGAGGATTCTTCCCAGAATCCTGAGAGGATTCTTCCCAGAATCCTGAGAGGATTCTTCCCAGAATCCTGAGAGGATTCTTCCCAGAATCCTGAGAGGATTCTTCCCAGAATCCTGAGAGGATTCTTCCCAGAATCCTGAAAGGATTCTTCCCAGAATCCTGAGAGGATTCTTCCCAGAATGCTGAGAGGATTCTTCCCAGAATCCTGAGAGGATTCTTCCCAGAATCCTGAGAGGATTCTTCCCAGAATCCTGAGAGGATTCTTCCCAGAATCCTGAGAGGATTCTTCCCAGAATCCTGAGAGGATTCTTCCCAGAATCCTGAGAGGATTCTTCCCAGAATCCTGAGAGGATTCTTCCCAGAATCCTGAGAGGATTCTTCCCAGAATCCTGAGAGGATTCTTCCCAGAATCCTGAGAGGATTCTTCCCAGAATCCTGAGAGGATTCTTCCCAGAATCCTGAGAGGATTCTTCCCAGAATCCTGAGAGGATTCTTTCCAGAATCCTGAGAGGATTCTTTCCAGAATCCTGAGAGGATTCTTCCCAGAATCCTGAGAGGATTCTTCCCAGAATCCTGAGAGGATTCTTCCCAGAATCCTGAGAGGATTCTTCCCAGAATCCTGAGAGGATTCTTCCCAGAATCCTGAGAGGATTCTTCCCAGAATCCTGAGAGGATTCTTCCCAGAATCCTGAGAGGATTCGTCCCAGAATCCTGAGAGGATTCTTCTCAGAATCCTGAGAGGATTCTTCCCAGAATCCTGAGAGGATTCTTCCCAGAATCCTGAAAGGATTCTTCCCAGAATACTGAAAGGATTCTTCCCAGAATCCTGAGAGGATTCTTCCCAGAATCCTGAGAGGATTCTTCCCAGAATCCTGAGAGGATTCTTCCCAGAATCCTGAGAGGATTCTTTTCAGAATCCTGAGAGGTATCTTGCCAGAATCCCGAGAGGATTCTTCCTAGAGTCCTGAGAGGATTCTTCCCAGAATCCTGAGAGGATTCTTCCCAGAATCCTGAGAGGATTCTTCCCAGAATCCTGAGAGGATTCTTCCCAGAATCCTGAGAGGATTCTTCCCAGAATCCTGAGAGGCTTCTTCCTAGAGTCCTGAGAGGATTCTTCCCAGAATCCTGATAGGATTCTTCCCAGAATCCTGAGAGGATTCTTCCCAGAATCCTGAGAGGATTCTTCCCAGAATCCTGAGAGGATTCTTCCCAGAATCCTGAGAGGATTCTTTCCAGAATCCTGAGAGGATTATTCCCAGAATCCTGAGAGGCTTCTTCCTAGAATCCTGAGAGGATTCTTCCCAGAATCCTGAGAGGATTCTTCCCAGAATCCTGAGAGGATTCTTTCCAGAATCCTGAGAGGATTCTTCCCAGAATCCTGAGAGGATTCTTCCCAGAATCCTGAGAGGATTCTTCTCGGAATCCTGATAGGATTCTTCCTAGAATCCTGGGAGGATTCTTCCCAGAATCCTGAGAGAATACTTCCCAGAATACTGAGAGGATTCTTTCCAGAATACTGAGAGGATCTTTCCCAGAATCTTGAGAAGATTCTTCTCAGAATCCTGAGAGGATTCTTCTCAGAATCCGAGTGGATTCTTCTCTCGTTTTTAAAGCAAAAAACGCTCAAGGAACTATCTATTTTCTCATAAATCAAAGTGAAATTGTAACGCAACGCAAATGAAAATTAGCTCTTTCAAGAACATTATTATAACTCCATGAACAGAAGCCATGTGTGTGCCAAATGCAATGGAACGACCTTCGCAATCTCCCGATTCATTTGAGCTCAACCCAATTAGAAATTTGCGGCGGCGATGGCCCGCTTCATTGGCGGTGGCCATCATCGGCTGCATAAATCGTTAAAGCAATTGACAAATAATTATTGGGAAAATTTTGGCGTTCTCCACCCGGCCGGCAGGTGGCCACGCGGAAAGACATTTCCATGAGTTTGTTTAGAAAGTGTAAGGCCGTAATTGGAGAATGATGGGTTTTGCGTTGTTGTTTGCCGTGGATTGTGACCCACTTTCGAAAACTAATAATAATGAATAATAATCTATTGTGTTTTATTAGCATAAGTGCTATGGGATTTTATAACAAATAAATTGGATATAAATATTTCCAGGGCAAAATTGGTAAAGAAAGTAGATGAAACTGATAAAAACAAACGAACCACGTTAATAACTTAGAACTTCATTAACTAAGTAAACAGGAACTTTGACAATGGCTATGTAGAGCTTCTACGTAATGAAGTTAAAGAAATACAGTATGTCATAAAATTACGTCTGCCACCGAAAACTGCCATGAGCTCAATACAGTTCAATCGTTGTCATCCATCGCGTCATATTTTTTCGGGACACCTTGTCCGTGATATAAATACTCAATCACCGTGCCACATTGCATAAATGACCCATCAATCTCGTTTCTTCAAGATTTGTCCGAAATGAATTCCACTTCACGAACGTTCATTGAATCCCAATTTAACCACACTTCAATCCACGACCGCCCCCACTAAGTTGGCCACTTCTGATCCACACTCTGCCCATCGGATCGGTTCACTTTTCACTCACATCGCAGTCACAGCACAGTAACGTCCATAGCTTAAGTGTAGGTAGTTTGATACATGGCCAAGTCAGGCGCCCATTCGGATTCGAATTTCGTTGTCTGCGCTCGTGAGTGGGCGTTGAAATCCTTCTTTTGCACTCCACCGTCGTCCGATAGTCGTCACACGTTGGTTAGTCGCCCGTCACACACAACAACCACAGAGACCCGCACATCACATCATCGTGGGTCGCTGCAAAAATGATGTCACTCTGCGGCATGTAGGGACGTAATATCGCAATTTTTTTGCTTCAGCACAAGCACACTTTATCGCTTCGTTTTTTTTTCTTCGGGAAGGCCCAATTGGACGCGAATAGATAGGTTTTTTTTTTCGACAGCCACTGAAGCAGATCGATGCGTGGCCCAGCACGGTCCAATGATTTTCGCAAATTGGTTGCAATTTCGCAAGGAGTCAGCGACGATGACATCTACGACGCCAAAGTGCATTAGTTTCTTCGAGTCTCTAAGTGAACTGTATACGAAAAATGGTGGTCACGGAAACTATGTCTATGGATTTTTTTTCTGAAAGCGTTGAATAACCCACTGCAAACAAGATTCATCATATAATTCTCATATAATTCTACAAAGATTTACGGGAGCATTCTTCTCAGAATCCAGAGAGGAGATTCATTTGAGAATCCTAAATCCCTAGAGACTTGTTTTAAGAATCCTGAAGATTCTTCTCAGAGCTCTAAAAGTATTATTTTCAGAATCTTCAGAGGATTCTTGTAATCCTGTAAGAATTCGTTTCTGAAATCAGAAACTTGAAAAAATTCCTCCCATAACTCTGAGAAAATTTCTCTCAGAATCCTGAGAGGACACTTTTCGGAATCCTAAGAGGATTTTTCTCAGAATCCTGAAAGGGTTTTTTCTCAGAATTCTAAGAGAATTCTTCTCAGAATCCTGAGATGGTTTTTCTCAGAATTTTGAGAGGATTCTTCTCAGAATCCTGACAGAATTCTTCTCAGAATCCTGCCAGGATGCTTCTCAGATTCCTGAGAGGATTCTTCTCAAAATCCTGTGCGGTTTCTTTTCAGAGTCCTGAGAACATTCTTCTCTGTTTCATGGGAGCGTTCTTCTCAGAATCCTGAGAGCGTTCTTCTCAAATTCTTGAGAGGGATTTTTTTCAGAATCATCGCGGATTCTTCCAAGAGGATGAGAGGATGCTTCTCAGAATCCTGGGAGGATTTTTCTTTGAGTCCTGAAAGGATTCTTCTCAGAATCCTGAGAAGATTCTTCTTTGAATTCTGAGAAGATTCTTCTCAGAATTATAAGACAATTCTTCTCACAATCCTGAGATATTTTTTCGGAATTTCGAGAGGATTCTTCTCAGAATTTTAAGAGAATTCTTCTCAAAATTCTGAAAGGATTCTTCTCAGAATCCTGAGACAGTTCTTCTCAGAATTCTGAGAGGATTCTTCTCAGAATCTTGAGGGGATTCTTCTCAGAATCCTGAGTGGGCTTTTCTCAGAATTTCAAGAGGATTTTTCTCAGAATCTTGAGAGGATTCTTCTTAAAATTCTAAGAGGATTTTTCTCAGAATCCTGGGATTCCTCTCAGAATCCTGAGATGATTTTTTCTTATGAATTTTGAGAGGATTCTTCTCAGATTCCAGAGAGGATTCTTCTCAGAATCCAAACAGGATGCTTTTCAGTATCCTGAGAGGATTCTTCTTGGAATCCTTAGCGGTTTATTTTCAGTCCTGAGAAGATTTTTTTCAGTTTCCAGGGAGCGTTTTTCTCAGAATCCTGAGAGCGTTCTTCTCCGATTCCTGAGAGGATTTTTCTCAGAATCGTGAGAGGATTCTTCTTTGAATCCTGAGAGAATTTTTCTCAGAATCCTGAGAGGATTCTTCTAAGATTCCTGAGAGAATTCTTCTCATAATCCTGAAAGGATTCTTCTCAGAATCCTGAGATTACTCTTCTCAGAATCCTCAAAGGATTTTTCTCAGAATCATGAGAGAGTTCTTCTCAGAATTTTGAGACGATTTTTCCCAAAATCCTGAGAGTATTCTTCTCAGAATCCTGAGAGAATTCTTCTCAGAAGCCCGAGAGGATTCTTCTCAGAATCCTGAAAGGATTCTTCTCAGAATCCTGAGAGGATTCTTCTCAGAATCTTAAGAGGATTCTTCTAAGAATCCTGAGAGGATTCTTCTCAGAATGCTGAGAGGATTCATCTCCGAAAGATGAGAGGGTTCTTCTTAGAATCCTGAGAGGATTCTTCTCAGAATTTAGATAGGATTCTTCTCAGATTCCTGAGAGCATTTTTTTTCAGAATCCTGAGTGGATTCTTCTCAGGACGCTAGGAGGATTCTTCTCAGAATCCTGGGAGGATTTTTCTCAGAATAATGAGAGGATTTTTCTCAGAATTATGAGAGGATTTTTCTCAAAACTTTGAGAGGAATAATCTCAGAACCCTGAGACGATTCTTCTTAAAATCCAGATGGGCTTCATCTCAGAATCCTGCGAGGGTTCTCCTCAGAATCCTGCGAGGATTTTTTTCAGAATCCTGAGAGGCTTTTACTCAAAATTTTGAGAGGAATCTTCTCAGAATCCTGAGAGGGTTATTCTTAGAATCCTGAGAGGATTCTTCTCAGAATCCTAAGAGGAATCTTTCTGAGAGTATTTTTTCTTCTCAGAATCCTGAGAGGATTCCCCTCAGTATCCTTGGAACGTTTTTGTCAGAATCCTGAGAGGATTCATCTCAGAATCCGGGTAGTTTTCTTCTCGGAATACTGAGTGCGTTCTTCTCAGAATCCTGAGAGGGTTCTTCCCAGAATGCAGCAAGGAGAACCAGCGAGGACTGTGTTTTGAATCCAGTGAGAATTCTGCTCAGATTCAAGAGAAGGCTTCCTTTAGGATTCTGGGAAGATTGTTTTCAGAACCCTTAAGAAGATTATTTTAAGAATCCTGAATCCTGAGAGAATCCAGGCGGAACAGAATGACAACCGGAAGGTTTTTCTCAACATCCTCAGAGAATTTTCTCAGAAACCTGAGAAAATTATTTTCGGAATCCTGAAAACATTATTCTTGGGAAATTATATTGTGATCTAGCGCTGAATTGATCGCAACAATTTCGGCAAAATTCCTGAAGAAATTTATGAATTAACTCATAATAATCGTCATGCTAATGAAATTGACCAAGATTTTTTCCAACAACGTTAACAACAATTTCGTCAGAGATTTGTTGTTGAGTTGAATCCCACATCTAATAAACTTACGAAATATAAATTCTTCCTTCGGAAGGGAAAAAAGACCGTGGGTTCCAAGATGATTTAGCTCTAGGTTAAAAATCTCATAAAAGATAAAGGTAATTTTTCAAGCATTTCCTCAGCGGTTGCTACAGAGATTCTTTCATGTGTTACAACTGATCGTCCTCCAGTATTTTCTTTCGAGATTCCAAAAATAATGCTTTAGAAATCGGTCCTGACATTCTGCAGGAATTTCTTCACAGATTTATCAAGAAATAAATGCGTTAAGAATTTCTTTAGGAAAAGCTTCAGGGATTCCAACAAGAAGCATCCTAAAAAATCTTCATGACTTTGCATGCATCTCCAAAGAAGCTTCCAGCAAATTTTTCAAACAAATGTGTCAGGGACTCTTCTCTTTACTTTCAGGAATTCCAGCAAGAGCTGTTGCTGGGCTTCTTGGCTGGAGCAGTAACTGTAAGAACCTAAGGCGCAATTTCTAGAGCACCCATTGAGCAGATCACCCAAGTAACATTTTTTAGGCAAATGGACTATCAGAGGTTCTTAGAACCATCACAAAACCAAAATAAAAGGTGTTGGGTTCTAGAACCCAAAGCCAAAAAGGTGAAATATGCTAACAGGGTGCCAGATTTTCATGAAACTTTTTCCACAGGCAGGGCAGGGCTCATAGATATATGAACAAAAAAAATAAGAAAAAATCAGGGTCTCCTATTTTCCCGGAAAACTCAGGTGGAAATTCTTTGTTTTCCCCTGACACTACTTACTTTGGAAAATCATAACTAGAGAACGTAAAAAAATATCAAAAAAAATTTTTTTTGAGAAGGTTATTCCATAAGCTTAAATCGCTGAAATTTTTGGAATGCACTTTTTTTTTCGTTTTTGAGTTATGGCCAATTTTGTTGAAAAATGTCCAAATGTGTCATATAAGCCTTCTTCTTTGAAAAATCATAACTCAAGAACGAAGCATCGTAGAAACAGTTTTTTTAGAAAATGAAAGCAATTTTTCTCAGGAAACCAAAAAAAAAGGAAAAGGAAAAAGTTTTCAACAAATTTTTCCACCGTTGAAGAAATTCACAAAGAAAAGCCGGAAAAACTATGCCCGAACTCGTGGGAAATTTTCAGAAAATATTTTTGAGAAGGTTTAGAAGCTTTGATGGCTGAAATTTATTAAATGCACTTATTTTTCGTTCTTGAGTTACGGCCAATTATGTGAAAAATGACCATATAATATATGCGTACATGGTTATTTTTTCACAAAATTGACCATAACTCAAGAAAAAAAAAGTCCAATCCAAAAATTACAGCGATCGAAGCTTATGAAATTACCTTCTCAAAAATATTTTTTTTTGAAAATTTTCCGCGAGTTCAGGAATAGTTTTTCCGCTTTTTTCAATTTTCTCAATGATGGAAGATTTTGTGGAAAACTTTTTCCACTTCATGTTTTTTTATTCCTGAGAAAATTTGCTTAACTTAGTTTATTTTCGACTTTTAAGAAAAAAGAAAGAAATTCGGAGTAGGTAGTCAAGGTTCCCCGATTTCAGCGCCCCCTCAATGGCACATTTCCGTGCATGAATTCCTGGAGGAATCGCTGGAGGAACCACTTGAGCACTTCCGGAAGGAACTGCTGGAACAACTTCTAAAAGAATCCATGGAACAACATTTGAAAAAATCTCTGTTTAAAATAATTCAGGGAATAATGAGGAAGTCTCTAAGAATACTTCCAAAAGTATCGCTGAAGAAATTTCAGGAGGATTGAATGAAAACTGAAGAAAAATCGAAATTAATTCCTGAAAGAATTTCTGAGAAAATCAGGAATATTTTAAGAATCCATAGATGGATTTTCTGAAGAAATTCCAGATGGTATACCTGAACACACACCTGAAAACCTCTTGTGGTATACCTAACCAAACCTTTTGAAATGTTTTTGGAAACAAACACTGGAGAAATCCTTTCAATAAAAATCCTAAGCATTTGTTTAATGAATTTCCTGGAGGAACTTCTGAGAAAAAACATAAAGGAATACCCAGCGGAATTCCTGATGAAATCTCTGTGTGAATAAATCCAGGTATCTCAGCAAGAATGCCTTCCAGCCTTTCCATAAGAATCCAAAGACTTTCTTAATAAATCTTTGGAGCAATTTCTGAAAGAGACATAAGTTGAAGGAATATCTAAGGGATTGTGAAGAATTCTAGGGAATTTCCTTGATAATCTCTTGGAGAATTTTCTAGAAAAACCCCAAGGAGTTTTTTTGAGAAAGTTCATGGAAGATTTTCTAGATGAAAGCCTTGAAAAATTTCTGGAGGAATCTCTATAAAAAAAGTCTGAAATTATTTCGTTAATGAATTTCTAGAACTTCGTTAGAAATTCTGAGAAAAAAACTAAAAAATAGTTCTAGAATTCCTTTTCAAAAATTTCCAAAGAGATTTTTGGAAAGGCATTCTTTAAGTATTTTCTACAGGAATCCTTGCAACATTTTTGAAAGTCATCCGTGCAAGATATTCTTAAGGAGTTTTTGGAGAAATTTCTGGAGGACATTCTAAAGTCTAAAGGATTCCCTAGAAGATTTTGTTAAAGAATTTCTGACTAAATTTCTTGTAGATTTCCTGGATGATGTTTTAAAAGAAATCTACGAGGAGTTTCCGAAGAAGTCCCTGAAAAAAATTCTTCAAAAATCACCTGGGAGATTTTTTAAATGAATCTTAGGATGAATTTTGGCAAGGGTTCACGAAAGATTTATCGAATAATCAGTGGAAGTTTTTTTCAAAGCAATCCTTGGAGAAGTTTGTGAAGAATTATGTGGAGGAAAATCTGTAGATATATCTGAAGAAATCATCAATCGAATTTTTAATAAAAGCCATGGGAGATTTTCTAAAACAATCCCTCAAAAAATTGTGAAAGTACCCCTAGGGCAGTTTCTTTAGGAAAACCTGCAGAAAATTTCCAATTGGATCTAACAAATATTTTTTAAAAGAAGGAATGTCTAAAAAAATCTCAGGAAGATTTTTCAACAGAAATATAGATTTTCAAAAAAAAAAATCCTTCGTTTCAGAGAATGCGTTAGAATAAGTAAAAAAAAAAGAATTTCCGTAGGATTTTTCAGAAAAAAGAATCTAGAAAAGTTCCGAAAAAATAGGGTCAATCTTTGAAGGGCTTTCTATAGAAACTTCCTCATACAAACTTTCTTACACAAGTTATTGTGAAACTTCTGGAGGAATCTCCAGCGGAATTTCTGGAGAAATTAGAAGTGGAATTTCTTGTGAAATCGTTGAAAGAACTTCCACAGTAACCCCGGTACACATATTTGAAGGAACTCTTGAAACATTTTCTGAAAAAAAAAACTCTGGAATAATTTCTGAAAGCATCGTTGAAGTTTTATTAAATGAATCTCTGGAGAAATTTATGAATAAATGTTAAAAAATTTCTGAAGGAAATTCTAAAAAAAAAACATTGAAAAAATCCTTGGAGAAATTTCTGCTTAAACTCATTGAATTTTTTTCTTTTTTTGAAAAATAATGGAGGAATTTCAGAAGTAAATCATACAAGATTCTTTGACAGAATTCGTTATGGATTTTGTGGAATAGGAGGATTTTCTAAACAGCCCCTCCCTCTTCCTCTCTTCTTGGCGTAACGTCCTTACTGAGACAAAGCCTGCTTCTCAGCTTAGTGTTCAATGAGCACTTCCACAGTTTTTAACTGAGAGCTTCCTCTGCCAATGACCATTTTGCATGTGTATATCGTGTGGCAGGCACGAAGATACTCTATGCCCAAGGAAGTCAAGGAAATTTCCTTTATGAAAACATCCTGGACCGACCGGGAATCGAACCAGTCACCCTCAGCATGGTCATGCTGAATACCCGAAACAGCGTTGACTGCTTTTATTCGATGGTTACACAACAGAAAGCAAATGACTGAAGCTTATAGGGCTGAAAATGTTAGTTGGGTAGTGGTTTATTCGTTATTTAGCGAGAATCACTATTATGTATATGCCAAAAACTCCGAGCCTTTTATCGAAAATTCAATTGTCATGGAGTTTTTATGTTTTGTTACATTTAAGTAAACAATTTAAATAAAAAAAAATAATATAAATTGCTTCGATTTTATGTACCATTCGATTTGATAGACATTTCGAAAACTTAAATTTTCACATAATCGAGGTATACCTGTAAATATGTTCCGGCAGGGATTACTACCGGATTTGAGTGGTTCCAAGAAGTTT
Organism: Aedes albopictus; assembly: GCF_035046485.1. Classification (NCBI taxonomy): domain Eukaryota; kingdom Metazoa; phylum Arthropoda; class Insecta; order Diptera; family Culicidae; genus Aedes; species Aedes albopictus. The sequence goes on along the minus strand of NC_085137.1, from coordinate 467,958,230 downwards.
TAAGAATTGCATCGGAGCGGACCTGGTGTGATAGTTAGAACACTTGACTATCACGCCGAGCACCTGGGATCGAATCCTACTCCCGACAAACTCGCAAAATGTGAGTTCTTCCTTCGGATGGGAAGTAAAGCGTGGGTCCCGAGATGAACTAGCTTGCCTAGGGCTAAAAATCTCGTTAATACAGATAAAAAAAAGAATTGTATCCTTCAGGGTTCAGTTCTTGCAGAAAATTTAACTGAAAATCGTTCAGAAAGTTTTCCATGAAATTCGTCTGGATTCAAGGAGGAAACAAGATTTTTTTTAAATTAAAGGGCCACATTCTTATGAGACACCGTTCAAAAACTTCATATAGAGCTTTTGTGTGAATAGTGATGAGTACTTGGTGAACTGAGCCTCGAACTGAAAGTTGGTATTTGTATTAGGTGACATTTATTTTATCCATTTTTTTTGCGAAAATAACTTAGAGCTTCTATACGTGCTTCCGTGACCAATATTTTTCACTTACAGCCCTCAAAACCACATAGTCACCGTAATCACCTAATTGGTGTTTCACTTTCGTTTCGGAACACGTGTCACACCTGGAGCTAAGTATCCAAATTCTTCAGCTGTCGAAGTTGGTTCGCCCGTTTGGGCCCACGAAGCCCACGAACTGCACTACAATCGAAAAACAAATCACCTCGCAGTCGCAATAATAACACTAATTCCAATCCATTTCGAATCCAGCCAACCAAACCCCAACCAAAAGGGTATAAACGCTAAACAAACTGCTTGCCGATGGAGCCTGTGGCCACTTCAAAACGACTGCCTCAACACAACACAACTCGTTTTCCTTCACTATACGGAGAGCTGGAAACTTCTTCCTTTTCTTCGCCGCTTTGGGCTCCGCACTTATTCAACAACATCATAAACGGCGGACAACGAAAACACTGCACTGTTGTATGCGCTGGTAAGCCAGCATTTAAACTTTACACAATTTTATTGGATCGAATGAGCCTGGCTGGCTGGGGCCTGCACTTCCAGCTGCAACAACGCGAACAACGGCTGGCCCATTTTCAGCCTCCTTCCCCTCTCCATTCCATTCCATGTATGTAATCGATGATGATGTTAATCCCCCAAACACTCACGCTCGCGGTTATTCCCGTTCAGAACCGCGTCATGACCCAGAACGAGAACACACGCGAACCGTTTGTTGAGACGAATGTAATTATTCGATCGAAAGTCGAAATTTAATCATAACTGGGGTTTGTAATGAAGAGAAACGCTTGGAATGTTGAAAATCGATCTTATAATTACAAACCAGGAATGTCTCGAAAGCACCCACGTTACAACGCTTCGCTGAACACACGTCGGGGCGCGACCTTTTCACGTTGACCGCGCGAAATAGCTAACGCTTATGCTACGCCACTTGGCTTTGTGAGCTACACGTACGTGTACGTATCGGACGGCAACTACTCGCGGAATAAAGCCCGCACATAATAGTGCAGCAACGCAGCAAGCACTTGGGTTTGGATCTGGGTGGGTTGCTCGCTCTGACTCCGGCGCAAACGTCGATGGGTTAAACGCGGGAGCGTGCTGCGCATATTATGGATATTATACTCAGAGAGCGATCACTCCTACTCGTGATCGTTGTTATAGGGTCTCCCCCCAAAACGAGAGCTGTTGTCGTCAGTCAGTGGCCGATGAGCCATATCTCGACTAGAGGGAAGTTGCAAAATCGGATCAAACAACGACAGAACATCCATCATCGTTCGAAAATGTTCATATTGTTTATGAATAACCACGTACTGATTTCCAATATTACTCCAAATCTAACCTCAAAGTGTTTGACAATTAGCAGATCATTTTGATATATGGAACATAAGAAGAATTTCCATCTCAACGCACAAGTCGCGTAGACGCGACCTTTTCAATTCAAACGAAATTTTGCTCACGTATGAGCTTCTATCTGAACAAATTTTTATGTATTTTCAATACTCTTCACCTAACTTTTGAATATATAGAACGTATAAATAACTAATTGGTTTCTTAAAAAAATATACAACTCGAAAACGGTTTGTTGAATTAAAATGGATGTATTCGAAGGCGTTTCAAGATACTTAAAGGAGTTTTAGGAAAAAAATATAATTAAAGGACGAATGAGTGTTATCAGTTTTGTACCTTTTAATTCCGCCCTATTTTGCTTATCTTTTGACAGATACGCGTATTTCGACTACCACTTGTAATCTTCCTCAGTGTCAGTTATCCACTCGAGATACGTGTATCTGCCAAAGGATAAGCAAAATAGGACGGAATTAAAAGGTACAAAACTGATTACACTCACTCGTAGAGGATATTCTGCTTAGAGGGTTCGAAAAGTCGGTACAAGTTTATAATGAGAGTAATATTCATCGCGAATCTGTTAGTGTAAAAAAAAATGAGAAAAGTGACCGGGGAAGGAAGAAACTTCTTAAATTATATGAGATCTTATACTCCGCGTCAAAGATTAAGATTTTCAAAACACCATAACTTTGGAACCAGCTGTCAGATTTTTTTTTTGTTCAAATTTAGTACAGGTTCAATAAAAAATATAAATAAAATATATCAGTTTATTCACGTTTCAATGGTCTCTGTTCGGCATAAAAAAAAACAAGAATTGACACTTGTTGATGAGGTAGATGTGAGATTAGGAAATCGCCACTGGAACAAGAGGAGGGCTTTTAGATCTAGCAAAGTCGAGCAAAGGCAAGTCGACAATTCCGATAACATGCAGCAAACTCTATGTGCACAAAAATGAATCTACTAGCTAAAATTCATCTCTAAAACTTTTTCCCGGAGATTATTCCGGATTCATACCGGCGTTTATTCAACATTTGAACAATTGTTTTCGGGATTCTTCCTTGAGAACTCTCCAGGATTCCTTAATTCCGACCGATTTTTCTTAGAGTTTTTCTCGAGGATCCTACAGAATTTCTTTCCAGAACTTCTTCCGGAAGTTTTTTTTGGTATTGCTTCCAAAGTCCCTTATTGATTTTTTGCCGGATTTTCTCTTCGCCTAAAGAAATTTTCGTTGAATTTCTTCCAGGATTTATCTCGTATTCTCCATAAGAATATCTTCCACAATATATTGCAGATTATGTCAGGTAATGTCTCCTATATTCTCGTAGATCTCGAGATTCTCGTAAAAAACTCCCCTGATTCTTTCCGATGTTCTTCATGGAACTTCCTCAGGAGATCTTCCTGGGATTTTTCCCAGGATTGCTACAAGAATTGCTACAGAAGTTACTTCTGGGATTTCTACAAGAGCTCATGCAAATATTTCTTAAGAGATGTTCCTCGGCTTTTCTGCAGGAGTCTCTCCCGAAGTTTCTGCTGTAATTTATCCAAAAAATTTCAGACCATATTTGCATTGGCAGTGTTCCGGAACCGGTTCCGCCGGAATTGATCAAATGTAAAAATGAACCAAACCCATACATGCGACATATCAAATAGCAGCTTTTTGGAAAAGCTAATGAACGGTTAGTAAGAAAATAGTCTCAGACTACATTTTGGTCAACTAGTAGTTTTAGGGATCCAGCTCCGGGTGTCCCACCGGAATTGGCCAATTTTTAAATTTTAAAACAATCAGCAGTGTTCCAGAATTGATTCCGGGTGTCCTGCAGAAAGTGGCCAAATTGAAAAATTCTTTGTTACACCAACGAACCTAACCTCAAAATGACTGACAATTCACAGGTCTTTTTGACAGATGTAACATGAGCATGAAAAGGTCAAACATTTTCATGGCTAGCTTTGTAGGTGTAATGAAGAATAGACCAAACCCGTGCATGCGGCATTCTTCATTACACCAACAAAGCTAGCCATGAAAATGTCTGACACTTCTGAGGTCATTTTGACAGACCACACACATGCAGGAAAAAAGACGGATCATATATTCTACTTTATCGATCTTGTTGCCGTCCTATTCTTTCTCATGTTGCATCTGTCAAAATGACCTGTGAATTGTCAGTCATTTTGAGGTTAGGTTCGTTGGTGTAATGAAGAATATCAAATAGCTGCTATTTCGATAGCAAAATGAAAAGAAAATAGTCTCAGACCGTATTTGAGACAACCGGCAGTGTTGCGGATCCAGTTCCGGGTGTTCCACCGGAAGTGACCAAATGTAAAAGTAAACCAAACCCATGCGACACATCAAACCAAGGTTTTTTGATAATCTGATGAACGGTTTGCAAGAAAATACCGCTAGTGTTGTAGGATCAGCGTTGGGTGGTGGTTCGCCGGAAATACGAAAGTGAACAAAACCGGTGCAATATAAGATTACAAAATCTTGACAAAACTAATAATCAAATCACACCTTTTCAGATTTCTGATGTTAAACTGTACAGTAGGATGGTTCAACGAATTAAAATTCAATCGCAACAACTCCAAACAAAGTATTTTCAATCCTCTTTTGCGTCTAAAATGACAGCGTAAAATGTTGATGCGACTGTCACACCTTCGCGCTCTGTCATGTAGTTGAAATTTGAATGAGATTGAGTATGGGGAATTTCACCTGCTGTGCATAAAAAAACTTTGTCCAAGACCGCAAAGTGATCTTCCTTCAGTGATAGTGGAAGTGGTCATGCAGTCAACTAAGAGGTCTGATATTTTTCAGCACTGCCTATGCGTTGAACTCGGAATTTGTCAAGAATAATGTGCCTTCAATAAGTTTACCAAATCGATGATGGTTTTGAGAAAACAAATCTTGCTTTCAGGAACACTTTGACTTCAGTCGATGAAAAGATGATAAGTACATATTCGACGAGAAAGGCACTACCACCACTAGGTGGATTAATTTGGGTTTTTTTTTCTGAACATTGCAATGTCCCACCATTAATTATTATAGATTTATTTGCCGGGTTTACCCCGGAATAATTAATTTCAAGATATCAACTCTTTTTTTCAGAAAAAAAAATCTGAAAGCTTTTAGAGTCTTATTGAATAATAAGTTATCAGGCTTATGACCAATAAGTTACATGTTCCTTTGTTATGGATAACATTGTTCTCCTATTGTCACATTCACATGAACTTTATCGAACGATATTTCCGGACTCCTGCTGTCGATTTTGATCCTTTTTGTATCACAATGATCTTTTAATAATACACGAAACTTTGAAAACTTTTACGAGAAAGCATCAAATTTCATTTTTTTTGCGTTGATGTCTCATTACGCTGTATTTATTGATTTCTTTAGAAGTAAAAAGGTTCAACTCCCAATAAGAAAGCGCTAATTGAATCAATTGTTCAAATCTGATCGTTTGATATGCTGGTTAGTATGTATTAAACAACTTAACATTTTTCGGAAGCCAAAGTTTGATTCTCGCGCAAAACATAACGCGTGGAATGTGTCTATTATGTGTTGAGCGATTTCGAAAAACATATCCAAGTTTCTGTTACCGTAGCGAATGTTGTACAAGTACAGGGGATGGACAGAATTATCGGAACAAGCTGATTTTTAACTTAAAAAAATGATCAAATACCTGTAATTTTTCTTAAATTAACATTTTTTTCGGTAATCATCAACTTGGAAAAGATCGCACTATTCTCCATGAAGTTTTAACTATATGCTACAACTATTTTTCTTATAAACTGGAAATTTTTAGTGGCTACGCAGTCTTTACTCTTAAAACGGGTTAATTGTTTACCTAGCGACTCGACACTAAGGGCGTTGAGTAAACAATAAACCCTTTTTTAAGAACAACGACTGCGTAGCCACTAAAAGTCTCCAATTATTAATACAGTAGATCCTTGAAAGCATTTCTTATAAACAATTCCACGTTAGGTCAAACGCTCATTATAAAGTCATGAATGTTAAAACTTTCTATTGATTCGGTTCATTGAACTCGGAGATATTTATAACAATTCAATGTTCGCTATCGGATAATTATTCCTTTTTCTAGTACCTTCTAACTTCATTCAAATTTGTTTACGTCGGGTGTAATTCTCAGAAATTATTGCTGTGTACATTTGTGGAGTTTTTTATGAAGCACCCAGCCAATCAATATTGTTATCAGATCTTTTTCTGAAGATTTTTTTTACAATTATTAAATGATCTGTGATTTTTTTTTACCTCATCAAATCACATAATCTTTGTGCTCTGTTCACGGTGTGTTGAAACAGGATTATTATCGCACTTTCATGAACCTAAAATATTTTTTCGTTATAAGTTAGCCCTAGCTGTATATATTAAGATTCTGGAGGTTGAAAAATCTTTCATCGGGGAAAATTAAAATAAATTCGATTTTAGTAGTTTACCACTTTTCTCATATGATATGGTATTACGCAAATCTCATGAACCTAAACTACGCTAGAAAATGTGCCCTTTCTAATAATAAATTTGAAATCATTTAGAGAGAAACAACTGCAAAAGTCTTTTCCACGAGTTTAAATTTGTTTGGCGTTCGTTTAATGTGTCCAGCTCACTACAGTCTTCCGAAAGTCATAAATCATAAAAGTCTACACTCCTTCCATATGTCTGATACATACATAGATATTTGTAATGAAGGAAAACAAATACTTCCCATTAGTGCGACTCATACATTTGAGGAAACACCATACACCTGTGACTCGTACCATTTGTAGTACATACTGTTCATATGCTAATTTGCCTGAAATAGCGGGTATTAGTTGCACATACTTTGCATGCCAAATCATGTAACGATACACATAAACGGCGATCACACGGTCACGAAAGATGATTCGATTGCGAAATCAATAAACAAATATGGGGACTTAATCACGTGTATTTTTTTAACATTCATGTTTTTTTATTCTTCAACCACTTAACCTAATTTACAGCTCTTTTTGTCCACTAGGGCACTGCGTGAGCGATTCTAATTGGCAGCTGCAATTAAACTTTGTACAGCGCCTAAATGTATTCTATTCATTCTTATTCTACTATATCGAACTGACAGCCTTTGCGCTGCTGTCACTTTCTATCCTGTCCATGGTAGAATGATGAGCACGAGGATGTTGATGTGTGGCTCTTGTTCCTTTTCCAGTCCGATTGGGGGTCCATTATGAGTTGCCGTTTCGCCGATATCCAATTATCCGGGTCCATTTGAGCTATGGAGCTCAGAAGAGGGTCAAGTGCCAGCCACTCTCGGGGGGAAGAGCAACTGACGAAGTGCCGGGGCTGGGATCGAACCCATGACCATCCACTTATGAAGTGAACGTGTAGCCGTTACGCTTCGGGCCCCGGCAACATTCATGCTAACTGTAAATTAAGTTGTTTTTAGCTAGTTTTGCAGTAACACTAATAGCTCTTCGAATCGAATAAAAACTTTTATGTATATTGTGCTCTGATTTTGCAGGGCTCAATGTTTTACTAACAAGTGAAAATTTATCCTATAAATATTTTTGTTCGCATGTTGGACACATAGGGCCGATTTCTTCACCCTGACTTAAGCGTTAAACCAGGTTTAAATACATAAGCATTTTTTATGTTTATGGGTAAGCCTGGTTTACCGGTTAATCCGAGGTGAAGAAATCAGCCCTTAGATAATTGCTTTAAATTATTCTTTCGGCACACTTACTTGATACACTCGCTTTAAGGTAAGCATATGTAATCATTTTTTTTATTGTGAAATCAATCAATGGTCGTTTGAAACAGTTTTAGATAGGGTATGTGTTCCATCAGTAATCTCACGCTCCCATATTCATCCTATTCGAAAACAAGCGATTACGGCACCGATTGATTCCGTTCTTTTTGTTTTCATGGGTGCTCACTTCTAACAAAAAATACAAAAATAAGAAACAAAACAAACAGCGTTTCATTCCTTTGTTTTCCATAGGATGAAAATGGGAGCCACATGCTTAATAAGGGAACCAATACCCTATGATGATGATGAACCTGGGCATGCTAGCGAAATACATGTACGTAAAAAGAATATCGAATTGAGTACGAGACACTGAAAATGACCTAACAGGTGAGGTCGAAATACGTATCTGTCAAAGAATGCAAAATAGTAGTGCAATTAAAAGGGTCAGTCCTTAACTCTATTTTTTTAACTTAGTTTTAGAAATGTTCATTGTTGTTTATGCTGAGAACGAATTTATCGAAATTTACAGATAAAATAAAAATTGAAAATGTACAACAAGATTAAGAAGACATCAATGCTCTGGAAATTTCATAAAAAATCGAATTTATTTTAATTTTCCTCGATGAAAGATTCTTGAACCTCCAGAATCTTAATATATACAACTAAGGCTAACTTATAACGAAAAAAATATTTTAGGTTCATGAAAGTGTGATAATAATCCTGTTTCAACACACCGTGTATTGGCCAAGTAATAGCTCTATACGATCAAAAAGGCAAAATGTAGTTCTAATGGTTACTTGGGTTGATCATACATGGGAAAAACTTGGAAAGTGTCCGAAGTATCATTACAGTGGTTTTTCGGTTTTATCACGATCAAAAAAAATTTTACCGTGATATAAACGAAACCGTGAATTTAGTGAAACGAGAAAAAAATGTAATTTTTTCATTCAAAATCGTTCAGCTGTAATATTTATGAGTCGTAGTTCACATTTTTTAACAGTTTTTGTGGACTGGGCAATGCAGTATTGATTTTATTTTGATTTCGGAATGTTTTAGAACAAGTGTGATAAAAACGAAACGGAAATCGTGATACTCTCTAAAATAAAAGCTCTCATTTTTGAGTAGCGTCCATGCCGCACAGGGACTGTGTTGGAAACACACATTTTTTTAAATTGCTCGTACGCTCACATTTTTGCAAAATATCAATATTTTTCGGTATTTGAAGGTGGTTTATAAACCCAGTGAGGTTGCCATGTCGAAATTATTGCAAAATACATGCTCATGTGAGCGTACGAGCAATTTTAAAAGAATGTGTGTTTCCAACACAGTCATGCGCGGCATGGATGTTTACTAAAAATGTGCAGGCCGAACACATTTTTGAGCGTAGCCGTTTTTGCGTGTAAAATCAAATAGAAAAGCGTGAATTCGGGCGAGTAGTGATTAAAACGACTAGTGATAAAACCGAAACGCCACTGTACTACAAAATTTTAATATGTCATCTTCATTGATTCGGGTTAAGTTATTGTGAAGAACCAGTTCTACCAATCTGCCATAAACATTTTCCCATGTCTTTGTACTGTATCGTTCATAGAGTTAGTACAGCAGCAGCAGCCATAGTAGTGCACCGTGTGAGACTGCTTTAACACTACTGAGAGCGAGTTAGGAGTAACAACTCTCGATTTTTTTTTGTCACGATACAAGAGAATTCTCTTCAGAGAACAATCTATTATTTTCACTTGGTGGATCCCCTGATACACAAATTTTAAACTTGAGTTTATGTTTGAGATGCTATGTGAGAGGAAATCGCATTTCATTGAGCGTAGGATGCTAAGCTACGATGTACTGTCTGCTCAATGAATGCCAGAAACTTATTTGTAACATTTGAATACCTACATTTGCTACATGATGGTATTCGAACAACATGCAAAACAAAATAACGCAAAGATTGGATGCAATTGGATGTCTATCTGGAAGCAGCCCATCATCGATGCAGTTGTCGTCATCGTCGTCGCTGCAAGTTGAGAGCAGAGACTGAGACGACCTGTTGAACATAACCAATATCGTTTATTGGTTTTTAGATGCGATTGACGGTGGATTGCGTGTGAATAAAAACCGGTGACGCTCTTCTGTAGCGGAGGAAAAAATTTTCGAACACGCATGGTGTCAAATATGACGGGGTTGCATAAATGACCACAACCCGAGAGAGAATTTCAATAGGTGTTAATGAACATGTTATGTTTATAATTGCATTCCCGATTACCGCATGATAATATCCTGTAGTAATAAAATTTAGGGTTCGTTCAAATATTACGTAACGCAAAGAGGGGAGGGAGGGGGTCTAGCGCTGTGTTACGCTTCATACAAAATCTCAAAATTTTCCATACAAGAGTTGTTACGTGGGGGAGGGAGGGGGTCTAAAACTATCAAATTTTGCGTTACGTAATATTTGAATGAACCCTTAAATATAAGATTTAATATTTTATCCGTGCATTTACCGGCAGTTATATTATCTGTTAGTTAGTTTATATCTGAAAATAAGTAAGTCCCATATTGTCTAGTGGTTAGGATATCCGGCTCTCACCCGGAAGGCCCGGGTTCGATTCCCGGTATGGGAAGTTTTTTGGGCGAATGTTACTGAATCTATCGTCGTTGTTGATGTAGGTGAAGTAGTAGGTTTTCTAATCGGTAAAGTAGTTAACAAAAAAAATATACCGCCCAACGTGGGGCTCGAACCCACGACCCTGAGATTAAGAGTCTCATGCTCTACCGACTGAGCTAGCCGGGCTGGTGAATAACTAGGGAAAACTGATCCAATGTAAATCTTTTCTCTTCTGCACTACGGATCCTATCCTCAAATTCTTTATTACACCAACGAACTGACAGTATAAAGTAAATATACTGAAGTAGAATTATTTATAAATAAATAAATAATATTGGAAAGATCTCACCAATTGTTGTGGGGTTTTTGTGGTTCAAAGCTGATCATCTAATTCTTTATTACACCAACGAACCTAACCTAAAAATTTCTGACAATTCATAGGTCATTTTGACAGTTGTAACATGAGCATGAAAAGGACGGCAACAAAATCGATAAAGTAGAATATGTTATCCGTCCTTTTCGTGCATGTGTGTGGTCTGTCAAAATGGAGTATTGTGTTGTTCTTCGCTGAGTATTGTGTTGTTCTTTACAGAGAAGAACATTAATCAAGACAATTCTTCATTACACCAATAAAGCTAGCCATGAAAATGTTTGACACTTCTGAGGTCATTTTGACAGACCACACACATGCACGAAAAAGACGGATAATATGTTCTACTTTATCGATCTTGTTGCCGTCCTTTTCATGCTCATGTTACATCTGTCAAAATGACCTGTGAATTGTCAGAAATTTTTAGGTTAGGTTCGTTGGTGTAATAAAGAATTAGATGATCAGCTTTGAACCACAAAAACCCCACAACAATTGGTGAGATCTTTCCAATATTATTTATTTATTTATAAATAATTCTACTTCAGTATATTTACTTTATAACTGCATATAAGTTGAAAATTCGCTATTTTCAACATTCTTTCATCTATTGGAAGATGTTTCAGTTCTGGGCTCTTTCTAAGTTGATGAAGGGATTTATAAATGCTTGCAAGGACTTGGCCAGGTGTGTGGAGCTGAGTGAATCTATGACATTGTAGATAGTAGCGACATCAGCAATGTCAATGGAAATTCAACTTTGCAACTCCATCCAAGATTTGTGCAAGTATTCATGCTATGCTATGCTATGCTGTGTGTGGTCTGTCAAAATGACCTGAGAAGAGTCAAACAGTTTCATGGCTAGCTTTGTTGGTGTAACGAAGAATGTCGCTTTGGCAGATCGAACATGAACAAAAACCAAAGAACCTAACCTCAAAATTCTTCATTACACAAATTCTTCATTACACCAACAAAGCTAGCCATGAAAATGTTTGACACTTCTGAGGTCATTTTGACAGACCACACATTCTTCATTACACCAACAAAGCTAGTCATGAAAATGTTTGACAATTCACAGGTCATTTTGACAGACCACACATTCTTCATTACACCAACAAAGCTAGCCATGAAAATGTTTGACAATTCACAGGTCATTTTGACAGACCACACACATGCACGAAAAAGACGGATAACATAATCTACTTTATCGATCTTGATGCCGTCCTTTTCATGCTCATGCTCATGTTCTCTGTCAAAATGACGTGAGAATGGTCAATCATGTTGAGGTTAGGTTCGTTGGTGTAATGAAGAATTCTTCATTTTCATATTTTCATGGTTGGTTGTTGATGTAATGAAGAATACAAACGTCTTAATGTTCAGTGCTGATAAATATCAATCTCTGTGCAATTATTTCAGTCAAATTCGATTGAGTTGAGTTTTGATCAATTTGAGTCTTGTTATATGTATAAAAATTAAACTATGCTTGTTTGAATGGTCATGATTTGTTTCGAGAATGGGTCAACTAATTTGCACATTTCCTTCACTGTTGCATTTTTCCAGGGCTCCGATGAATTTATGTAACGATGTAGGAAAAAAATAACCGGATTGATAATGTTCGCTGTAGTAACCTCCGCATAATGTAATTTCATTTTCCCCTTTTATCTGAATTAGCTAAAACGGAGGGCGCAGTATCTTAAAATCCGAAACCATAATGTCCCAATACATTATGGCACAATTTTCCGTTAACGCATTTAAGTTTTCGGACGTTATTTCGCGAAAAAAACGCGCCATAATGACAGGGACATAATGGCCCCGGACGATAGGATCCAGCCCCAAAGAGAAGGGAGGTTACTCTAATAAACATGTAGCAAACACCGATTTTCTCCGTTCATGGATTTGGTTACGCATGATGTTTGGTATGTTGGACTAGATTTGTTCAGTTTTTAGGAAATATTGCTCCCGTTAAATTATTCATAAACTAAACAATCAGGCTAGCAATTTATTTAACAGTTTATTGTTTTAGTTTTTGTTCAGGAAAGAGAAGAGTCTTATTTTCATACAATTTGTTATACACACCATTTCTTTGTATGAGTATCCTAGTTGCTTACCTGAAATTGAAAAAAAAGACAGAATATTAGTATTTGTTTTTTCATTCAATGCTACATGTTTTATTCTATTTTTCAATGTTTTTCGTGTTTTAATGAGAAATGTATTTGTAAATCAAGAAGGTGCTTAATATTATCATAAAGGAAGAAATCTACTTCGTCATATGCGCTAATTCCCGTCATATCACACACTCTTAAGATAAAGAGGGACAGAAAAACAGAAAGATTACGCCATTGCCAGTATAAGATGTGCGGTGAAAAAAGTGAAAGATTGTAAAGTCATGTACCAAAAATCATCATACCCGTCAGTTATAGTTAGACAAAGCATTAGACAAATAACGACACAAGTATTTACCCCCTGAGGAAGACGCCACCAAGCGTCGAAACGTTGGGGTAATAGAAAACGTCATTAGTTTAATAAAGCCTGCGTAGCCGAAAAACTAAAAAAAGATAGAAACATATTTTCACTAAACAATGGATTTTATAATTCGCACAGTTCTACAATTGAAAGTTTTGATGTCGCAATGTTAGAACCCATCTGCCCTCATCGTCGCCATTTCCTGGTGGTAAGTAATTGTTGGTTGCACTGCACTGTTGCTGGTTGGACATTCGGACTGCAACTTCTCTCAGCAACTATACAGCAAATAGTAGTGTCGTCGTCTATACAGTTTATACATGCTGGACATGTACGTGACTCATTATTGATGCCTGTTTCTGTATGGGTATTGCGTACTGGCAGCTGCCGCACTGCAATGGAGTTCTACCGCCGCCGCCAGCCACCAGACAAAAATAGCAAATAATTGACCCACCAGTTAACCTTTGCGCTGGATTCAACGGATGATGGACTGCGCCTGAGAAAACTGAAAAAGCTGCAAGCAAATAGAGATCTATCTTTTTCTATAAACGCAGTTTTGCAGTAAGGCATCAGGTACTTCGAACAGTGTGGCTAATCGATTGTGAAGGATTTTGTTGCCAAATATTGAACCGGTCCAACATCAGCCGCTGGCGAACGCTTCTGCTACTCCTCACTGCGGTTTGGAACGCGCGCATCATCTGCCTTTTTCTTTGGTCGACACTTTTTTTTTATGAATCACAAATCAAACACCGATTGATGATGTTGTGCAAAATTCGCTTTCTGCCTAAATGCAGATGCTAACGAATTGGAGTGATTTGATCAACCCAGTTTGGACACTTTGAAAGAGCGGTGCCAGCGTCAGGCTTGGATTACATCATTCCCGTAGTGGAGACCTTGAATGCGTCGTCGTCGTCGTTTCCTTATCTACCCAGAAGCGCGGGAACGCAGCACATCAACTGCTGGTGGTGAGTGCCGCGGTGCTGATCAATCTGGCAAACAGAAACAGCATTCTACTTCCACATGTTTGATTTCTCGCTTTCCAACGTCCACTCTACTGCTAGCCAATGCTGTTCCTCTTGCTGGTGTCGAACAGCACCAGGCCGCCAACAGACGCCAGGTGAGATGAGTAATGCAAACCAAAAGAGGCCGGTCGGTGCTGTTGTGTGTGATATCTGGGTAATAGAATCGCACCCCTTCTGAGCAGCGCCCGCTCCAACCAGTCCCTCTGGCGCAGCGGATAGCGCGTTGGACTTCTAATCCAAAGGTCGCGGGTTCGATCCCCGCGAGGGATGTAAGGATTTCTTTTTTACCATGCAATTTTTCATTAGACCAATTCTTTATTACTCCACGAAACCTAACCTTTAAAATGTTTTGTAACTCACCAAGAAAAGGGTTGACAAAGTAAAGACATTTTTTGTCTTTATTATCTTCTGGCATGTGTGTAAGATTGACCTGAGATTTGTCTAGAGGTTAGATTTCCTGGTGATTTCCGCTTCATTCACAAAGCGCAGCTTTCGTGCGAATCGATGATTCGATCGATGCGCCGCCGCTCGCTGCCTCCTTCCTTTCCAACCCAACGTGGTTGCGCGTTTATTCAAGCGCGCCTGCCTGCCTCTCATTTCATCATTTCTTCCTTCCGTCATCTTTCCTTTCAACAGAAGAGCACAAGAAGCATAGATGAAACTGATACATATAAAAAGCTTCCCATACCGGGAATCGAACCCGGGCCTTCCGGGTGAGAGCCGGATATCCTAACCACTAGACAATATGGGACTTGCGATGGAAATAGCTTCAACGCTATTTTGTTTGAATGATGCTAAGACTTGTGCTGAGTTTAGCAACTTTGAAAATTTTCATGCGAAAAGTTTCACGCATCGAGAAATCAGATTTTCGAGAAATAATTTAGGGGGTGCACTAAACAGATCAAACAATTACGTAAGCCATGATTATCTGAATATTTTTCATTTTTAATGCATCCTTACACCAACAAAGCTAGCTATGAAAATGTTTGACACTTGTCACATGCACGAAAAATACGGATCAAATGTTCTACTTTATCGATTTTGTTGCCGTTCTTTTTATGCTCATGCTACATCTGTCAAAATGACCAGAGATTTTCCATTCATATTGAGGTTAGGTTCGTTGGTTGGTGTAATAAAAAATTCAGTTTTAATGATGCTATTACACCAACCAACCCAACCTCAAAATAACTGACAACTCTCAGGACATTTTGACAGATGTAACATGAGCATGAAAAGGACGGCAACAAGATCGATAAAGTAGAATATAGGATCCGTCTTTTTCGTGCATGTGTGTGGTCTGTCAAAATGACCTGAAAGTTGTCAAACATTTTCATGGCTTGCTTTGTTGGTGTAATGAAGAATGAAGAATATGTTATCTGAAATCTGAACAACTTTGAAAATTTTCAAGCGAAATGGTTCACATCGACAGAGTGGCCGAGAGATCAGATTTTCGAGAAATAAAATTCGTCATCACACCAAACCTTGAAAATGTCTAATAAGTCTCGGGTCTGTTAAATGCTCTAAAAGGAGTAAGAAAAGGTCGGCATGATTTCTCTCATTTCAATTCTGCATGGTTTCTATCAACTATGAACATGATGCTGAAGAAAATAAAGATAATTTTTATAGTTAAATATTGAAAATCCTTTTATGATTTTTAGGGAAAAAACGTTTTAAGATGTTCTGGCCAAATTTCCGCAGAGACAGTAATTCTAAAAAAAAACACACGGAGAAACGGCTAGAAAAACTGCTTAAACAATCAAGATAGAAATTTGGCTCTTCCCTTTTTGGCATAATGTCATTTTGCCGTTTGGCGTAATGCCATAGGCGAATTTGACGGAATTTAACGATCACTCTGTTCTCTGGTGGCAGGAATGAGAACCCTATGAAAAGAGTGACTCGCCGCAAAATTTGCCATGGCGCGGCATAGGCAAAGTGCACTTTTTTTCAATGTAGACGGTTCAACAATACCGTATACTGTTCGAATTGTATCCCGAATGGGTGGTTAAGCACGTTTTATGGTTATCGTTTATGCGGCGGGATGCCTCCGGCGAGCGATCTTCCGGATTTTTTTTGTTAGCTGGCCAATCCGGTGTCTGTTGGCGTGGGCATCAAGAATGATGGAAGCCATTATCAATGGAAAATAGGAACTAACAAGGCAAAATTTTTGTTAATTTTAAGACGAAAAATTGCATTTTTGATGTAAACAAACGATTTTCTCCTCATCTCACCTAGCGCCTCTACAATTGGGGGTCATTCGAATTCTTCTATTTGAAGGTCTGGCAGTGAACATTGATGATTGAAATAACTAATTTAATGGTTACTAAGTTTCCATAAACAGTGAGTTAGAAATAAAAAAAATCGTCCATAGTTCCGTTTTTTTATGGAATCCGTACGAGAACTCTGAAATTATTACAAAGATTTCTTCAGAAATTCTTCCAAGGATTCTTCAAGAAATTTCCTTCGAGATTTCTTCAAAAATTTCAAATGGGATTCCTCCGACAATTTCATTTAATTTGGAAACCTTCGATAAAATCAATCCATGGATTCCGTCAGAAATTACTCAAGGAATTCGGCCTCTAAATCTACCGAAGTTTCTTTCACCGGAGGTTTTTTTGAGGAAATTCATCCTGGAATTTTTCAAGAATTAATTTCTCCTGTCCTTCCATCATGAATTTCTCCAAGAATTCCTTAGGTAGACTTCAATGGTTTCCTTCTGAAACTCCACCAGGAATTAGAACCTCAGGAACCTCAGGAGGAAAATCTTCGAGAAAGCGTTTGAAAATTCATCGAAAATTTCTCCAGGGATTTCTTTAAACTTTTAGTTGCTACGCAGTCTTCATTCTTAAAACGGGTTTATTATTTACCCAACGTTTCGGCACGAGGTGGTGCCTTCATCAGGGGGAAAATAATGTTCCATTAAAAGTTCACAATTATTAAGGGATTCATAAATAAAATACAAAAGGAATTCCTCCAGAGAATACTTTCATAATTCAGGCAAGAATTCTTTCCAAGATTTCTGCAGGAATTCATACACAGATTCCGTCAGGAATTGCTCCAGACATTCCTTTATTTATTTTCCCAGAAATTTTTCTGGTATTTCCTCTAAGGTTAACTCCAATAACTCCTTGGATTCTTTAACCTTTTGGAGCCGATTTTTTTCGCCACTGTGGACGCAACCTCGCTGGTGTTGAACACGTTTGTTATGCTCGGTTTCATCGCCGGGGTCATATATGACCCCTTCGGCTCCAAAGGGTTAAGCAATTATTTATTTATTTAAACATATGTCCTGGGAATCTACAGAAATGTCTTTAGAAATTTCTTTAGAGTATTTTGTAAGGATCTTTTTAGACGCCTATCTTCGCGTTTCTCCAGGTATTCCTAGGTTATTTTTTTTAAGAAATTCGTCCACAGTTTTCTCAACGAATAAGATTTTATTTATGGATTTATCCAACAGTTTCCTATATTTTTTTCTATGGATTCCACCAAGGGTTTCCCGGGAAGTTTCTCTAAGCATTTCTCGAGGAAGTTCTTAAGGAATTCTTCCTTAAATTCCTTCACAAATTTTCTTGCGATTCTTTAGATATTACACCAGAGATTAATTTAAAAGGACTTCATAAAATTTCTACAAAGGTTTACTGAAGATTTCTTTAGAAATTTCTTCGGCGGCTCATTCTGAAATTCCTTTTAGGAGATATTTTTATCTCCAGAAACTTCCCTAGAAATTTCTTCAGAAATTTCAGCAAAGGATTTATTCAAAAGTTTTTCGAATGGAGTTTTTCAGAAATTCATTCGAAATTCTCTTCACAAATCCGAAAGGAAATTCTTCGGAAGTTAATCACAAGATTTCTCTAAGAAATTCCTTTAGTGGTTCCTGCAGAAATTCCTACAAGGATTTGTTTTAGAAATTCAGAATTTTCCGCTTTCAGAAATTTCTCCAGGGATGTCTTAAGAAAATCCTTCAGAGATACCTATCTTAAGAAATTTTTCCGGAGGTTTTCCAGAACCTCTTCCGAAAATTCCTTCAGTAATTTCGCCATTGATTCCTCCAGGAGTTCCTTCTCTTCATTTCTATTTTTTTTTTACATAAAGATTCCCAAGGGTTTATTCTGAAATCAGCAACAAATTATGAAAACGACGTATAATCAATGCTACACCATTGATTATACGTCGTTTTCAAAATTTGTTACTGAAATGTTCCTCAGGGATTGCTATAGAAATTTCTCCATGGATTCCTTCAAAAGTTCCGCTAGGAGTTCTCACAGAAACTTCACAAAAAAATCTTTTAGAACATCTTGCATTGATTGCTCCAGAAACTCATTCGGGGATTTTAACCATATTCATTCAGAGCTACATCCTAGAATTCCTTCAGAAATTCCTCTAGTTTTTTTTTTCAGAAATTAATCCATGGATTTTTTTAAATCCTGAAGTATTTTCTTTAGAAATGCTTTCCTTTTTTTCAGAAATGCTTCCCTCTCTTCAGAAATGTTTTCAGAAAATCGCAAAAAATCTTTAAAAAATTCCACCTGGGATTCTTTTAAAAAAATCTTCTCGATATGCTTTCATTTTTTTAAAGAGATTTGTTCAGAAAATCCGCTAGATTTTCTATCAAAATATTCACAAAACACTTCTTTTTAGAAAATCTTGCAATGATTAAATAAGAAATTCCTCTGCAGTCCAGATATTTTTTGGAAACTTCTGCAAGGATTCTTCAAGTAAATCTCCCAGGAATTCCTTCACCAAAAACTCTTTCAAGGATTCATTCGGAAATATTCTTCAGGTATTGCTTTAGATTTTCTTTCCGGAGATTCCTTTAGAAATTCTACTGGGAATTCCACCATAAATTTCACAAATATTTTTTAGGACATCTTACAATGGTGACATCTGAAGTTCTTTCCAGATTTTCTTCAGAAATTCCTCTAAGGAATATTACAGATCTATACCCAGGATTTTTCTTTCAGAAATTTCTATAAATATTTATTTGAAAATTTCTCCAGAAAATTCTTCAGAAATTCTTCCAGAGAGTTTCCTGGCCATCTTCTGAAAATTCCTTCGGATTCCTTAGACAATTTCTTAAGCATTTCTCCAGAAAGTCCCACTCAATTTTCTTCTCATGGATTCTTTCTAAAATTCGGTCAGGAATACATTTTGGAATATACTTTAGATATATTTTTGGAAATTTCTTCAAGCCTTCCCCCAGAAATTTCGTAAAGAATCTTAGAAGAAATTCATGCAAGTATGTCTTCAGAATTTTATCCATGAATTCCTTGAGAAGCTTCTTAAAGGATTCTTTCAGAAATTTTTCTAGAAACTGCTTACGATTTTTTTTTGAAAGATTCATGTAGAACAACATGACTGTTTTTTTTATATTCCTTTATGGTTTATTTAAAAAATCCGACCAATTTTTTTTTAGAAATTCTTTTAGATTGGCTTCCACAAAGTTTTTCCAAGGGTCTCCTCAGGAAGGTGTCCTCGATTTTTTTTGGAATATTTCAAGAAATCTGTGCACAGATATTTCCTAGGAATTTTTCTGGAAAGTTATTCCTTTAATATTTTTTTTTCGTGAATTTTAACTTCTGCTTATTCTTCACACCGCTTTAAAACTTCACAGGAGACTTTTTATGAATATTTACAAATGTGTATTCATTTTTTTCTCCAGTTATTCCTCCAGTGATGTCTTCAGAAAACATCATTCAGGAATTTCTTCAGAAATTCCTATAGGAA
Source organism: Aedes albopictus (assembly GCF_035046485.1). NCBI lineage: Eukaryota > Metazoa > Arthropoda > Insecta > Diptera > Culicidae > Aedes > Aedes albopictus. Next base: position 467,938,511 of record NC_085137.1, on the reverse strand, counting down.
TCCGTCTGACAATATCAACAGAAATTCTTTTCGGAAATCAAACAGGAATTTTGTTAGCAGTTTTTGCTGGTTTTTCCTTGAATTTTCAGAAATTTTTCATTTTTTTTCCTCAGGGATTTACCACGGATTCATCTCAAGAATACTAGAGATTTCTACAGGAATTCAAATAGAGAATTATTCGTTAACTAGTTCAAGAATTCATTTAATATAGCCTTCAGAAATCGATTTTGAAGTTTTTCCGTTAATTTATTCTGATCTTTTTCAGGGATATCTGCAGTATTCCGAAGCTTTCCTCAAAAAATCCCCAATGTATTTTTTTCCTCTGAAAATCCCATTAAGGCGAAACTGGATCCATTTCCTCATTTTTTGGTTTTTGATTTTTTATTAAATAACGAAGCAATATTTTCAAAAACGGTTTTCGTGCACGTGTAGAGTATGGATCAAGGTATCTTCTGAATTTTTTTTCTTAATGAAAATGTTTTTCGTTTTTGCAGAAACCATTTTTAAACAAAATTTCACAAAAAAAATGGTTTTTGCAAAAACGGAAAACATTTTCACCATCAAAAAAAATCAGGAGATACCTTGATCCATACTCTACACGTTCACGAAAATCAATTTTGAAAATATTGCTTCGTTATTTAATAAAAAAAATCAAAAACCAAAAAATGAGGAAATGGATCTAGTTTCGCCTTAAGACCTTACAGAAATTCCTTATGGTGGACTTATGTTTTTTGAGAGGTGGTTATTATTAAGGAAGAAACTGTTTTCACAATAATTTGCATTTTGCACTTCATCAACAGGAGGCGCTACCCAGGTAACCAATAAGCATTTAAATAAGCTGTATTTCAGCTATAAAACTGCATTATATCTGCTTGATGCTGTATCATAGCAGTTCGACTGCTGAATTGCCCTGTATTAGCAATTCAAATGCTGCCTAAAATCTGACAGCTGTTGTGTAGCATTTCAAATGCACGATATTTTTTGGATAACAAGCATCCTAACTGCTATTTTATTGCCATAAAACTGCTAAGAGAGATGAGCGATGTTAAAACTGTTACTCATTTCAACATTGCCACGACTATAGGATCTATTACCATTCAGATGTCCTATCATTTACTGGTAGCAACGAAGCAAATCAATGAGAGAACAAATGTTTTTCAAATAAATCCCATGGAATAAGAAACTAATTATGCCATCGTGTATTATGGGAATGTTTTGATTATCAGCACTTGTCCGAATCGTTGTGCGGGCACAGCAAAATACCTGCCGGTGAGGTACTGAAGCCTTTAATAGATCAAAAAATCAACGCACATTATCTGATCATTTATAGCTCATCCTGCAGCGCGGTTCAGCATCATCATCAGCCAGAGGATTGTGGGATCGAATCCCAATTTCAGCGGGAACAGCAGAAAACAACTGCAAAAAGACAACTGCAAAAATAAACAACAGTCCCAAAGTCGCACAGGAGAGTGTGAGTAAAAATAGAAAGGGAAGAATATGAAGCGACTGAAATGCGCAGGGGAAAATATTTTTGTTTATGTTCGAATTTTTGGGGATAGAAAAGATAAGCATTTAATCAGCCATATATTGGGCCAAAACCTGCTTTTAATTAGCAGTTATGGCGCATATACGGCATATTAGCATTTAATGGTCTGCAGTAAAGGCGCATATAGTGCTAAATAAAGGCAATTTTAACTGCTTATTGGTTACCTGGGTAGTATTAAACGGAATAATACTAGCGGAAATCTCCAGAGGAATTCATGGCTAAACTGATTGAATCATTTCTGGAGAAATAACTGATAACATCCATAATGAATTTATTTAAGGAACCTAAAGAGGGATTCCCGCAGAAATCCTTGGATCAACTTCCAATACATTTTTTCGAAATTCATAATAGACATTTATGAAGGAACCCTGAAAGGGTTTCTCAGGACATTCTCCTGAAAAGTTCCAAGACAATTATGTGGATAAATCCCTGTTGTTATTCTAGGAGGAATTATTGGAGAAGTACCTACAGAAATTTCAGGAAAAATCCCTACAGGAATTCTTGTATAAACTTGTGAAAAAAATGTCCTGCCGGAAAACCAGAAATAATTTCTGAAGGAATACCAGGAGGAATTACTGAAGGAATCCCAGGAAAAACTGTGGAGAAATGTCAGGAAAAATTCTAATGAAAATATCTGAAGGGGTTCTTATAGAGATCTCAAGAAATATTCCTCAGGACAGTCCCGAAGGAATTCCTGCAGGAATCTTACCATGAATTCCTGAAAGGTTTCAAACAGAAATTCTTAGAAAATTCCCTCAAAAAATATGGTGGATAGAATCTCTGGATAGAAAAAAAAACATGAAGAAATACTAAAGTAATCCAGGGAAGGAAAAGGTTCAATATCTGACGTCAGATTGTTATAAAATCACGAAAGCTGTTTTGTATGCGTAGATTTTCAGTGAAAGAATATGAAGACCAATGCAAAAATCCTTGTTTGTAATTTCGCGGAATACATCAGGGATTGATTTATGAAATAGTGCTTCATATTCTCTATGCCATGAAGATCCCTCAAAAGACATATTTTTACGAACACTGCTTCTACTCTGCAATCAAAGCCAATGGAAATGTACTTCTTCACAATTCGAGTCGCGATGCAGTGAAATCGCTTTCAAAACAATCGAGAGAGCATATGTAACAATTAAAGTAGCAACAATACCCACAAGCACTTAAATCCATTTCACCTACTCCGAATGTGCAAAGTTGCACACATTACCTATTTATACGGCCTATTCTACTATGGGCGGACAGATTAGTGCAAATCATTATGATCATCATCATCGTCGTGCAGCAACAGCATAATTCGCATTGGACAAATGTGGAAAAAATGGCTCATTGCAAAATGCAGTTGCGCGCGCGAGTTCTCTTCGCTCCCATTGTGCAGTGCGCGAAGCGCACTGATAGCGAGGCCCGTAGATTATCAGCGAACTCGTCATAGCTGTTTGTCCCATGCCATGCAGTCAGACTCGTGTGCCATTTTCCCCGCGTACATTTTCTCGAAAACAGTCACCCCGCAGCTTCATCAGCATCAGCTAATCATGTTCATGTACCTAGGTACAAACTTTTTCCAAGACAAACGCGAATCACTTTGCTTTTGGATTTTTTTCTTTGATCTTTATGCGTGTTGCTGCTGCGCACAACACGTGTATCAACCTGTTGTAATTACATAATTTGGGATCGTTTTACTACAGTCATATTCATTACGGCGGCGGCCTAGACGACTTCGACCTCACGTGCGCTCTGTAGCGTTTGTTTTAACAACTGGCAGTCAAAACGAAAACATATGACGACTAGATACGACCGCGACGCAATGGGAAAGAAAGTAGGTATATTTGCTGCGCGCCCTTTTTTTTCTGACTTCGATTAATAGGCTAGAGGAATGCGTGATAAGAAATACTACTCCCAGTATTGCCAGATCAGCTCCACTTCGAGAATGAAACCAAAGAGAAGACTGAACATTTTAAACAGCTTAGCGTTTTCAGTGTGTAAGTTCTGATAGTCTTTTAATTAAATCGAGAATGAAGTGAATGATGTTGAAGTAATGATATGTTGAAGAAATCACTCGCCCACTGTGCGCGATCTAACTCGTTTGTTGTGCTCTCGGCCCACTCATGTTGGTTTGTTTACAAAATTTCTTATTACAATTCAACTAAAGCTCATATTTTTGGTAGAAAAAAGTGTAAATCTAAAAACAAATTAGGTCAAAAAAAGAAATGTAGCAAAAATAAAGGAAAACATTTGATAAGACCAATGTAATCTATTGACCACAAACAGAACATTTTACACTGACTTCCCCTGGTTCATACTGCGAACGTCTAAATAAACGTTAGAGTAACAACCGAATAAATAAAAGCAAAAAATACAATCCAAGCAACATTGTACGAGTGTAATGAGCTTGTTGTTGAGTAGGTCTTAAATCCTATTCGCACCCCATTTTTGACATAACCAACCACATTCCACGACTGACGAAGATTAGACCCTACGCGACTGCGCTTTAGTAACTCAAGCGACACGTTCACGATAATGTTGAATGGGTGACGACAATCGCTTTCGACTCGATGCGTTGGTTGGCGCGTCCCACAGCAGGAGCAAATTGTTTGAATTTACACCCATAAAAATGCTTGAAGATGAGAAACGTTATAGTGCTATGTTAAATAACAGCTGCAAATGGTGACGTAGAAATACGACCAATATTCGGATGATCTATCGGTGTGTTTCAGTAAAGGACGAAATTTTCGGCTGTTTTTGTTGACTTTAGATGCTAGTCCTATCTTAAGCCAACAAAAACATCCGAAAATGATTTGCCGGCCAAGTTTTTAACCAAAGAGAAAATCGATGAAGAGAAGTCGATCATTGTAGATACGCCCGTATGATACTAAGCGCGAGAATTGTATTGTCGTCGCGGTTGAAATCCGAAGTTTCCCCACACCCGACAATCGAGTTATCCATACGTGAAACCTAACGTCGGACGTAGTGCGCTGGACAGCGGACCTGGCCCTCTATCCAGCGCACTGTGCCCGACGTACGTCCGACACACGGTTTAGGAGAAAAATCAATTTTTGCGTGTCAAAAATTCCTATTTTCTACTGCACGAACAATAAGAGAGCGAGAGAAAAGAAATCAACACTCTTTGTATCCCCAATCAACAGGTTGAAATAAGAAATTATTTCCGGGGAGGTGAAAAATGGAAAATTTTTATATTATTCATATAAGGAGAGGGCAACATGTGCTATAAAGAAGAGTGATCCGCTGCAATTGGATTGCAGGTTGCACACAAGTTTTAGAATTCATGTTATGGCTCCATGCTATAACGATTCATAGTAAAGCAGTGATTGTTGCCTACCCTTCTGGCGCGGTGCCTTTAGTAAGCTATAATGATATATACACACATTTGATATACACTTGCTCTAAATGTGTTTATATCATATATCATATAATAAATTTATGGCGGTGTGCGGCATTTTGAAATTGTGCTATAACTCTATGCATGTTTCGAAAACTAAATTATGGACAGCCATAAAGCTGTCCAACGCCAAAAAATTTCATCTAACGAGATCAGAGAAAATAAAAATAAAAAATAAAAACGTATGGATTTGCTCCAATCAAAGTATTAAAAAATAACTCACTTTGAAAGTTCTCTTGATCTACACTGCCCCCACTCGCATAACTGTCCCATATGAATCCCAGCAAAGATGGGACTGTTATGCGAGTGGGGGCGTTAACTTTTTCTGTTTCGATTTTTCATCAAAGTCGCCCAAGAAACACTTGTAGAGCATTTGAAGACGCGTCGTTTCATGCGCTGAGATGGTCATTATCTCTTTTGGTTCAAAAGTTACAGGCGTTTTTTCTTAAAAAATCATATTTTTAAGAAGGTGTTATGACGGGTTGAAGCAAACATAAAAAATATCTTTTGCCTGCAGTCAAAAGAAGAAATGTTGTTATAAAACATATAAAAAAATAAGAGGGGTGTTATTTTTGTAACTCAAGTGAAAAATACTTGAAAAGTGCCTATTTTTTCTAGAAAATCATCAATATCTTTTGAACGGAATGACGCAGCAACATTCTCAGTGCACGAAAATGCGCGTTTTATAAAGCTCTAAAAATGGTTTTAGACAACTTTGATGAGAATTTTTAAACAAAAAAGATAAAGCAATAAAACGATTTGTTCTAGCGTCACCCTATGAAAACTATGGGAAAATGCTCCAAATTTGGTCAAAACAGTTTAAACGCTCCAAACCTTCAGTAATGCCATCAGAAACTATTCCAGAGTTTTTTTTTAGAAACTGTCTCCGAAGTTCCTTCAATTTTTGTACTGGGGTTACTTTGAAAATTCTTCCAATGATTTTACCAGAAATTCCCACAGCAACTTCCTATTTCTCCAGAAATTCTGCTATGCTTCATTTCTTTTTTGTTGACTATTTTTGATTTTTTTTTCCGAAAAATCCTTCAGAAATCCCTTTAAGCATTCTCTTGAACGATCTTCTAAGACTTTATTCGAAAAATTTGCCCGGGGGTTGCTTAAGAAATCGCTCCAAGGATTTTTAATTTGAAATCTGAAATAATTTCTTCAGAAATATCTCCAGTTTTTCCTCCGCAGGTTTCTTTACATATTTCTCCAAAATTATTTTGTAAAACACGGATTTTTAGATGATTCTTTCATGGACCCTTGTTGAATTTCTTCCTAGCGTTCATTAAAAAAACTTTACATGAGTTCCTGAAAAAATCTCCCAGGGATTCTTGAAGATTTTTTTCAGGGACTCCTTTTTGGAAACTCCTGGTAGATTTACTTCAAAAAATTATTCAGGCAATCCCAAAGAAATTCAGTTAGAAATTCTTTCACAACATCTTCTAGTGATTCCCTCAGACATAAGAATTTCTCCAAGAGCTCCTTAAAAAAGTCTTGCACCGATAGTTTTCATGAAGTCCTTTCGAAAATACTTCAAGAATTCCGTTCCAAAATCTTGCATAGATAGCTTCAGAAATTCATCTACGAATTTCTTCCGGTTTTTTGCCAAAACGTTTCCTCCAGAAATTTTTCCAATCATTAATCTAGAAGCTTTCCATGAACTTTCTCGAAAATACTCTATGGATTTATTTTTAAGAAAATTATTCACGGATACATTAAGAATCAATCCTTGGAGAAAGTTCTTTAGAAAGCCTCTGAATCTAAAAAAAAATCTCCAATGATTACTATCGAAATTCTACAAGATATGATTAATGAAATTTCCAAGACTTTTTCACATTCCTTTAGATATTACTTTAAGACATTTCTCTTTCCGACTTTTTTTAAGAAAGTCTCAGAAAATCCTCCTAGGGTATTTTTTTCAGAAAAATTTCTACGAATTCTTAGACAGATTCTTATAAGGATTCTTACGGAAAGGCTGGTAGACACTCTTACAGAGATTCTGGCAGACATTCACATAGAGATTTAATCCGAAATTCCACCGGGTATTCCTCTATTAATTTTCTGAGAAATTCCTCCAGGATTTCTTTCAAGCGTACCTCTAGTAATTTATATATGAATTTTTCCAGAAAGTAATTAAAAAAAATGTTTAGATTTTTAATAGGGGATTTCTCTATGTTTTTTTTTTTCAAAAATATCTTACGAGGGTTTGTTAGGTATTCCACCAGGGTTTCCAGGTGTTTCTTCAGGTATTCCTCCCGGAATTTCCACAGAAAATCCATACATGGATTCTTAAAATTTTCCTGTTTTTTTTTCAGAAATTCTTTCAGGAATTCATTCAGTATGTTCTTCATATTTTTCTTTTAAATTCCTCATGTAATTTATTCAGTGATATTTTTCAAAATATCTTTAGAAATTTCTTCAATATTGCTAGAATTATTTTAGACATTTCAGCAGGGATATCTTCAAAAGTTGCTCTATGGATTCTTTCAGAAGTTGTTCCAGTAGCTCCTTCAGGAATTGCTCAAGCGGTTCTTCAGAGATTCCTCCAAGAACTCATCCATCGGAATGTATCAGTGAAGAGGCGCTGAAATCGGGGAGCCTTAATAACTAGCTCCGATTTTACCATGACAGCACTGGATATAATTTATCTCCCATCTTGACAGTTCAATCAGCTGAGTACACTACCAAACATATTAGGAATATAATACAGTTGCCGATGTGCAAGTCATAAGAAATCATGAAAGAAGTTTGTCAGAAAGCTTTGAGGAAAAGTCAGGCGAATGGGTAGTTTGCATGCATCCGCCAAAAATGTTGCCATTGCTATGGGACTTGTAACAAATATCTTCAGAGAATCACCCCATATGGGGTGACGATGGGTATTATCGGCAGGTTTGTTCTCTTCGTCATGGGGTTTTTTGTGGACCGAATTGCCTGAAATTTGGGCATATAACTCAGCTTGGTTGGGAAGAATTTTAGACCAACTCTGAGACCTACAGGTTTCAAAAAACTCCCCATGACGAAGAGAACAAAACTGACGAGAATACATACAAAAGCTCCCCTACTTCGCTCATCGTGATCATCGACAATGCGAGAGATATTTATAAAAAAAATGAAGTCAGAAGGGGAAGTATGAGGTTATAGTAATTAAAACTAAGAATGTCATGAGGTATGTATGCTTTGACGCTATTATGGGTGCTCCACAAAACAATTTATTGATATATAGTGCTCCACGTATCAAAAGGCTAAAAACACTTGCACAATAAGTCATCATAATACACACCGAAAATTTTAAACGATTGGATATTAAAAATTTTACCTTCAAAAAAATGTTCATGAATCGAAGTACATGAAATCGAGGGTCTATATAATCGGTGTAGAATAATGTACTGAGTTCGAAAACTTTAAGGAGAAACAAATAATAATAGATCGAATTATTTTGTCATCTTCCTTACGATTTAAAATCATTTTTTGTTCTATAATTACCCAAAGTTGCTCACTACATATATTTCATTCTCCACAACCAGCCAGCTGCAATTGAGCTGAAATTATTACCGTAACTCGCTTACATCTTATATTTAAAATGGATGTTGAATTTGAATTTAGAAGTTTTTAAATAGTTCTTCCTTGTAATAAGAATACACATCTTTATTAAAGCTTAGAAATGCTGAAAACAAAAAAGAAAAAAAGGGGGATTGTCCCAAACACTCGCCATTATCTCAAATTTCATCAATACGGCGCCAAAACGTTATTCAGATGATCTTCCATCCAGCTCTTTATTAATGCAAATTGATTTAAAATATTTTGGCTACCACGCAAGATTTAAGAATATTGATAAATTTAAAAAAATTTAAACTGTAAAACACGACTCTTAGCCAAAACTCAAAAACTCTACAAATTTCATTTGCTTGGATTGGATTGGATTGGAAGGCACAGAATGTAGCTAATTGACAAATTGTTCACTGTTCAGCGATAAAAATATTGAAAACGCTTACAGATTTGCACGATCTTTAAAAATATCGAAATATTCTGGGATGTAATTTCTAAATTGAATTTTTTTTCCCTTAAATTCCATCTTCTGAGAGAAAACAGAAAATTTGTCTAGAATCCAAATGTTGAACACATCTTTAAGCAAGCTCATCCTTATGTTCACCGATTCTCGTAAATTTTGAACGGTTCACTGCTGTAGTGGAACTTTTGATTCGTTAAGAGACTGCTACGCCAACAACATATCATTGCTTTCTAAATGTTGAGCGACGCATGCTAAGGATGATCTTCGGCAGCGTGCAAGAGAACGGTGTGTGACGAAAAAGGATGAATCACGAGCTCGCTACATTCTACAGCGAACCCAGCATCCAGAAGGTGGCCAAAACCGCCAGAAGGATACGATGGGCAGGGCATGTTGTAAGAATGCCGAATAACAACCCTGCAAAGCGCAGAGAGCATGATGGGCAGACCAGGTGGAGCGTGACTTGTCGAACATTGGACGTGACCAAAGATGGAGAGTGGCAAACCGAGTATTTTGGCGTACTATTGTAAATGTGATGTTGAGCAAATAAATGTATGTATGTATGTACATTTGTCAGTTTTTAAATTTCAAATTTCATGGGAGTTTCAGAAGAGTTTCAAGGTGTATAAAGGCTGTTCAGGAGTTTTCAGAAAGATTCTTTCTAAGGTAGCTTCAGGAGGTCTTCAAAGAAGGTTGAAGGCTCCCCATGAATACCCCTGAAATCATATGGAACCTTTCTGAAACTTCCATGACACCCCCTGAAACCCCTGGAATTCCTCTGAAACCCCCTAAGACTCACTTAAATCTCCTAGAACACTTCTTAAACGCCTTTGCAACTCCTTGAAACCCCACGGAATACCAATGAAACCTGCTGTAAAGCTCCTGGATTCCCTTTAAGCCCCCAAGATCACCCCTGGAATGCCCCTGGATCCCGGTGAATCGCCCTTGAAACCCCACCTCTTAGATCCACCTAGAACGCCTCCGAAACCTCCTGGAACACCCTGCAACACCTCTGAAACCTCTTGAAACCCTTTGGAACACTCCTGAAACCCCCTGAGATCTCTGAGGAAACGCTTCGATAATGTCACAAGGAGTTTTCAGAACACGTCAGAAATTTACTATCATCCCACTTGTTGGCTACTTCTTACTGCATCGTACTTTTCTTCTTAAGATACACACCTATAACGTCTAAATATAGCTGATAACTACCCGAAGCAACGTGATGGCCTAATTATCGTGGAACAACTACTTGTTCAATGAACACGATTACGTAAGATTCTAGCCTTCTTCGTAATTAGAACCGTTCCCATGTGCTTCAATATAGCGAAAAACGGTTGTTGAAGATCCCTACTCACTAGCTGAACCGATCTGAAGCATAGGGGAACCTGGGGTAATACGCACCTCCGGGGCAAAACGCCCTCACGCTATTTCACTATATAAATGAAGTTCCGTCAGATCCCAGCAAACTAGACGTAAAACTGAGCCGGACAAGCCCAAGAATGACAAGAATATTCGCATGAAAAGCGTGGAAAACGATGATTTTCCACATTTGGAATAATTGTCCAATTTGAAGCGCACGCAATTTAAGCAATTGCGCTCTGATTACATGGAATCAACCTATTAACTACCATCCGCCTCCTACACCTTCCATTTGCTGCAGTAAACAGTTCGATGGAGCCGCCTGGTATTTCATTAAAATTCAAAGCGGGAAATGCCAGAGGTCGTATTGCCCCACCTGAAGGTGCGTTTTGCCCCCAACAGTTTTTCAGCACCCAAAACGCAACACTTTTTTAATCTGTTAATATAAATAGGTAAAATTGATATCACGCGGACCAAAAGTTGGCGCCTCTTAGTCAAATAAGTAAACTAACTTTCAAAATGCAAGACATCCTTAAAATCATCTTAATCTTAGTTATTGGGCCATGTTTGCTTAGGGGGTGCATATTACCCCATCCTCCCCTACCTATAGACAACATCAGAACTTACCGTGAACGAGCATAGAGGCGCATAAACAACACCCATAATGAGCCGATCTATCGGAACACATAATAAGTGCATTATCCACACAGCTTTCCATATGATGGATGGGATCGCTTCTTGGCTCATTCTTCGCAACAGAGCTACCGTCCGACAACAGCCTCCGTGCCGTCCGATGTTGATGGTGCGGGCGGAACGGACAGAGGAGCAGCCAACAGCATGATTATTGAAAAATTACCACCCGTTATGCGCACTCACTCACTCTCTTTCTCTCACTCGATCATCATCCGATCGCGATCGCGGCGAATGGTGCTGCTGATGGTGATCGCTCTTACGCGATAATAAGCCGGTGACGACGTACGGAGAAGAGCAATCGTTTGACGATTAATTGGCGCGTTCAGTTGGCTCTGTTGGCAGCGTGCGTCGTCATCGTCGTAGGTATGCAAATCTAGACCTATCAATCCCCCGTAATCATATTGGCTTGTGTCAGTTTAATTATGGGAGAAGAAATTTCGCAAAGATGATGTTTTCACAGAGGCGAGAGTGTGCATTCTTGCAGATCTTGAGCCGAAGAACATGTTGTGCTGAGATCTTCAGTCGGTCGCTTCGGTAGATCGGAGAAGTCAGTTGTTGAGAATGAGCGGTACTGTAGAGCCGTTAGTACTTGTATTTGCTGAACAAGCGTTATTGGCCGCGTATTATACCTATAGTCCAATAGTGGAGAAACAAATCCCAACCAAGGGCCTCAGAAGAGCGCCTCGAAAGCGATCCATCATATAGCACAAAACATGAAGGATGGGTGGGATAAATGCGAATTTGATTGTGATTTATGGGTGTTGATGGCGCTATTAAAAGCAAACAGATGCGATAGAAGAAGATGGGAAGCGAATTGCTGTAAGCTGTGGCAATAGTGGAGATTCGAACTCTTACGTTCTCACAAGTTGGTCGATTGGCTTTTGTTCATACTAATTTGTTACGGTTGAAATGGAATATAGGTCAATAGCATTATGATGTAAGGAGCTGCAGATGAAGAAAGATTTCTTACAGTAAGCCACAGTTATTCTACTACACAATAAAAAAAATGAAATTTACAATCATACACGTGTGCATGTGAACAAGAAAAAATCATAAATTTATTAGTAGCCTAGAATGTTCACAAATTCTTTTTACAAGTCAGTTAGAATCAATTTCATATTGGCAGCTATATTATCGCTCAATCAAAAATTAGAAATTAGCATTAAACTTGATCAAAATCGCCTAACACTTTGTATGGGTGGAGCAATAAAAATTTCGGTTTTTGTTGCATAACTGGCAATCCTATGGATATTTTTCAATAGTTTTTTGTGTTTTTTGCCGTTTCAGTGCGCGTTGTAATCCATCTTCGAACTTGTGGAGCCGAGATGTATCTAATATGTCTCTCAATCAACAGATCATCGTCGTCGGATACGTGGAACGGAGTTGAAGAAACGATTGATTCGGCTAGAAGTGCAGAGAAACGCAACGCGGTCGTCCTTGCTGCAGCATGGGACATGGCAGAACGTGGGACGTTACAAGCAAAAACAAAATAGCACGCACAAGCAGAGTGCGAGGAAATGTAACTGCTCCGTTCTCAAGAAACACGGAAGTTCAACCAAACGCTCAACGCATCCCACAACGGCTTCGTGCCGCAAGCAGAAATTAGCAGAGCTAATGGATGGAAGCCTCTCAGATGGATGGACGTGAGGTAATTGAAAGGTGGAAGCAGAACTTCGTTGAGGACCTGAATGGCACACTGAACGCAAACACGGGAGACCACGGCGACGAGAGAAACGACTACACCAGTGTACGGGAATATTCGCTGACGGAAATTAAGGGATATCATTCACCAGCTTAAAACCAACAAAGCAGCAGGTAAGAAGAGTCCAGAAAAATCCGTACAGCAACCAGACGCGTGACAAGAAAGGCGCCCATTTGGAATGTGAGAACTTCAAAGCGATGACCATTTTGAATTCCGGCTACAATGTGCCATCGCAGATCATTTTCCGTCATCCGTCACCTGAAACGAGTGAATTCGTGGAAAGTTATCAAGCCAGCTTCATTGACGGTCGGTCAACAACAAACCAGATCCTTACCGTACGGCAAATCCCTAAGAAATGCCGTGAGTATCAGGTTCCCACGCATCTCCTGTATATCGACTTCAATGCGACTTATGATAGTATCGACCTCACAGAGCTATGGAATATCATGGACGAGAACAACATTCCTTTTCTTCCAGTACTTATACAGCCATTCCATAGAAAATTTGGATTTCCGAATATCGTGATATTTAATGGGTTTGTAGTTCTTTGGGCCCATATAGCCGAGGCGGTAAACGCACGGGTATTCAGCATGACCATGCTGAGGGTGACGGGTTCGATTCCCGGTCGGTCCAGGATCTTTTCGTAAAGGAAATTTCCTTGACTTCCTTGGGCATAGAGTATCTTCGTGCCTGCCACACGATATACACATGCAAAATGGTCATTGGCAGAGGAAGCTCTCAGTTAATAACTGTGGAAGTGCTCATAGAACACTAAGCTGAGAAGCAGGCTTTGTCCCAGTGAGGACGTTACGCCAAGAAGAGGAGAGGAGGTAGTTCTTTGAAAATAAATAGACCCATATATTTTTATATCTTCATGAGCCCTCTAATACCCAATTTTAAATTTTGACCTCGTTATGATTTTTCGTCATCTAAAATATTTTTGAATATTCCTACAGTTTTATATTATTCCTTGATGCAGGCTTTTGTTCTAGACTAACATATTTTGTGATTTTGGGGTTACAGTTAAAATATTTAGACTTTTTTTAAATATTCCTATGAAATTATTTTCCGTGTATTTTTTAGGAAATAAATATTTAGGATTTCATTTACACTAGACAGTTGGAGAAAATTTCAAAATAAAAATACAAAGAAATAATATAAAAATAACTAAACTTATTACAAACTATACCCCAACTCAAGGCCGGGTTGAGTTTTAGAGGGTTAGAGTAACCAATTTTTAAAAAGTCCAAACCGGTCCAAAAAGTCAAATTTTTTTACATTTAAAAATTTTCTTAACCCTCGAACAATCGCGCTGTTGTATTTTGTACAACACGTTGAAAAAATCTCGCTTTTTGTACTCAGCATTAGCGGGGTGCTGACGCAGGTAGTCAACCGCGCGAGTTACGGAAGGTTAAAAATCCTAATCACTGGCCGATGTTGAATTTATTTTTTTTGCTTGAAAGATATTGAATTATAGTTTTTACAGTGAAAGAACCAACAAGAGTTTAGGTGCAATAAAAATATGATTAGTTTTTCACGGTTTCATGGTCTCGGACCAAAAGAGAATCCTGTTTTTACATTTTTATCACAACATTAAGAAAGTTTTGGGAAATATATAAAAAAACAGAGATACATTTTCAAGCTTTTGAGATAAGTTGGTTTGACAATAAAACGACATTTTTTGCAAGTATCCATTGAGGAATTCCTACATTCCTAGAGAAATTTTCTAAGACGACCTTGTAGAAGTTCCACGACAATATTCTAGAAGAATTCTTTGAGATATTTCTGAAGAAATTTTTGGTAGCTTCTCTAAAAAAATCTTGAAGGACTCCTTCAAAGATCTAGGGTAAAAGCTCCCTTAGTGGAGGTAGTACCAATAGTGGTGGTAGTGGCAATTTAGCACTATTTTGACCAAAAAGCTTGCAAATGGCATTTTTAATAGATGCGTCATACCTAATTAATAACATTAATTCAGTTTTGTGTTCAGGATTTGGCGGAAAACCTATTTTAAATAATTATTTTCCTTAACTTTTTTGCTCCTTTGTACCTATAGTGGTGGGTCCCATAAGAATTCAATGGGATGCGCCACTATAGGAACCAATGTTAAATTTTACCTCCATAATAGGAACCATGTACCTATAGTTGGTGCAAGTGATTTATTAGCAAAAACTGAAATAAACAATGGTTTTTACATTTTTCTTAGCAAATTTAAGTGAAAAACTATCGACTAACGTTTTCAGACTTTTTATTTTGTGGTATTATCAATTTTATTCAATTATTTTAGTACAAGGAGCTACTAATAGCACCACTATTGGTACACTTACCCTAGTGGAAGTATTTTAGAAGAAATTTGGAGAGAAATCTTCAAAAGAATTTCTAGCTGTCTTAAAAAGAGAAATTTAAGATGGAAACCTTCGAAAAACCAAAAACCTTTATGGAACAATCTCTGGGTCCTCGGAGATACGCCAGGAACATTCCTCGGCAATTTATGAAGGATTCTTTGGAGGAATTCTCGGATAAATTTCTATAGGAGCATTTTCCACAAAAAAAATCTGAAGATTTTCTGGAGGAACCCGTGGAAAATTTTCCAGTAGAATTGATGTAGAAATCAATGGAGCCCTTTCTGCAGGAAACTTTGGAATAACCCTAGGAGTATTTTTTAGGGAAAAAATTGAAAAAATCTGCGAAACTTATGGAATGTTTGAAACGTTGAAACATTTCCGGAGTTATCTTTGAATTATTCTTCGCGGAAATATTTGAGAGAATCCTCAAATGTACTTCTTAATGATGCATTTTGTGAGGTCCAAAAACCTGTCTTCTGTCGGACTTTCGGAAAAAAATCGATGCTTCTTCGATGAACTTTAAGGAGGAATTTCCTGAGAAATTTAACGCGACTTTTTTGGGTAAATTCTCAGCGATATTTCTGGAAAATCTTTAGAAGTATTTTCGTTCAGGATGGAGAATCGGAACTTTCATAGATAACATTCACTCCGCTTTTCAATGATTCTTTGCCTTGCGATAATGACACAGAACGGGTAGTTTTCCTACTATGTCGCTGAAAAAGTTTGTATCATCAAACTTTCTGCAAGTGAGCATATTGGATAACACATTTTCTAACGAATAGTTACTGTGGGGCCTGAGATTTATCACTTTTGAAATTTCTAAAAATCTTGAAATACACCTAAGAGAATCTTCGTGGAATATCTGAACAAATTTGGTGGAAACTCTCGGAGATATTTATTTAGCCGCCGAGAATTTTTTTTCAGTAACCCAGAGGAAATGTTTAAAAAAATCTACAGAAACATAAAGAAAAAAAAACAATGATACATTTCTATAGCCAATTTCTGAAAAAATAACTAAATTGACACACCACTGAAGAAAACACCATCCAAAGTGTCGAAACGTTGGGTTAGATAAAAATATAGTTCAGCGAATTCTCTTTGAAGGATTTTTCTTAAAAAATCTACGAGAATTCTTCAAAGGCTTTGGCGCGAGAATTCTCCGCGTATTCTTCTAGAAGTGCTTCCACCATTTTCTTAACACATTTCTTTAATATTTTTTTCGAAAAATTCTTAAAATTTGATGTAATCCTAGTAAATGTTTTGGCCGGAATTCTTTAAAAAGTTTATCCGAGGATTCCTCCAGAAATTTTTGTGACAATTGCTCCACAAGTTCTTTTAAAAATTTCTTCAGAAGTTGCTTCGAGGATGCCTCTAAAATACCATAAAGAAATTACTCCGGGTGTTCTTCCAAGGACTCCTCCAGAAAGGTTTTTGAAGTTTCCTCTATATTCTTTTCTGGGAAATAGGGTGACAAAGGGTATTATCGGCAGGTTTGTTCTCTTCGTCATGGGGTTTTTTTGTGGGCCAAATTGCCTGAAATTTGGGCATATAACTCAGCTTAGTTGGGAAGGATTTGTGGCCAACTTTGAGATCAACAGGCTTCAAAAACCCCCCATGACGAAGAGAACAAAACTGCCGAAAATACGTAAGTTCCCCTATTCCAATGGGATCTGCCTAGTATTTTTTTTGTTTAGAAATTTCTCCAAGAATTGTCTGAAGGAACCTTCTATAATTTCTTTTGAGGAACTCTGAAGAAGTACCACCGAGGATTGCTCCATGAATTCCCAGAAGGAATCCATCTGAAATGTCTCCGATGATAATGGCTAATCATTCAGTTGAGGAATCTTCTAAAGCCTGCTAGGTGTAGAATTAGCTCGTTAGTTAAAATACACGATAATTACAATTGAAAAAATAAAAACTCCGGCTTGCTCTAACAATTTTTCCAAGTATTTTTTCAGTAGTACTTTCAAGGAGTCTACAGAAGATTTTTTTTTCCAAGGAATCTATCCATGAACATTTCCGAACATTTCTCTTCAAATATTTCCTGAAATTTTTTAGATGACGTATAGGAAATTACTCTATGATTCTTACAGGAGTTTCTCCAAAGTTTTCTCCTCAAAATTTTCCATAGGACTACTGTAGAAATTTCGGGATAAGGATGTTACTTTAAATGTCCACGATAATTCTTGAAAGGATTTTCTCAGAAATTTCTCTGAGTATTCCCACATAAATTCTTCCAGAATTCCTCAAAACGTTCCTTTACTATTCTTCGAGAAATTCTTTCAAGTAATCCCAGTAGATTTTCGGGACGAGGTTTTTTTTTCAAAATGTATCCTTCAGGAGATCATCCGAGTAATACTCTAGATTTTTTTAATGATTTCGCCAGAAGTTACTTCGAAAATTTCTCCAATATTTTCATAAGAAATTACTACCAGAGTCCTTCCAAAGATCCTCTAGGAATGTTTCCATGGATTCCTTCATAAATTCTCTTGGAAAATCTTCCAATGGCTTTCCTACGATCTCGTTCGATAACTCCTCTAGACATCTAAACATGTCTTGTCTAGAAATTACTCCAAGAATTGTCCCAAGGAATCTTCAAGAAATTCCTTTGAAGAATTCCTCGACTATTCTCTCGAAATCCCTCCAGGGATTCCATTTGAAATTTATCTGATCTTCTTCTTCTTTATGGCTCTACGTCCCAACTGGGACTTGGTCTGCCTCACTTCAACTTAGTGTTCTTTGAGCACTTCCACAGTTATTAATTGAAGGGCTTTCTTTGCCTGTCAATGCATGAATTTGTATATTGTGAGGCAAGTACATGATACACTATGCCCAGGGAGTCGAGAAAATTTTCCCGATCGGAACGGAAATCGAACCCGCCGTCTCCGGACTGACGATCCATAGCCTTAACCACTAGACTAACAGGAGACCCCTAAAAATTTCTCTGATGACGATGGATAATCAATCATTCTTTACAAGAATTCTCTAAAGCCTGTTTCAAAAATTCCTCCAAGCATTCTTTCACTAGCTCTTTCAAAGAGACCACAAAGAGATTTTTCCAAAGAATTTGTACATGAAAATTTATTTAAACTTGTCCAGATTTTTTTTGTAGAACATTATTCTAATACTCTTCTTGGGGCTCTTAAAAGAACGTATCAAAAATTTCTTTATGATTCTTCCTTTAGTCATTTCTACAATATTTTTCCTGAAAATCCTCCATAAATTCCTCTGAGGACTCCTCCAGAAATTCTTCCGGCATTCCTTCCAGGAATTCTTTTTCCGAAAATTACGATGAGGACTTTTTCAGCAAGCTATTTGAGGAAATCTCCAAGAAAACCTCCAAAGATGTCATTAAAAACTCCACCGAAAATTCTTCCGATATCCATCAGTGAAATTTTCAGAATTTTTCCACTTGAATTGCTCTTGGAATTCTCAACAATAATTAAAAAAAAAAAATACAAAAGCTTTCATGGAAATTCTGGTAAATCGCAACATCTTCGAAAGAATGTCTACAAATCGAGAATGCATTTCTCAGAAAAATCAGCTAACTCTTTAAAAAAAGAGATTCGGGAAGTTTCCCGGTAAAATTTTAAATATGATTCTGGAAAGATTACTAAAAAAAGCCCGAAGTTCAAAATTTCTAAATCTTTGAACTAACTTTTAGAAAAATGCCTAGTTATATTTCTGACGGATTTTCTAGAAAAAGCTCTGTGGAGAGATATCTAAATAATGGGATCCCAAAAAGATTCTGTGGAAAGTTCGAAATTGTTTTATTTGATCATTTGAAGAGATTTGCGAATTAAGAAATCACAAAAAAGTTATTGGGAAAAAATATGGATGTGTCAGAAATTCCTCTAGGATTATTCCAGAATTCTTCTGAAATTACTCCACGATTTTTTCCGACAATTACTCTGGGTATTTTTCCAGCAAGTCCTTTGAGGATTTTTCCAAGAAATCCTACCAAAATGCAATTAAAACTCCTCCCTCCGAGTATTCTTCCGTAAATTGCTCCAGTGATTTTTTTCTCAGAAATTAACCGATGGAAATTCTTCACGAATTTTTAAAATTATCTTATAGTAAGTAATTAATGTTTATATTTGAACTACTATGATAGAACAATTAAAGCATTCTCGGACAATCTAGTAACTGCTCGACTAGTCTTTGGAAGAATGCCCACAAATCTAGGATGCATTTTCAGAAAAAAATAATAATAAAAAACACATTCCTAAAAAAATCAGATCAACGCTTGAAGAAAAGAGATTTGTGGAGTTTTCCGACAAAGTTTCGGAAATGATTCCGGTTTAAAATTTCCATGCTTCGGAGAAATTACAGAGGTATTTCTCTAGTCATATACGAACTAATTTTTGGAGCACTTAGCAATATTCCTGGCGATTTTTTTTTATCAAAAAAGCCCAGTGGATAACTTTGAAGAATGTTTTGAAGCAATATCCAAAAAATGGAAACCCTGATAGATTCTGTGGAAAAATCGAGAGTTTTTTTTTTAATTAGTTTATCTGTAGAGATTTGTGAAGGCGTTTATGAAGTCCGGAAGAAGTATAACTGAAATAGAATCCATGATACCATGATTACAGAGGAGTTGACAATTTCGACCTTTGGAATAAACATAATCTAGGTACCGTGTAAGCAAACATTGTGCATTTTGGAGAACAGTACCTTTTTTAAAAACCAATAGTTTATGTTTTCATAATTTTTTATAGGCCGGCAACCAAAATCTTGTCTGCCGAGAAAAAAAAATACATTATGGACCTCCAATATTTGATGATGATTTTTCGAAAAGTGCACAAAGTATTACTTAGGTGCACAAAGTATGGCGTTTACGGTATGCCGGAAATTCGAACAGAAATTCTGAAAGCAAAAAAATCAATTCTGACTCACCATCAAGTTTGGGCAGTCCTTGTTCCGTCTGCTGCAGCTGCTGCTGTTGTTGTGACACCAACTTGTTGCGAACCTTCCGGGACCAGACGGGCGTCTGGTGTGCCTTATTCCGCTTCCGAACACTAAAACAAAAACAAGATGTATAAATACTTCTTCCAAGTCTCCCAACCAATCAACTCACATAATAAAGTTGCTTCTCCCATTGCCGGCTTCGTCCTCATCCTCGTCGTCGGAAATATCGGTCCACTCGGCGCTATTGCTGGTATCGCTACCCCGTTCGCTCGGCGGAGTCAAACTTGGCCCACCGTTCGTATTGCACCCGTACAGGCTGTTGGTAATCTGATCGGAAGCTAGCGTCGAAATAGATCCCATTCGCGGAAGTGTCATTCCTCCATGCCTCAGGAAGTCCACCACCGTCAGCTTGGATCCGATCGATTCGTAACAGTTGGAGGACATCAGCGATAGGGTATCCGCGGGGGGAAGATTGTGCTTCGGGCGCTTGATCACAGCGGATTCGGCACTGCCGTTCGGTTCGTCGTAATCTAGGCCGTCCGAGCTCTTGATCGTATCGTAGATGTTCTCTTCGTAGATCGGTTCGTCGGAGAGCGCTGGGGATGTGGAAGTGGGCGGCTCGCGAGGGATGCTGTTGAGCTCCATGGGAACGGGGTTGCGAGGTGGCAGAGGGACTTCCTCCGGTTTTGGGGGTCTTGGAGGCGTCTGGTCGTATTTGATCTTCTCGTAGTTCGATTGGTAGGTCGGCTGCATTTTTGGCAAGAACTTTGGAGATCCGGTGAGGTTTCGTTTTGGTTGTGGCAGAGCCAGATCGTTCGGTGATTTGGTATCGTTTCGTGGAGGCAGAGGTTCCGGTGGATTGCACACTTCGTAGGTGTCCTCTTCTTTCGGACTACTGGTTCGCTCGATGGATTCGTAATTTTCGAAAGATTCGTAGCTATTGATGCTGCTGGTGTCGGGTTGAATCGGGGTATGGACGGTTGGAAGATCGATTGTTGTTGCACTCTCGACGTTCTTCGCCTTGTACAGGAAGGAGTCGATGTTGGCGTTCAGGCCCATGATATCGATGCTCATGGTACTGCCGCGGAAGGAGCAGGTTGAACCTTCCGATGATCTTCGAGGAGACTCAACCCTGGACACCAGTTCGTAATCGTTTTCGGAGGCACTGATTGCCTTACTTACCATTACTACGGGGATAGTTTCGTTCAGACTTAGACGTTCAAGGTTCGCTCGACAGGGGAAGTGATGGTCATCCATGGAAATGGATTTGTTGATCACCACAGTGTTGACGGCTTGGACGATGTTCAACTGACTAATCGCTGTTTCGGTTCCCGTACCTATCTTCGACATGCTTCGGAACAGGAAGGAAGTGTTTGGTTGGACGGCAGGTTCTGAATCGGGTTCCGGTTCGGGATCATTGATCGTTAGATCATTGAAACTCCTGGACAGGTTGTCGATCTTTACGGTAAGAGATTTGATGGCGTCTACGATCTTGCGATCTGACGGATCAGAGCTACTCTCCTGCGATTCTTCGATGTGAATCGTGGGTATCTCAATAGAAGACACAAAGTTCTTCCGCGTAAGCTTGTTGTCAACAACAAAATGTAGACGATCATCAGTGTCCGAGCTGGAGTTGAGCTGCGATTCGCTGGAAGTTCGCTCGGGGCTACTTAAGTGAATCTTCTTGGCCGATCGGAATGTAAACTTCTCGTAGATTCTCTGAACAGCGCTTTTTTGCTTCAGTGGAAGAGTTGTCTGCTCTTTTGCCGAATTTTCTTTTTTATCTTTCTTCTGCTTCACGGTTCCGTAATGACTAATGTCAAACTTCTTCTTCACCACGGAGTATTCGTCAGTCACTTTCTCAGGTTTATCTGCCTCGACAGGTTTATCTATTACCACCTCTACCCTTGTCACTTCCTCCACAACTTGAGTATTACTATCTACTTCGCTTCGCTCTTCGTTGCTAATACTATCTTGGCTAATACTATTTGGCACCTTGTCTATTGCTTGCTCCCTCACTGCGCTGCTATCACAACTGTTGGAATCGATTTGAATCGCTCTCTTATTCTTCAGCTCCCTAGTCTTCCTGATTACCTGGTCGCTTTTGTCCGGAACCTTGGGTTTGGTGCGACCTGCAGGAGGTTTCCTATCCATCTGCGGTCGAACAACTGGGCGATGACCATTCGGTTCGAATATCTCCAGGGCTTCTTTCACGCAGAGCGATGTCCTGTTTGCCGCTTCCCATTCAGGCCTGCGATACAGGTTCTTTCTCAGACTGGGACGTTTCTTCACCCCAGCCTTCCGATACGAACCTTTGCTACCGACCGAGACATCGTCCGAACTTTCGTCCGTTCGAGTGCTACTGCTCACGTTGAGCTTCTTCCGTACACTACCTTCGCCATCAACCACCTTGTACACGTGACTTCCGGATTTGTGAACCAATCCACCCCGTTTACGAAGTTCCTCCAAGATGCCGGCGTCCTGCTGACACATCTTGTTGAACTTGTTTGTCAGGGCCGCCACCTTGTTCTCTTTGGCTTGGAGTAGTTTGCGGTTGTACGGCGAAGTGGTCGTTCGGAAACTCACCTTTCGCGTTGGAGTTCCATGTCTTCGTCCGAGAGACTGCGAGTCCGTTGAACTAACGCTTTTCTTACTCTCGAGAGAATCTCTCATATCCAGCTTTGGCTGCGAAGACTCCTCGGGAGGTTTCTCAGGGGATGTCGTTGGTTCAGGCGTATCCTCTTTGGGAGATTCCTCCGCAGGAATGTCCGGAGGCGGTGACGAGGGAGGTTCATTCTGGATGTCAACTTCAATGAAGTTGTTCACATAGTTCTCCATCTTGATTGGCATTTTGGTGTCGTCTTGGTTCAGCCGAATTCCAAGCAGTTCAACACGCCTAGCCCAGTTGATGCGTCCTCCAGTGGCCGATGCCGTCACCAGCGGGAATCCAGCATTGCACCCGACCCGCTCCAGGCAGGATCGTTTCTCTTTTTTGAGATCCTTGACGGGACTCAGTACTACGCTGGATCGCTTCTGGGTGGAGCTATCATTGGAAGGGTCCGAATGGCGACTCGCTTTTGGACTCCCAGTTTTGGAGTACAGAGGAACTAGGCTGGTGCGGACGACGTTTCGCCGGGATGCGGAACCTCGGGTGGAACCGTTTCGGCGGAGAAATTCTGGTGTGGAAGGTTTCCGACTGGTATTTGACGGGCTAAGGGTGACACTTTTGAGCTTCCGCGAGAGGGCAGTTTCACTTGTTTGGGAGGAGTTGGGTGAACTGAGACTGAGCCGGTTGTTCCAGAACTGTCGCAGTCGTTGAACACTGTAATGCTGCTGGGGAAGTGGGTGGAAGGGGAGATCGTCTTCGCTGTCAGTGGAGGGTTTCGAATTTTTTGGGTGTTTCAGAGGGGATGGGGGTGGTTCTGGGGATGTGGGAGAGGTTGGAGCGCTGCACGATCGTGGAGTGCTAGAGTTGGGGTTTGTTCCAAAAAGGTAAAATCGTTGGATGAACCTTGACTGTTTGTCGGTGGTGCGCTTCTCAATGGTGGCCGAAGCCTGCGTTTGACTCGTGCTGTGCGTAGAATACATTTTCGGTGGCTACAGCAGCTCCCTCCGGGGAGTGGGCAGCGGCGTGGGGTCTGTGAAGAGAGAATAGATGAGATGCTTTGTGAGTGAGAGGTAAAAGTATACTCTATTTTTAAAGCTATATTGAGATCTTGAGAAAAATCTGAAAAGAACATTGTTTGCGGATACTATTAAATCGTATAAGACGCTATATTGTAACGCAAGTTACCAAGTTACCATGTTGTTCATGTCGTCAATATACCTAACCACTTACCACATAGTAGTCGTCATCGTTTCTCTATGGATCACTCGTTGTTTTTATTTTCTCTATACTTGCTACCTGCAAGCTGCTTAGAGCAATATCTCAGAAGCTCCTATGGTGGTTTTATAAAGCATATTATGAATAACTTTTCGATCGTACTTGGAAAAGATTTTCATCACAAGGCACATCATTCGAAGCAGATTCATCGACAAAATTAATTAGTCGCCGTTGTGGAGTCCTTTTCACAAATTACAGTGGAGATTTTAATTCATTTAACTTTCTCACTTCCTGGTACAGTCGATTGCATCGGCCAATTGGTGTTATTAATTGAAGAGAATGTAGTAAAATGTGCGTCTCAGAGAAAAAGTTAGAGTTGGAAATGCAGCAAGGCTGCCTTATGTGTTTAAAAGTGGAGACGATATACTTGCAATGGTAGGACAATGATAACGCTCTATGACTTGAAGCGATATCTTAAGCGATCGGTAAAGTTGAAGATATTGCATGTGTGTGATCTGACCTTCCATTTTTTGTTTATTAGAGACACCAAACAAACTATGATGACTTTGTAACCAGAATGAAGGCTGTTCACTTCCTTGAAATCATTTGGCATTTCAACCATAGTCAAATAGCCACCTCTTTCAATGTTATCACATATCAAATCGCATTATGTCAACATAAGTGATTCCAGCTTATGCGAGTTTTTATGTACACTTCTACGAGTTTCTTCTTACAATATGCGATTTTTTTCGTACACCAATCCAAGTTGAACTTGCATAATAAGAAAATTTTTAAGTGAGGTCGTATTCATCGCAGTACGTAATCATGCGAATCCGAGTTTGATCGTACGTTTATACGGATAACATAAATTCATCGCAATTAAACACCACAAAATCGTTTATTACGATGTACATTACCGGTTACATACCTTACAAAAGAGGATTTTTATTCTTATACGACTTAACGCAGGTACATCGCAATAGAATAAAAAATAACATCATATGCGATTAAAGTTGTCTCTCCGCCGTACATATATGCGATAATAACTTAAAAAGTACTTTATACGATGTACTTCGTGCATCCTTAGGCCACTCCTGGTTGTCTAAGATGTAAATTGGAAGGGTTATTGATTGCTGCAAAAATGTTGATGGAATGCTCTGAACCTTCAACAAAAAATCAAACCTCATTAATCCACCCAGTGGTGATGGCGCCTTTCTCGTGCTTTCGAAACCCATTTCAACTAAAATCAAGTGACATGTTGATGAATATCGCACTTTCATACGTTTAACGAATATCCATTCCATGGCACCGGAAATCATATCGTTTTTTGGCTCCTGATATTTGAGCCTTAAACTCTTGAAAAAATAGCCGCAATCTTGAATTTTGAGTCGCCATTTTGGATTTAAGTCCAAAATCTTGGAAAATCTGGTCGCCATTTTTGGATTCCAGACTTCTTCCCCAAATCAGATATGCCAAAATTGAATGATTTTAGAGCCCAAAACTCAATTAAACAGCCGCAACCATGAATTTTGAGAGGCCATCTTGAGTATTCTGGTGCACCATTTTTGAACTCCGGTTATCTTTCTATACCAAATATGCGCATATTGAATGGTTTTAGAGCCTAATTCTCCATTAAAAAGCCGCCATCTTGAATTTGAGCCACCATATTAAATTTTTAGACGCCATCTTGGATATTTTAATCGTCATTTTTGGACTCCAGACATCTTCCCAATATCAAAAATACCCATATTGAATGGTTTTAGAGCCTAAAGCTACATTAAACAGCCGCCATTTTGAATGTATAGCCGCCATCTTAGATTTTTGAACGCCATCTTGGATATTCTGGTCGCCATTTTGAGTCCAGACATCTTCCTTATACCAAATATACCCATTGTGCATGATTTTGGACTCTAAAAACCAATGAATAGTCGCCATCTTGCAAACTTAAACTTGGATATTCTGGTCGTCATTTTTGCACTCCGGGCCTCTTACCCATACCATATATATTTACATTGCATAGTTTAAGTCCTAAAACTCCATTAAATAGTCACCATCTTGAATTTGGAGAAGCCATCTTGAATATTTTAATCGTCATTTTTGGACTCCAGACATCTTCCTCATACCAAATATACCCATATTCCATGGTTTCAGAGCTTAAAAGTCCATTAAACAACCGCCATCTTGAATTTGAAGCCGCCGTCTTGGATTTTAGATCGCCATCTTAGATATGCTGGATGCCATTTGTGGAGTCCAGACTTCTTCATACCAAGTATACCCATATTGCATGGTTATAGAGCCTAAAACACCGTTAAATAGCCGCCATGTTGAATTTGGAGCCGCCATCTTGGATTTTAGACCGTGATCTTGGATATTGTGGTCGCCATTTTTGGATTCCGGAAATCTTCCTCATACCAAATATACCCATATTGCATAGTTTTAGAGCCCATAACTCTAATAAACAGTCGCCATATTGAATTTGAAACTGCCATCTTGAATATTCGGCTGCCATCTTGAACTTTGGGTCGACATCGTAGAATTTCAGGTCTCCAGTGTTTATTTCTACACAATATTCGTCATTCATGCTAAAGGTAACAAAAATCGCCGCAGTTTGATGTGTCGCATGATGAAGCTTGGTTCAGTGTTGTATACGGCCAGTTATACCGGTGCACCGCGGTGGTGGTCCGGATCACTGAAATGGTCATAACTCCGGAACGCCTTGATCGATTCGGACCATTTTCAATAGCAAACAATGCGGTAAAACTCTGGTTCAATTCGAGCTATAATTAAAAAAATCGGCCATTGGGAAGTGCTTCAAAAGTGAGTGATTTTTTGCGCACAGACATACATACATACACACATACTTACACACATACATACACACATAAAGACATCATCTCATCTGAATTGATTGGTATATGTGACTTGACCCTCCGAGCCGTCTATCGAAAATTCGTTTTTTGAGTGAACAAATAGCCTTTCAGTACACTTTGGTGTACGAGAAAATGAAAAAAAATCAATAAAATATGTGAAGCTATATGAGAGGACATGGTGAGCCTAATTAACCTTACAGGGTGCGGCAGGAAAAAATGCGAAAAGTTCAAGGCACTATTTCACGCTAAATATGGGATATATATGACTATTTTTTCATGACAGTGTATCAGTCAATGTCTATATTCTAGCACTGAAAAATAAAAATGAACATATTCGATGTTTAACATGTGATAATGTGGGCCTAATAAGCGGATATCAATAAACTGCGCGCCCAATGGTCATTAAACAAAATGACTATAACAGTAACAAAATTAGCTCAAATTCGATGAACAACCAGACCACACTGATCCAGAGCCATGTAGTTTCACATACCAGATGAAATAAGTACATATATTTGATGATATTGTAGAGAAAATCAAAAATTTTGTTTTATCAGATGCGAAATTTAGCGACCTGTGTGATTTTCTGCGGTTTGAAAATTCTGGTTGTCTTCATCTTCAGGCGCCGCCCTGTAAAGGTTAGTGATCAAAATAGGAAATTTTTTAATTAACTTTTCAGAAAACTAGCCTATTATAGATCATGGAACGTTGAAACATAGTTTGGTTAGTGTCAAATAGACGAAAATGAGGTTTGAAGTTGAAAAACACTTTCGCATTTTTTCCTGCCGCATACTGTATATTCTGAGTATGAACAACTAGCATTCATGAACCTTTGTAACTGTTATTGAGGTTTAAGAAAAAAAAAAGTATATGGAGCCGTACACAAATTACGTCACGCTATTAGGAGGGAGGGGGTGTTTTTGAAGAACGTGACCACCCTTACATAAAATATTGAGATCCCATACAAAACGTGTGACTCAGGGGGGGGGGGGTAGGCTGGTTTGAAGAAAGTCGATTTTATCGTGACATAATTTGTGTATCACCCCTATTTTCTAAATTGGCTATTTCCTTGAAGGTTACTTGTACCGGTTCCGGATCGTGATCTGAACTTAGCTTTCAATTCTATGATTCTATAAATAATGATGCAATTTGATATGTCGGTTCAGTGCATATTCAACATTGTTCATTCGACCTTTTGTCATTTCGACCTCCGATCTTTGTCATGGGTTCCTTGAATAGTCCGCCATCTTGCATTTTCTTATTTTGAATTCTGGACAACAGACATACGAAATGTAATTATATTGCATTGTTTTAGATCCAAAAATACTATAAAACAGCAGTCATCCTGGTTTTGTTCCGCCATATTGAATTTTGGTCCGCCATTTAGAATTTGGAATCACCATCTTGCATTTTCTGATCACCATATCTGAATTCCGGACATCATCCTCATACAAAATATACACATTGCATGGATTTAGAGCCAAAAATTTAATAAAACAGCCGCTACCTTGGTTCTGGTCCGCCATGTTGGATTTTCTTATCAATGGTTTTGGACTCTAAACAATATTCTATAAGCAGAGGCAAGGTTACAAAAATCGGCGTAATTTGATGTATCGCACGATAGGGTTTTGTTCAATTTCATATAATGGCCACTTCTGCCGGTGCGGGTCCGGATTACTAAAATGGCCATAACTCCGGAACGCCTGGACCGTTTCAAGCCATTTTCAATAGGAAACAATGGGACAACATTCCGCGTCGATTGAAACCAAAAGCGTTGAAATCGGGTGATATTTTACTATCCAAAAGTGAAGTGACATTTTTGTACACATACTCACATACACACTCACACACATACACACATACACACACACACACACACACACACACACACACACACACACATACCTACATACACACACACACACACACACACACACAGACATAGGGGCAGCAGGGACAGGAGTCCAGGGGCTTGACGAACCCCCCCTTCTGCGAGTCGGGTGGCAGCTTGGGAATTCATCCTAAGCGAAAATCGTTCACACATCCGTGTGGATTACCACCTTTGGCTCTTCCTTCGGGGAGTGACCGAGCTTCTGGTTTCCAGATAGCTCAAGCAGAGGATGCCTAGGATGTGGCGGGGTTTCAACAGTGGGCTCTGTTGGATCTCCATAAAAAGCCACACATCCGCAAGCAACTCTGTACAAGCGACCTGGCACCGCTTCCAAAGTGCCTTAGCCCAAATACTCGGAGTGCCAACCGGCACATCAGGATCGATGCCAGTAACTTCCTGATTATGGCATACTGGTCAACGCAAACGACAACGGACTACGGATTACGGATAGGATGACGACGATGGGCTGACATTCGTGCCATTCTGCTCCCTGAGTAAGGAAGGGTGACACCTACTTGAAACGGCGAGCGGGCTAATGGTGCGTCTGCCTCCGTCCCGGTAAAACCTTGGCAGGCCTCCGGATACGTTCTTCATCTGTCCATCATTTTTGATGGGTACTAGGCTCGGATGTAACACTCCCGACTTGCGCTGATCTGGCTCTGGACACGGACCCCATGAAGGTACGTGTTCAACCCTCGCTTGGCCTCCCTGATTCATAGACAACCAAGAGATCACGAAAGCGACTACGTACAGCAGGTGGAGATAGCGGCTCGGAGGGGGGACCCAATAGAATGGAGACATCAAATTATACCGAAGTAGTTGGAGAGGACGCGGACGCGTTCAGAAGAAGTGGAATGATGCAGCGATCACCAGTGACGCCGCTGGAAACTGCTGCCAGAACGAGTAGTAGCGCAATACGGAGCGAGCCTCAAGGAAACCAACGGGAGCTAGCATTCCTGAATCAGCGAGTGCTTACACCGAACTCGAACAGCGGCACAGCTCAAGAGTCGAGCTTGTTCGAAGTGAGGAGAAGGGTGAACGAGTTGTACGAGTTTGTCAAAGACAAGCACAACGTTCACCTGAAGATCAAGCAACTAGTGACGAGCATCAAGTCCGCCGTTACAGTTGCGGAACGCGATCAGAAGGCGCTCAAGCTGAGAGTGGAAACAGCCGAGAAGTCTCTGGCGGAAGCCACGGATAGACCTACGGCTGAAAACATGGAGACGCCGAGGAGCCACCGGAGTACTCGCTCAGAGAAACGAGGCAGGGACACGCCAGGAGAAGAGGAAGTCCCGAAGAAACAGAGAAGCGAACGGGAGCGTGCCAGCACTCGGAGTGATGATGGATGGCGCACTGTAGAGAACCAGCAGGCGAAGAAGAAGAAAAAGCGAAAGGAGAAAGAAGATAAGAAGAAGGAAGAAAAGAAGAAGGAACAGAAGAAGAAAGAAACCCACCGGCCTCCTAGGGAGAGGAAGAAGGGCGATGCATTGATCGTCGAGGCGAAGGACAAGACGACGTACGCTGCTCTGCTTAGGAAACTGCAGGAGGACCCGGAGTTGAAGGTGTTGGGCGAAAACGTAGTGAAGACCAGACGCACCCAAAAAGGAGAGATGCTGTTCGAGCTCAAGAAGGATCCGACGGTTAAGAGCTCGGCGTTCAGGGAGCTCGTTGCCAAATCCCTGGAGAACGAGGCCAATGTGAGAGCCTTATCACAGGAGGCGGTGGTTGAAGTCAAGGATCTGGACGAGATCACGACAGAAGATGATCTGAAACGCGCATTGAAGGAGCAGTGCAACGTCGAAGGACCGATGGTGATTCGGATAAGGAAGTCGTATGGAGGCACTCAGACGGCGGCAATCCGATTGCCTGTGGATATTGCCAATAAGCTGGTAGCAACTGGCAAGGTAAAAATTCGATGGGCGGAGTGCTCGTTGCGACTGGCTCCCCGAGCCACCAA
Source organism: Aedes albopictus (assembly GCF_035046485.1). Classification (NCBI taxonomy): domain Eukaryota; kingdom Metazoa; phylum Arthropoda; class Insecta; order Diptera; family Culicidae; genus Aedes; species Aedes albopictus. Next base: position 467,908,011 of record NC_085137.1, on the reverse strand, counting down.
ACAAATGGAGCGATGCTTTAAATGCATGGAGTTTGGTCATCAGGCGAGAAATTGCAAGGGCCCCGACAGGTCCGGACGATGCTTGAGTTGCGGTGGAAACGGCCACGTTGCTCGGGACTGCACGAGCCAACCCAAGTGCATGCTGTGTAAGCCGGAGGACGGAAACGACCATAAGACGGGAGGCTTTAAGTGCCCGGCCTATAAAAAGGCGATGGCAGGTCAACAATGATTGAGATAACCCAAATCAACCTCAATCACTGCGACGTCGCACAGCAACTGTTGTGGCAGTCGACAACAGAGACTAAGTGCGATGTTGCAATCATCGCAGAGCCGTATCGGGTGCCCCCTGAGAACAGCAATTGGGTGACGGACAGATCCCAGATAGCGGCCATACAGGTGATGGGTAGATTCCCCATTCAAGAAGTGATCGAGTGTTCATACGAAGGCTTTGTGGTTGCCAAAATTAATGGAGTCTTCGTTTGCAGTTGCTATGCACCTCCAAGGTGGTCAGATGAAGAGTACAACAGGATGTTGGATGCACTCACGGACACGCTGGTCGGGCGGAAGCCGGTAGTCATCGGAGGAGATTTCAACGCCTGGGCCGTGGAATGGGGTAGTAGGCTCACCAATACTAGGGGGTACAGCCTACTGGAAGCCCTGGCGAAGCTGGATGTGAGGCTTTGCAACGATGGTATGGCCTGCACATTCCGCAGAGACGGCCGTGAATCCATCATCGATGTTACGTTCTGTAGTCCGTCGCTTACGGAAGACATGAACTGGAGAGTCAGCGAGGAATATTCCAACAGTGATCACCAGGCGATCCTCTACAGCATTGGCCGGCGAGCCTCTACTTCGACGAGGAGAACGCGAACATGCGAACGAAGGTGGAAGACAAAAGACTTCGACAAGGAAGTCTTTGTCGAGGCGCTGCGGCCATACGGCGGTGCAACCCTTGATGCAGGTGAACTAACGGAAGCGATTGTTACGGCATGCGACATAGCAATGCCGAGGAAGATAGAGCCCAGAAACAGAAGACGGCCAGCGTATTGGTGGAACGCGACGATCAGTACCCTCCGTGCTGCTTGCCTCCGTGCTAGGAGACGCTTCCAGAGGGCCAGAAATGAATCTGAGAGAGAAGCAAGGCGAACCGTTTTTCGGGGAGCTCGAGCCGCTCTTAAACGCGAGATAAGGCTGAGTAAGTCGAACTGCTACAAAGAGTTGTGTCGAGAAGCCGACGCCAACCCCTGGGGCAACGCGTACCGAATCGTGGTATCGAAGCTCAAAGGTCCAGCAGTAACCGTGGAAATGTGCCCGGACAAACTAAGGAGGATCGTGGAAGGTCTTTTTCCGCACCATGGCCCAACGTTTTGGCCGCCCACACCATACGCAGAGAATGCAGAAGAACCCAACGAAGGTGCTCGGATATCCAATGCAGAGTTGCTGATAATTGCGAAGGGGCTCAAGATCGGGAAAGCTCCCGGTCCGGATGGGATCCCGAACGTAGCAGTTAGAACGGCGATATTGGCGTTTCCGGACATGATCAGGATGGTGCTCCAAAAATGCCTGGATGAATGCTACTTCCCAGACGGTTGGAAGGTTCAAAAGTTGGTGCTTCTACCGAAACCAGGAAAGCCGCCGGGGGACCCAGGATCGTATAGACCGATCTGCCTGCTGGATACCCTAGGAAAACTGTTAGAGAAGGTCATCCTTAACAGGTTGACAGAATACGCCGAAAGTGAGAGGGGACTGTCAGCGATGCAATTCGGATTCCGTAAGGGAAAATCGACGGTAGATGCGATTCGGGTAGTCATCGAGAATGCCCAGAAGGCGTCCAAGAAAAAACGGAGAGGTGACCGATTCTGCGCTGTGGTAACGATAGACGTCAAAAATGCGTTTAACAGTGCCAGCTGGGAGGCTATCGCCGTAGCGCTACACAGTATGCGGGTTCCCGATTATCTGTGCCAGATTTTACGGAGCTACTTCCAGAACAGGGTACTGGTGTACGAGACCAACGAAGGGCAGAGGTCTATAGAAGTAACGGCAGGTGTTCCACAAGGGTCCATACTAGGCCCAACGCTCTGGAATGTCATGTACAACGGCGTACTGTCGTTAAAACTTCCCAAAGGAGTCGTCATTGTGGGCTTCGCAGACGACGTCGTGTTGACGGTAATGGGAGAGACTCTTGAAGAAGTTGAAATGCTGGCGACGGAATCAATGTCCACTGTTGAAAGATGGATGACTGGGGTCAAGCTACAGATTGCCCATCACAAAACGGAGGTGCTTCTGGTCAGCAACTGTAAAGCAGCCCAAACGATGGAGATCGTAGTCGGAGAGCACGTAATCACATCGAAACGAGCTTTGAAGCATCTAGGAGTGATGGTCGATGATCGACTTAACTTCAAGGAGCACGTCGACTACGCCTGCGGAAAGGCGGCGAAGGCTGTCAATGCTATAGCGACGATAATGCCGAACGTCGGGGGACCACGAAGTAGTCAGAGGCGTCTTCTGGCGAGCGTAGCAGGCTCAATACTCAGGTATGGTGCCCCAGCATGGGCTGAAGCACTGAGTACGAAGCGGAATAGAAGAGCGCTAGACAGCGCATTCCGACTCATGGCCACTCGGGTCGCCAGCGCGTACAGAACCATTTCGACGGAGGCAGTAGGTGTTATCACGGGAATGATGCCCATTTGCATCACCATCGCCGAAGACGTGGAATGCTACCATCGCAGAAGTACCAGGAGCGTAAGAGATATCGTCAGAGCGAACTCGTTGGCTAAGTGGCAGCAAGAGTGGGACAATTCGGCGAATGGCAGGTGGACTCACCGACTTATCCCTAGCGTGTCAGCGTGGGTGAATAGGAAGCATGGGGAGGTGAACTTCCATCTGACGCAGTTCCTGTCCGGCCATGGCTGCTTCAGGAAGTACCTGCACCGGTTTGGGCACGCTCTTTCGCCCTTTTGCCCGGAGTGTGTTAACGTGGAGGAGACACCGGAACATGTCGTTTTCGAATGCCCCAGGTTCGAAGAAATTCGCGTCTTGCTGCGCGGAGTGACAGTCGACAACATTGTCGAAGAGATGTGTCGCGATGAAAACACGTGGAACGCTGTCGACAGAGCAGTAACGAGGGTGCTGTCCGCGCTGCAGAGGAAGTGGCGCGAAGACCAGAGAGCGGCGGAACGCGATCCGGGTAGGCATGATCCACCGCCGGGGACATGACTGAGTCGTCCGTAACGTGGCACCGGTTTTTGGTCGTCGGAGCGCCGGTGAACCGGAAGTCCACCACCAACCGGAATCGCCGGACCGACTTCGACACCTTACTGGTCGGGATAGAAACATCGGTATCGGGAGAACTTCCACCGCCGGGGGTTTTCTCCGTCGGAGTAGGCTAGGCCCACCGCCGGGGACTAGACCGAGTCTATCGCGCAGAAGCACCGGAATTTGGTCGTCGGGGCGCCTGTGAACCGGAAGCCAGTCTCCAACCGGAATCGCAGGAGAGACCTCGGCACCTGTCTGGGAAGAAACGGTTTCGGAAGATGTTCCACTGCCGGGGAACTCTTTGTCGGCGTAGGGTAGATCCACCGTCGGGGACTATCCGAGTCGTGCGCGAAAAGCTGGAGTGCTAAATGGCACAACGGCGGCACGGCGAGGACACCGTTCGGAGCAAGTTAGTAGGATCCGAATGCCTTGCGTGATATTAGAATAACAAATTGTGTGTATGTTGTACCTATGTGTCGCTGAATGGCGATATGTTAGGTACTAACATTAGAACGTGTAGAATAACAAATTTGAAACTAAGCATGTTGTCCGCTTAATGGCGAGCCAACACCAACCGGAGTAAGCAAAATACGAGACGTGTATGAGTACAGATTAGGAGCGACAAAAAGTGCATGAGCACTGTAGCAGAAGAGCGCATGAGCGCATTGCCCCCCCTGAAGCAGTCGCATATCAGTGGTACCAGGGGGATCGAGGCATCAAGGTGTAGCAGAGTTTTTCCAATCGGTTTTCTCTGCTGGGGAGGTTGGGAGGGAAAAAAAAAAAAAAAAAAAAAAAAAAAAAAAAAAAAAAAAAACACACACACACACAGACATCATCTCAACTCGTCGAGCTGAGTCGATTGGTATATAAGACTTGGCCCTCCGGGGGTTCTATCAAGATTTCATTTTTGGAGTGAACATATATGTGGCCTTTCGGTACACCTTGGTGGCAAAAATGTAAGAGTCATTTTATCGACTCCCCTATTTATTGGTACGAGTACAAGAGCAAGCCTAGAAGAACCGATACTCTTCAAACCCGAAACCCGACCCGAACCCGAACCCGACGGGTACGGGTCGGGTTCGGGCTTGGAAATTTGAAAAAAGCTCGGGTACGGGTCGGGTCCGGGTTTAAACAATTTCAAAATTGTCGGGTACGGGTCGGGTCGGGTTTGAATAATGTCGGGTTCAAGTCGGGTTTGGTACCAATGAAGATAAATCAATATTCAGAAAAATGTTTTATTTGTTGTATCCGATACATTTAATGATTATTATTTAACTCGGGTTTCGGTCGGGTTTATTGGCAATTTTTTTTCGGGTTCGGGTCGGGTTCGGGTTTGATCGACAAAAATTTTTCGGGTTCGGGTCGGGTCCGGGTTTGACGGAACAAAATATTCTCGGGTACGGGTCGGGTCCAGGTTTTGAAATTGAAAATTGTTCGGGTACGGGTCGGGTTCGGGTCTATAAAATCTGAAACCCGACCATCTCTACCATTAGTAGACGATATGTGACTGATGCTTGCTTGCTCACCGCGCGGACAATTACGATGGATGATGTTCGCATTAATTGTGCGGTTGATACCTTGATACCGGCTGCACAGGAAGACAGCTCTCCCCATGCATAAAGTGGAGCAGAGAGAGTCAATCTCACCACACTGCGCTTCACGAGCACGAGTGTATGCCTACCGCAGATCACCGATCATTTGCGCCGAAAAAATGGGACAAGACCAATTTGCTCCACAATCGTACCACGAGCAGCAGCAGCAGCCTTGGGTTATCTATGGATACAGTACACGTACGGATATCAACACACGGGAAGGCCTTTCCCCGGCCGCATCTCGGCGCGGAAAGCGGACCAAAGGTGAGATGAGCGACGGTGTTTTTGGAATTTTGTTTTGCTTCTCGGGAGGTGGTTACAGTATCGGACGAAAGTTGCCGAACGTCGATTTCATCCCTCTGGGTGTCGGTCAACCATTGAACGTTTACAGAATTATCAAGTAGATTGCTGATTTGTTAGGTCGATGAACCAAGAATCGCCACAGAATTTGCAGCTGCTTTGTCCAGAATTTAGTGATCTCCACAATAATCACAGAATAAAAATGGTGTTCATAAGAATAACCTGAATGAGTAAATATGTGTTGAGCGCTACTTTTTCGTATGAACTTGCGCAGACGCAGTTGTATACACGGCCTGTAACAACTCCTGTTGCCAATAAAACGCATGGTTGATTTTCAAACTGAGCATTCACATATTTCAAAGTTATATTTCTTTGTTCATACTTGGAGTTTATCGATCAAAACAATCAATTCCCACCATTTCATATAAGGTTAAAAACTTCATTTGTTTCAACAAAATGGGGACCACAAACATGGCCCGAAAGCACTCACGCATCTTTAAAGTTCCCACCCCAACATCGCCACAACGAACAAAGTGTTTCAAATACATCACTCCAACTTCCAAGTGCAGTTTTGGTCGTGATGGATAACGCGCAGATACTCAAAACAGCATCCACAAAAAGTTGGTCGGGTTCGCCTTTTTGTCTTTTTTTTAATTCGTTCCCACTTCCATCCGCTTTCCGAGTGTCTAAAAATAGATTTCCGAGCTGCGCAGGAGCTGCCGCACAGTGGGATCATTCTGAAAAAAGACGATCAAAACCTCTAAGAGCCGTTAGATGACATTTTAGCATATAGGTGTCTTTGGAAGATATGTTCAGAAAAATCTTCTCTATTTTTATGCATATTCACTGTATGGTAAAACTGTAGGGAGAACCCGAGCAAAAAAAATTTTTTTCAAAATATTTTTTTAGAGGGTAGATGTCTTCAGCAAAGTTGTAGAACAAGTAATTTCAAGTAACTTTGCTGAAGACACCATATTGCTTGGACTTCATTTTAAGGGAGAAAATATGAAAGTTTTACAAAACAACCTCAAAATCAGTTTTTTGAACTTTTCCATGATTGTATCGTAAAATTTCAACGTGATATGTTCTACAAGTTTGTAGGTACTACTGGAATACACTATCTTGCCGAAGACACCAACTCTGTAAAATTGAAAATTGCTCCAGTAAACCAATTTTTTTGAAATTTTTTCGCTATTTTCACTATTGAATATTTTTTGAATAGGCACTTTTTGGCAGCCGTGCTATCAAAATTTCACTGCCTCATCATGTCCAGAATAGACCAAAAGTGACTTAACAATTGGGTCTGATAAGGCACTTTGATTTCTGATGCTATTTTAATAGTCATTTTTCAAAGGAAATATTCACTAATTTCATACAAATCATTTAATACAAACTGAAAACTCACGAAAACTTTTCGACATTAATATTTGTTAATCCTAAAAGTATTCTTGTTGAAATAGTCTACATTTCTAACAATGTGGTTGACTTTACATTTAATACCCGACAAAAAATATCGCTTTTTAAATGTTTAGATGAGTTAAAAACTCACTATTGAATATTTTTTGAGTAGGCACTTTTTGGCAGCCGTGCTGTCAAAATTTCAATGGTTCATTATGTCCAGAATAGACCAAAATTGACTTAACTATCGGATCTGTTAAGGCACTTTGATATCTGAAGCTATTTTAATAGTAATTTTCAAAGAAAATATTCACAAATCTCATACAACCTTTCAATATTATTTTTAGCTCACCCGAGTAGTAATTCTGAATAAAAAAAAACAAGTTAAATAAATGTAGACTATTTCAACTGTTAGTGTAATTTATTTTGAACTACAAATTTTGAAGGGGGGAAAAGCCTCTTTGAGTGATTTCCTCATCTACGAAATCTTTCTCAAAAAGGCACAAAACCTTTTTATCTTTTCAAAAAATCGTTATAATATAAACATAAAACTAAAGGCTCCTCCGGAAAAGTATCCATAATCGAGCCGTGATCTTGATGCGGATTTGTCAAGGGATGAACCAAGGTAATATGTCTACGACGAAGGAATTTTGGAAATCATGGACAGGAATCGACCTAACGGACGCAGTTCTTGAAAACCGCAAAAAATAAATTTTAAAGAGTATCAAACAGCATAACCAATTTCAATAAAATATCTGTGTAGAATTTTCATCATGGCGTAAGATTTACAACCTAGAATAACTCTAACAGATACTGGCTGTTTCAATGTGATGTAATGTTTCACTCGTTTTATTTTATTTTTCTATTTTCAACACAAAACATGTATATTTTCGCCTTTTCAGTTTTTTTACCGAAGTTATAATGTTAACATAGCAAATGAACAGAAATATTATCATTGTTTTAGTTAACTGATTAATGTTTGTATTTTAACATAAACAAATGCATTGGGAATTACAATAAAAAATTAGATAAAAAACACAGTTTTTAAATAGTGTTAAAAACTCATTTAAAAATTTTTAAAAAGCAATATTTTTTGTCGTGTATTCAATGTAAAGTCAACCACAGTGTTAGAAATGTAGACTATTTCAACAAGAATACTATTTTGATTAACAAATATTAATGTCGAAAAGTTTTCGTGAGTTTTCAGTTTGTATTAAATGATTTGTATGAAATTAGTGAATATTTCCTTTGAAAAATGACTATTAAAATAGCATCAGAAATCAAAGTGCCTTATCAGACCCGATTGTTAAGTCACTTTTGGTCTATTCTGGACATGATGAGGCAGTGAAATTTTGATAGCACGGCTGCCAAAAAGTGCCTATTCAAAAAATATTCAATAGCGAAAATAGTGAAAAATTTTCAAAAAAATTGGTTTACTGGAGCAATTTTCAATTTTACAGAGTTGGTGTCTTCGGCAAGATAGTGTATTCCAGTAGTACCTACAAACTTGTAGAACATATCACGTTGAAATTTCACGATACAATCATGGAAAAGTTCAAAAAACTGATTTTGAGGTTGTTTTGTAAAACTTTCATATTTTCTCCCAAAAAATGAAGTCCAAGATATATGGTGTCTTCAGCAAAGATACTTGAAATTACTTGTTCTACAACTTTGCTGAAGACATCTACCCTCTAAAAAAATATTTTGAAAAAAAATTTTTTTGCTCGGGTTCACCCTACAGTTTTACCATACAGTGAATATGCATAAAAATAGAGAAGATTTTTCTGAACATATCTTCCAAAGACACCTATATGCTAAAATGTCATCTAACGGCTCTTAGAGGTTTTGATTGTCTTTTTTCAGAATGATCCCACTGTGTGCCGTCACCAACACAATCACATTCCGGCTTTGTAAGTGGCAAAAGTGCAGTCGTTTAAAACAATCCGTTATTTTATGTTGAAACTACCAAATCTCTGTTTGTTCTAACCAACTGTCAACAATTTTGACAAATGAAAATATTTGAATTATCAAACAATGGAACAGTTCAGTTTAAGCCAAGTTTAAGCTAGAAATCAGTTTGTCTCTATAGTAAACTGAAAAATCGGTTGATTTGAACTAGAATTTGATTGTGTTTACAATTTATTTTTCTGCGTGTTTGTACCCAACTCATTGATTCCTTCTGTAAGTGCAGAAGACCTGGCAAAACTGGAGAAGTAACTACAGGCGATCAATCAAGCTCAACTCAGATTAAATCACTCGGTAAAAAAAAACTTTTGTCCGCCACTGTACCTCAGCAATTCTCGCCAAAAACCCGTTCAGCAAGTTTGCGGGTTCATTTCATTATCGGATGAGATGCTTATGGGACTTCAGCCAGCATAAATGACTGCGTCGTGCGGAAGAAGATGGCTACACACGAAGATCTTCAATGGTGTGTGAGCTGTGAGCTATACGAATTTGAATGATGAAAGGGGAAACCGTGCGGGATCCACTACTCTTGCTGCTTTATGGCAACTTCTCGGGTGATCTTTTGAATAAATCGAACACGGGATGGGAGAGAGAACGGGATGAAGTTTCACTCGTGGAAATGGGGTGTCCATTGACGGGTTGATGAAAGTGAAATGCTGATGGTGTTGGTCTTTGCAATTTGGGATATGATGTGGAGTGAAGAAAGTAATCCATTTATAAAACGTTTGAGGTCCACACTGTTGAGTGCAATGATTTGGTGCAGTTTGGTCGGGTTACAACTCTCTATGTCCATTACATATGAATCTCGTTTCCTATTGTCGGATAACCTCTTTACCTCCTTTTTTTCAGAAGTCGGATCGAAAGGGTTGATGAAATTTCCGTATTTCCAAAAACGTCATCCCCGACCATCAATCGTCTAACAAGGGAAGGTTACGATGGTGTCCCCCGGGGATTTCAACCGGACTATTTTTGTTGCATTCTACATGTGGAAATATGAATAAATCCAAAGCCTTTCGGGTGATGGGCCAGTGGTGTAGTCAGGAGGGGCCCTCAAAGGGGCAAATTAGGCAAAATATAACATTATTGAAAATACTCAAACGTAATCAATATGCAAATTTCACAATGTATTGCAGTAGAAACAGGCAGAATATGCATGAATACATGATTTCGTATCCAATTTATTTTACCATAGGCGTTGCCAGGGTAAGAACCAGTTGAGGTTATTTTAATAAAAATGTATTACCTTGTTTATCACCCATCTACCCTGGCAACGCCTATGGTAAATTAAAATTATTACGAAATCATGTATACATGCATGTTCTGCCTATTTCTACTGCAATACATTGTGAAATTTGCATTTTAATGACGTTTGAGCATTTTCAATAATGTTATATTTTGCCTATTTTGCCCCTTTAAGGGCCCCTCCTGACTACACCACTGGCCCATCACCCGAAAGGCTTTGGATTTATTCATATTTCCACATGTAGAATGCAACAAAATTAGTCCGGTTGAAATCCCCGGGGGACACCTTCGTAACCTTCCCTTGTAAGAAGTGAAGTAAGCAACCGAAACCAGAATACTTTGCCACAGTACTTGAAGGCCGAACAGAACATGGAGTACGTATTCAGCTGCGGTGGCTGTTGTCAAGCTGCTGTGATTATGGACGTGCCCGCAAGGGGAAGTAAAGGTTGTGGACCAAAGTAAGTCGAGTAATAAAGTACAATCGATGAATGAGGCTAGGTCGTCATGTTGCTGAAATTGTGAAGTTCTCAGAGCTCCGAAATCTTACAAGACTCAACATTACTTAGGTCCTCGTTGTAGTTGTAGTCGAAATTCGCGTATCTGTCAAAGACATCGCTCAAACGTCAAATTTGCTGTGAGTGTAAGCAGACCAGCATAAATTCGTGCAGTGGACCATTAGAGGGCGGAATTAAAAAGTACAAAACTTTTTACACTAGAGGGTATTTTAGAGGCTCGAAAAGTTGGTATACATGATTGATTGTTGCCAATTTAGAGGATTTCATCCAGCATTTTACGAGCGCTAATGACCGCCAGAATTTTAATCGTTTTCTAGCAGGGAGGAGCCGTTTTGACGTTTGGCTAGTGTCGTCTGACAGCTGGTCGATAAGATCGATCGTCAATCTTATCGATCAGCTGTCAAACGACACAAGCAAAACGTCAAATCGGCTGATCCCTACCAGAAAGTGAGCCCCATTCTGGCGGCCATTAGCGCTTGATAAATGCTGGCTGGACAAGGTTTGGCAATTTTGGAAAATTTTGAAAAAAATAACCAGAAAAAAAACTCGGTACTTTGATGTTTTTAGCTTTGAGTATCCACACTTCAACTCCTCCGCTAGATCGTGTATACTTCGTTATTTTTCTGGAAAACGTTGATCGGACATTATGATCTAATGGTACAGCGATATTGATGAGGCTTATAACCCTCTTCATCCTTTTTATCGTATGCCACAATATCGAGCCTGTTAACATCTGCCTGGTAGGTCGGGCCCGTGGCGTAGTGGCTATACGTTTGCTTCATAAGCAGATTGTCATGGGTTCGATCCCAGCCCCGAAACTTTCGTCAATTGCTCTTTCCCCCTGATAGCAGCTGACACTGACCCTTAGGCTCAAATGAACCCGGATATTTGGACATCGGCGAACGGCAACCCATAATAGACCCCCAATCGGACTGGAAACAGGAACAACCAACAGTCACACATCAACATCCTCGTGCTCATCATTCTACCATGATAGGGTAGAAAGTGAAAGCAGCGCAACGGCAACCAGTTCTTTGTAGTACAATTATAATAGAATACCTTTAGGCGCTGTACAAAGTGTATGTACAGCTTCCAATTGGAATCGCTCACGCAGTGCCCTAGTGGACAATAGAGCTGTAAATTAGGTTAAGTGATTGAAGAATAAAAAAAAACCCCAGCCTGTTTTTTTATTATATCATCAAACCTAACCTTAAAATGATTGACAATCTCAGATTATTTTGACAGATCACACACATGCACGAAGAACACAAAAAATAATTACTATTTTATCGACCTTGTCAAAACGATAAAGTACAATGCTAGATAGGGTTCTCCCATAGATTGATCCAAAATTGTGTGGCCAATCCCCGAAAGGCCTTCTCCAAAATAAGACTTGTCGTTTCGAATGCGGTTGTAGAATATGCCTCTCAATCAACGGATCTGTGGACGAATCCATGAATTTCTCGAATTTCTGAAAAGAAAGAAAGAGATCCTCTTCGACGGGATGGGAGGTAGGAAAAGGTATGGAACTGGTTAATCACTTCGGGTATCGCAGTCATCACTTCTGGTTGGGATAGGCAAAATGCAAATCCTTTCCACTGGCCGCTTCAATTCACCAGTAGCTGTTTCCACAGTCACCACTCTGACAATCCCATCAGCTCCAGGGTGCACTGAAGTAATCCTGCCCATCTTCCAGCGAACCGGAGCAGTATTTTCATCCTTGATGACGACGAGCTTGCCCGGTTCTATCGGAACTTCTTCTTCTTCTTTATGGCTCTTCGTCCCCACTGGGACTTGGTCTGCCTCGCTTCAACTTAGTGTTCTTTGAGCACTTCCACAGTTATTAATTGAAGGGCTTCTATGCCTGCCATTGCATGAATTTGTATATTGTGAGGCAAGTAAGTACAATGATACATTATACCCAGGGAGTCGAGAAAATTTTCCCAACCGGAACGGGAATCGAACCCGCCGTCTCTGGATTGGTTCGAGCTTGAAGTTGGCACAAATATTCGTGACGCCAACGATTCCAGAAATTTGGCAGCCTCTGCTGAACCAACTGATAGTTGTTGTTTAAACGGTTCGATGGAATGGATATTACTTCAATGTCAGAGACAGCCTGTAACGACGAACCCACCAAGAAATGTGCTGGCGTCAACGGCTCTAGGTCATCCGGATCATCCGACAGCGGTGCAAATGGGCGCGAATTAAGGCAGGCTTCGACCTGTGCCAGGAGCTCGGAGAAATCCTCTGGAGAAACAACGTTTTCGCCGATAATACGCAGTAAGTGGGTTTTGGCAGATCGCACTGCTGCTTCCCAAAGTCCGCCAACATGTGGGGCACTAAGGGGGTTGAAGTGCCACTGAATCCCGTCTTCAGAAAGTTGAGCAGTTACTCGGTCGTTGTGTTCGCGGTCCTTCAATAACTGGAGTAGTTCGGCTAACTTGTTCCTGGCGCCGACAAAGTTTGTGCCGTTATTGGAGTAAATGTCTTGAGGTCTACCGCGACGTGCCACAAATCGACGAAGAGCTTGTAGGAATCTATCCGTCTTACGCATTGGTGAACTATTTGTCTAGCTCCTCCCAGAGGCCAAAATTGTTGTCGGACTACTCCTAATAATAGTTGCGGACCTGCATGTAAGAGTTTTTCGTGGAAATGCCTCATTATCATCTGGGTTAATCGATGTCGAGCAGGTATTACTACTGGGTGTTTGGTACCTTCCTGTTCTTCAGAGTTTTTCAGCCTTCCCCCTACTCTTATCATCCCTTCCTTGCAAATATACGGATGAAACCATCCTAATTGCGATCTTCTTGGTACTGAATTTCCATTCATGAGGTCCTTCCATTCTTCAGCGAAAACTTCTCTCTGAACGCTGCGAAGTACAGAATGCTCGGCAGCCTTCAACTCGGTAGTTTTCAGGAAGCTATTCTCACGGCGTATTTTCTTTGGGATTCACAGGAGTTTTATGAGTCTTAGCCAATACGCTGTTCGCCGAATGAGGTCTGCATAGGATCCAAATTTGTGTAGGTACATGTCATTAAATTCTACAACTGGAGACACTATACACGCAATCGTAGTTCGTCTTCTTTCTTTTTCTCCTGCTTCGAAATCTGCCGCGATTGCACCTGGCCACAATTCAGGACCTTTCTTCAGCCAGTCTGGATTATCCCACCAGAGCTCGTTGTGGACAATATCTTTTGGGTTCAGTCCACGAGATATAAGGTGCGCATGGTTGTCTATTCCAGCTACATGTCTCCTGTTCTTTCCATCCGTTATACCCTGAATCTTCGCCACTCTGTTAGCGACGAAGGTGGTCCATATCGCGGGAGTAGCTGCAATCCAACGCAACACACGTGTTGAATCCGTCCAAAAGTAAGTCGGGACTGACAATCTAGTGGCAGTCTTGACCTTCTCGAACAATTTGGATGAAAGAAGAGCTCCACAAAGTCCCAGACGTGGGATTGATTGACTGCGTAGTGGTGCTACTATAGATTGGGATGACAGAAGACGTACTTGGACTGTTCCGTTGCTGTCTTGACTTCTAACATAGATGCATGCACCATATGCTCAGTATTGCTCAAACAGCATCAATTTAGGCAAGGAATCATAGTATCCACGATTTTTGCACCTTTTAATTGCAGAAACAGAGAATCGACCTTCTCAACATACTAAAATTCAGCTCACGCTAAAACTGCTCAGCACTAAAATGTGTAAGACCTACTCATAAGTGCATAATTTCCAGACCACACAAAAATGTGTAACAGTTACACATTCTCAAAAAACAGCTCGTACACTCGTCTAGATGCGAAATGTTGATTTTTTTTTGTTTCCCAAGGTCACCAGTAAACCTAGTTAGATTGGCGTACAAAATTTTTTGTGAATTTAACGATTTTGCGGACACTGGAGCTGATTTCGTAAATGTGCAAGGGTTACACATTTTTGGTTTAGTCTGGAAATTATGCACTTTAGTGCTGAGCGGCGTTAGCGTGCTCATTACTACAAATCTAGTACATCGCCGATCTGTCCTATGTTGAAGAGTCCGGGTTGCCAAAAAGGGTGCAGGCTTCGTTTCATACGTTACGGTATTCAGCTCAAACACCGTAACTTCCTTATCGGGTTAAAAACGGTAAAGGATAGATTGTAATGGTCTGTCCTCAGGTGTAGTGAGTATCTGTCGGAACATTTTCTCGACGTCCGATACGAGAAGAATCTGTTTCGTCCAACTCCGCAGGATTATGGACCTCAAATCTTCCTGCACTAGGGTGCGTGTACCAATTATAGCACTACCTAAGGAAAGCTATTTATACAAAAATAACGCGAACCCCAACGAATGTCATCAACAAGTTAAAAGACAGTTTAGTTTCCATACTTTCCAGGAAAAATATAGAAACGGAGCCAAAACTACTTTTAGTATTTATTACAGCGTATGCCAATGATAGGAACCCTGTACCAGTTATGGTTACATTTTTTAACTTCGGTTCCTTTTCGCACTATTTGCATGCATTCCTTATGGGGTTAGCCATAATTGGTACACTATGGCGAAAAAGGGTGCAAGGAAGCCGAAATTTTAAGGAAAATGATTTATTTCTACCATGATTTGAGGAAAATGTGAAGTTCAAATGAGTGCGACTATCTTTTGTGAACTTGATCTTTTGTTCACAAATTTTGTCTTGTTGATTTACATCGTTAAAGGGTTAACATCAACTATGGCGAATAATTGGTGTTATAGCCATAATTGGTACACTTACCCTACTGGCTCTACCAGGAGTACATCATTCAAGTACACTCCGAATGACGTTTTGCAGGAAGCGTCAAAATCAACTCTGACCTTAGTGGTGGTACTGGCTTC
Source organism: Aedes albopictus (assembly GCF_035046485.1). Lineage (NCBI taxonomy): Eukaryota > Metazoa > Arthropoda > Insecta > Diptera > Culicidae > Aedes > Aedes albopictus. The sequence goes on along the minus strand of NC_085137.1, from coordinate 467,892,898 downwards.
CTTGACCACCGGATGATTTGGTAGGTAACACCGTTTCAGGGATTCCTCATCGGTACTGTCGATCTTCCGCATGTGCCCAACTGTGGATACTCTTCCATGAAGGCGACGTACTGCTTTCGCAAGTTCTCGTCCCTTGCTAATCATCGTTCCGTTCCTAGCAGACGCCGGTAGGCGATTTCCCGCTATTCGCCTAGATTTGGAAGGCTTTCCGCATTTTTGGGTATCAACCGTCTGAACCTCGTTGGACTCCTCGTTGAAACATATCTTCGCACAATTTCTCTTCCGGTGAATAGGAATTTTGGAATTCCTCCTCTTTGCAGGATCAGAAACGTTCCATCAACTTTTCTTGCTCCGTGGTTGCTGAGAAATGGCAGTTGACTTGTTGGGATTTGTTGGGAGAAGAGTAGCCACCACAGACTACCCATCCGAATACCGATTCCGTGACGGTTGGTAGATGATTTCCAATAGAAAGCCTCCACCCAGTGTCGAAGAACTCGAAAAAAGCTTCGATACCGAGGACCAGATCGACTACTTTGGATTGGAAGAATGCTGGGCCCGTCAACTGCCGTCTGGTAGATTCCACCCTTTCGTGTTGATGGAAGCCGTGGGAAGTTTCGTGGTCACCTTGGGTAATACCAGGAATGTCATTTCTCGCGAGAAGTCTGAAATTCGCGAGCGCAGAGCCATTTGGATTGAGTGTTTAACCTTCGCGACTCCATGGACCTGCAGGGTATTGTATCGTATACCGTCGTGTGGGGCTACTTTTGAAATGCGGGGCTACTTTGGACACTTTTGAATATGGATTTTTTGAATTCAAAATATGGTTCAAATCTGTTTGATGTCTTTGGGACTATTATGAAGCAATAGTTTTCCCTTCATTTGGTTGAAATTATTTTTTAAACAGACCGTTTATTGCTTGTCAGGACGCGAAAAAAATCGAATAAACCAATAAAATATACATAACGTATCGGAATATTTGGTCTGTAAGCATTGTTTCCACAGTTCATAAATTTCAAAGGGATGATCAATTCATTCAAAATGTATCAACGTAGCATATACAATCGAATATTTGTATCGTTATACATTATATAAATGACCGTTTCACCTAAATAAAGGATTGATGGATCCTGTTTTCAGGCTATCTATATAGCAATATCGCGCTGCTCATAATACCAAAGGTAGCACAGAACCATCTTAAAACGCATATTTTTATTGAAATCATGTCTGATATAGGAAACTACAATATTGGTATAAAGTAGTTTTCTAAATAATCCTGGAATTTGAAATGCAATTAAGTTATATTTAGCCCCCATCCGGATCTATATGAGATATGTCTGATTGGTGTATGAACAACTTTTTTTTATTTATTGGTGGATTTAGTTAAAATTTTGCATATATCCTACATACATACTCACGATTATTGTGTGTAAAAATTCGCTCGCTTTCCGCTTGAACACTCAAACAGTCATAGGATACCTGATTCAGGTGAGGACAATTTCAATATTCTCAGATTTTCCTCATTTTTTTACACGGATTCGCAAATTTACACGGTATTATATACACTGTATGTTCCCTCTGTGTAGAAAAAGACCTTAGTATACAAATGGGCGAATGGGCATTAGCAAAGGAAGTACTCATTTAATAACTGTAGAAGTGCTCATAGAATAACTACGCTGAGTAGCAAGGCTTTGCCCCAGTTGGGCCATGAAGCAGAAGAAGAAGATGCAGACATATTGAGACAGTTGCTGGTCTTTTCGTAATGGAAATTTCCTACAGAACAGTTGTCACCCTTGAACACCCTTTTTCCCAAGTCTGACATAATGAAGAAGCGATTTTAATGCCTCTCACTTTCGATGGTGGTACATATCATGCTCATCATGCACCAATGTAGAAGCATTCAACAATGTTGCACATTTTTTATGCGCTGCAGATCGTTTTACGTCGATAACAACACCCTGGCGACGACGACGACGATGACTGAAGGTGTGGAAAAGTGCATTAGAGCTGCTGGCTTGGCACACGATAGCCAGTTAGTAGCTACAAATTGCGATTCAATCATGCACCGCATAGTTGACACACGCGACTCGTGAAGATCACCATCGTGGGTAAGGAATAGGACGCACGCGACCGCCAGCCATCCAGCCAGCAGTAAGAGTGTGATTACACAAATTGGCGTCTTCCTTGAATACGAGATGTGCGACGATAGTCTGTCTGTGGAAACGGAAAGGGTTGTAAAAGAAGTTATTCACGACGATGTCAGTTTGTGTTACTTATGTGGACCGAAGGTCTGTGGTAGCGAACTGAATACAAATTTGCTTTGGCAAACAATCTGATTTACTGGTGAAGATTTTTGTTAGCGAAAACTGACGTAACTGTCCTATATTATCACGTAATAATTGTCATTCAGAGAACAGAGCTGCAAAATGGTAAGTTGGCAATCCGGAGCGTCCAACAGCTCTGGTCCTCACAAGTTCCTACCTCATGCTTCCACGGGTCAAGCGATGACAAAGACCGCCAGCTAGGAGTTGTGTGCTTAGCTGGTAGTGCAGCCTGGGCACTGCTGTCCTTCTGACTTCAGCTAGATTGAGGAGGTACGATTCGAGCGTTTGTTCATCAAGGAGGTGCGGCTCAAACAGCGTCTGTTCTGGCATCCAGCGGCTGAGTAAGTAACGCTGCACCACGCCCAGCTAGATCCAAGGTGGTAGCCCAATCAGCGTGGTCGTCCCAGTGTTGGTTGGGACGTTAAACAGAACTGGCACGATGGCCCTCCGGCGAGACAGGAGTGTTGGCGTAGGCCCAATAAGCCACCCGTAAAAATCCCCATTGCGAATAACATAGGAGAAAATACGACTCGATGCAATCGGCAAAGACCCACGCGACGAAATAAGGGCTACGATTGGAAACTTGGAACATGGAATTGCAAGTCACTAGGTTTCGCAGGATGTGACAGGATAATCTACGACGAACTACATCCCCGCAACTTCGACATCGTGGCGTTGCAGGAACTTTGTTGAACTGGACAGAAAGTGTTGAAAAGCGGGCATCGAGCGGCTACCTTCTACCAAAGCTGTGGCACCACCAATGAACTGGGAACAGGATTTATAGCGTTGGGCAAGATGCGACAACGTGTGATCGGGTGGCAGCCGATCAACGCAAGGATGTGCATGTTCAGAGTTAAGGGCCGTTTCTTTAACTACAGCATCATCAACGTCCACTGCCCACACGAAGGGAGACCCGATGACGAGAAAGAAGCGTTCTACGCGCAGTTAGAGCAAACATACGATGGTTGCTCGCCGCGTGACGTGAAAATCGTTGTCGCCGACATGAACGCAGGTAGCAAGGGAGGAAATGTACAGACCGGTAATTGGGCGAAATAGCCTGCACGCCGTATCGAATGATGACGGTCAGCGATGCGTAAACTTTGCAGCCTCCCGTGGTATGGTAGTCCGAAGCACCTTCTTCCCCCGCAAATATATCCACAAAGCCACCTGGAGACCATCAAACAGAAAACCAAATCCACAACGTTCTTATTTACGGTAAATTCTTCTCGGATATAATCAATGTTCGCACATACCGCAGTGCGAATATAGATTCAGATCACTACTTAGTCGATGTATGCATGCGCTCAAAACTTTCGGCGGTTATTACCACGCGTCGAAGTCGAACGCCGCGGCTCAACATCGAGCAGCTGCGTAACGTAGAAGTGGCTCAAGGCTACGCGCAGCAGTTAGCAGTGGCCCTACCAACGGAAGAGCAGCTTGGCGCAGCTACACTTGAAGATGGCTGGAGGGACATCCGCCATAGGTAGTACCTCGGCTACAGCACTAGGCTTCGCGACTCCGAATCACAGAAACGACTGGTACGACGGCGAATGTGAACAGTTGAAAAACGAGAAGAATGCAGCATGGGCGAGAATGCTACAACACCGTACGAGAGCGAATGAGGCACGTTACAAACAGGCGCGGAACAGGCAGAACTCAGTCTTCCGGATGAAGAAGCGCCAGCAGGAAGAACGAGATCGCGAATCGATGGAAGAGCTGTACCGCGCTAAGGACACACGAAAGTTCTACGAGAAGTTGAACCGCTCGCGCAGATGCTTTATGCCACAAGTCGACATGTGCCGAAAGAATCACGGGAAACTTCTCACGAGCGAGCGTGTGGTGGTCGAGAGGTGGTGGCAGCATTACGATGGGTACCTCAATGGCGACGTTGCAAGTACTGAAGGTGGCGTGGTAACAGATCTAGGAGTATGTGCACAGGACGAAAGACTTTCGGCCCCTGACCTCCAAGAGATTGAGGAGGAGGTCGGCCGGTTGAAAAACAACGAAACCGCTGGAGCAGATCAACTACCAAGCGAGCTTCTAAAATACGGTGGAGAAACACTGGTGAGAGCACTACACTGGGTCATTACCAAGATTTGGGAGGAGGAAGTATTACCGGAGGAATGGATGGAAGGTATCGTGTGTCCCATCTACAAAAAGGGCGACAAGTTGGATTGCGGGAACAACCGCGCGATCACACTACTGAGCGCTGCCTACAAGATACTCTCTCAAATTTTATGCCGCCGTCTATCACCGATTGCAAGAGAGTTCGTGGGGCAATATCAGGCTGGATTCATAGGTGAACGCGCTACAACGGACCAGTTGTTCGCCATCCGCCAGGTGTTGCAGAAATGCCGCGAATACAACGTACCCACACATCACTTGTTCATCGATTTCAAATCGGCGTATGATACAATCGATCGAGAACAGCTATGGCAGATTATGCACGAATACCCGAGCAGAAGAAAATAACAGGTGAATAACATATCATGGTATTTATCTTAAATACTATAGACTGTTTCAGAAATTATAAATACACTAACGATTAACTGCCATTTCAATTTGAGCACAATATCCAAAAAAGTTTCTTCTAGCTCTTATAGTAAACATGCTAAAGAAGCAAATAATACCAACTTTGTTGATGTTTATGGTAAAAGTAAAAAAGTAGGGCTCTATAAACTAGATGATTAAAATTTGAAGTTGCACAAAGTGGTCAAAAAATGTAGCATGGTAGATTAGAAAAAAATCTCACAGAAAAAATACTTGATTTCCAAACACAATAAAAATGGCTGTATCGATTATAAAAAAAATTTCTCGATTGGTAAGAGTAATTTTTACTGGAATATTCAATCAATAACCACCATTACGGGCCTTCTCAATACAAATTTTTTTGTTTCAAATTTCTCAACAACACCAGTAGCAACAAACGTTAAGCAAACGAATGTCCTATTTACTGCTTACTGCATTCGTTTATATGTTATGACAAGCTTTGGCATCTGAAGGATCGAATGAGTTGAAAAAATAAGTTTGTTTAGATTAAATGCGTTCAGGAAAGCTAAGAAACTGTGTGGTAGTTCTTATGTTCCGTAGGAAACCTTAAAAAATAAGAAACTTGATCTCCGAAAAAATGTTGTGTAAATGCTATTATCGATTTTTCCCATATTTTGATCAAGGCATTCCTTGGACAACTTGTTGAGAAAGCGAATGTGATAAAAATTTAGATAATTTTAGGTATTTAGTGATAAAAAATGTTGAAATCATTAAAAAACACCTTTGTGCAAATGCAAATTTGAAAAATTAAGTTTTTTGTTAGAGAACTCGACTGTTCCTCAAAATATCAAGACAATTGAAAGAATATATAAAAATATGGAGTACAATATACTATACTCTGAAAGAAGTTGGTTAAAATCATTGGAACAGTTCGTTTAATTTAATAAACAAAGTGTATTTATAATTTCTGAAACAGTCTATACCACACCTTGATATGCCCTTCATAAGGTGGTAATAAGAGGCAAAATAACAAAAACGAATACCAAAACTTTTTATAAATAACACCTAGAAAATAACAAGTCTTGCAATTTCAATAATGAATGCATACCTAAAATTTCAAGTGCTGTACTTGTTATTCCAAAGTTATTGAATAACAAACTATTAACATTTCTTGTTATTAAATGTTTTATTTGTCGATTACTTCATGATGTAATAGCAAATCTTGTTCTTCGATTATTTTCAAGCTAAACCAACAAATACTACATCAATACCAAACTCTGCTCAAATACCTCCAACTGTTATTGCGATGTTCCCAAAACATTTCGTAGAATAACGCAGTAATAACAAATTTAGGTATTAGAGCACATGTTGCTCTTCTCATGGTATTTGTAAGGTATGCCCTTCTGCTCGGGTACGGATTCCCGGATAATCTCTTTCGTGCTTGCTATTCAACATTGCGTTAGAGGGTGTTATAAGGAGAGCGGGGATAAACACGAGGGGAACAATTTTCACGAAGTTCGTTCAGCTGCTTGGTTTTGCTTGATGATGTTGATATTATGGCTATCAAATTTGAGACGATGGATGACGAAAACGTATATCCGGCAAAATTAAGCCAGGCGAATCGGACTCTACATGATGGCAAAGGGCTCCAGGGAGGATTTAATTCGTCCGCCACACCAAATCTCTATCGATGGTGATTTGATCAATGCGGTAGAAGAATTCGTGTACTTGGGTTCACTGGTGATCGCCGACAACGATATCAGCAGAGAAATTCAGAACCGCAATGTGGCAGGGCATCGATCCTACTTTGGATTCCGCAGAACTCAACGATTGAACAAAATTCATCGTTACAGGAAGTTAACTATCTACAAAACGCTGATTAGACCGGTAGTCCTCCATGGGCACGAAGCACTATACGTGCAAAGGACCAACGCGCCCTTGGAGTTTTCGGGAGGTGTTGCGTATCGTCTACAGCGGAGTTCAGATGGAAGACGGGACTTGGAGAAGGCGAATGAACCACGAGCTGCATCAGCTGCTGAGAGAACCAACCATCGTCCATACCGCGAAAATCGGGAGGCTACGGTGGGCGGGTCATGTCATCAGGATGTCGAATAGCAACCCGACTAAAATGGTTCTCGAGAGTCATCCGATCGGTACAAGACGACGTGGAGCGCAGCGAGCTAGGTGGGTCGACCAAGTGGAGGACGATCTGCGGACCCTACGTAGAGTGCGGAACTGGAGACAAACATTCAAGGACCGAGTGGAATGGAGGCGGCTACTATGTACAGCAGAGGCCACCGCGTCCTTAGCCTGATCAGTAATGTAAAGTCGTATCGAATCATAACGGTCAAAGATGCGCCTTTGCAGCCTACCGTGGTGTATGGTAGCCCGAAGCACTTTCTTACCCCGCAAATGGATATTTATGGATATATCCTCCTGGAGATCACCCGACCATGATACAGAAAACATCGACGGTAAACTCTTTTCGGTTATAGTCATATACCGCAGTGCGAATGTATATTCGGATCACTTATTCGCTGTATGCATGCGCTCAAAATTATGGACGGTTATTACCACACGTCAAAGTTGAACACCGCGGCGCAACATCGAGTGGCTGCGTAACGTAGAAGTGGTTCAAGACTACGCGCAGCAATTAGCAGCGGCCCTACCAACGCTACGGAAGAGCAACTTGGTGCATCTACACCTGGAGAACCTTAACCGCTTGCGCAGAGGCTTTGTGCCACAAGTCGACGTCGACATGTGCCGAAACAATCACGGAAAACTTCTCACGAGCGAGCATGTGGTGGTGGAGAGGTGGTGGCAGCATTACGATGGGCACCTCAACGGTGACGTTGCAAGCACCGAAGGTGGCGTGGTAACCGATCTAGGAAGGAATACGTACGCAGGACGAAAGACTTCCGGCCCTTGACCTCCAAGAGATTGAGGTTGGCCGGTTGAAAAACAACATAGCTGCTGGAGCAGATCAACTACCAAGCGAGCTTCTAAAATACGGTGGAGAAGCACTGGTGAGAGCACTACACTGGGTCATTACCAAGATTTGGGAGGAGGAAGTATTACCGGAGGAATGGATGGAAGGTATCGTGTGTCCCATCTACAAAAAGGGCGACAAGTTGGATTGCGGGAACAACCGCGCGATCACACTACTGAGCGCTGCCTACAAGATACTCTCTCAAATTTTATGTCGCCGACTATCACCGATTTCAAGAGAGTTCGTGGGGCAATATCAGGCTGGATTTATGGACGAACGCGCTACAACGGACCAGATGTTCACCATCCGCCAGGTGTTGCAGAAATGCCGCGAATACAACGTGCCCACACATCACTTGTTCATCGATTTCAAATCGGCATACGATACAATCGATCGAGAACAGCTATGGCAGATTATGCACGAATACGGATTCCCGGATAATCTCTTTCGTGCTTGCTGTTCAACATTGCGTTAGAGGGTGTTATAAGGAGAGCGGGGATAAACACGAGGGGAACAATTTTCACGAAGTTCGTTCAGCTGCTTGGTTTCGCTGATGATGTAGATATTATAGCTCGCAAATTTGAGACGATGGATGGCGAAAACGTATATCCGGCAAAATTAAGCCAGGCGAATCAGATTGTACATGATGGCAAAGGGCTCCAGGGAGGCTTTAATTCTCCCGCCACACCAAATCTCTTCTTCTTCTTCTTGGCGTAACGTCCTCACTGGGACAAAGCCTGCTTCTCAGCTTAGTGTTCTATGAGCACTTCCACATTTATTAACTGAGAGCTTCCTCTGCCAATGACCATTTTGCATGTGTATATCGTGTGGCAGGCACGAAGATACTCTATGCCCAAGGAAGTCAAGGAAATTTCCTTTACGAAAAGATCCTGGACCGACCGGGAATCGAACCCGTCACCCTCAGCATGGTCATGCTGAATACCCGTGCGTTTACCGCCTCGGCTATATGGGCCCTCCAAATCTCTATCGATGGTGATTTGATCAATGCGGTAGAAGAATTCGTGTACTTGGGTTCACTGGTATTCGCCGACAACGATATCAGCAGAGGAATTCAGAACCGCAATGTGGCAGGGAATCGAGCCTACTCTGGACTACGCAGAACACTACGATTGAACAAAATTCGCCGTTACACGAAGTTAACTATCTACAAAACGCTGATTATACCGGTAGTCCTCCATGGGCACGAAACATGCACTATACGTGCAAAGAACCAACGCGCCTTTGGAGTTTTCGGGAGGTGTTGCGTAGCGTCTCCAGCGGAGTTCAGATGGAGACGGAAGGCGAATGAACCACGAGCTGCATCAGCTGTTGAGAGAATCAACCATCGTCCGCACCGTGAAAATCGGGAGGCTACGGTGGGTGGGCCACGTCATCAGGATGTCGGATAGCAACCCGACTAAAATTGTTTTCGAGAGCAATCCGACCGGTACAGGAAGACGTGATGCACAGCGTGCTAGGTGGGTCGAACAAGTGGAAGCTTCGCGAAAGATTAACCAATCGAGCTCAAAGACAATATGATTATGGAAGAAATATGTTTCCATAAAGAAATTCTTAGAGACCTTATTTCATTATTATTTGTTTGAAAACATATTTTATCAAAATCTTGATCTCTGTTGGTCAGTGTCACTCCCTTTTACCGTAGAAGATTGTTTATGTCCAATCAGCATACTTTTCCATTGCATAATGCATTATTACAGCATCCGCAGAGATACACGATTAACAACCAACCAATTTTAAGAGAGAAAGTCCCATCGAATAATTTTCCCACATCCGTGTCCACCCACTTTTCGAACATTTCGGCACCGACCGATGGAAATGACCACCACCAGGCAGTCCACCATCGTTTGCGATCTCCCTCCGTACGTACGGCAAGCAAGCTAAGCGGGAGAGACAATTGCTCCATTATTATTACAACGTCTGTCGAATGCGTTGCTTACTGTTTTCATCTGCCGTGTGCCACCCTGCTCAGGCGCCGCACCGCACCGGTATACGCACAGACGTCCACCACCTCTGAAGCTTCGAAGTCCAAACTCCGGAGGAGATCACCACTGCAGTCTGCACCAAGTACCGTGATGATGATGATGATCAGCCTAAATTTGTTGCCAAAAACTTTCGCCCCGTTTTGAAAACGAAATCGTTCGAAAACCGTTGGCGTTGTTGGAGCGAGTTCGGCCCAACTGCATTTGAATACCGAGGTACTGTGCGAGCGGGAGAATTTTCCCGCGCAAGAAAATTCGTGCAATTTTCTGCCAGTTGGACGATCGTCAATCGGGACGGGACCGACGATCATCGGATTGAAGTCACGTTACGTGAGCCTGCCGTGTGATGCTGCCACCTCCAACAACTGCTGAGTGCTGGCAGCAAGCAGCACGAGAAGCGTCAAACAGGTTGAAAAGTCGCTGAACTCTCCAGCAACGCTGACTGTATTCAGATATTTCAACAACAGCGGTGTGAAAATTGGATAATTTCAATGTGCCCGTTGTGAATGCGTGGAACCAGCACACATCAATAGACAGAGAGAAAAAAAAACACAACGCTATGAAATTGTTTTTCTCGGTGATGACGAGGCCCATGAGAGATGAAAACCGTCGAATTTGTTTTGGTAATTGATATGACGACGACGGCGACGACGGCTACGACGGTGGAGGCTAATTCGTTGTGCTCTCATGCCGCTGTGGCATGTGTTCAAAATTGCCGAATTTGACTATCATCGTTACCGGTCGGTCGATTGGATTGGAAGGTTTATGCAACAACAAAGGTGGAGATTCGAGGAATTTTGTTTTGCGTAGAGTTGGACACTGCACACTGTCGATAGCAGGTACCACAGCTTGATTGCTCCGAATTGGATCGATTAAACCGACGAAAAGATTGCAAATCGCGCGTTGATCCAGCTGAAAGGCTTTAACAGGCCTAACGATGCGGTTGATTAGTTGCAGATTAGTTGTACTTTCACTAATCTAATCAGTTGGACATTTGCGGCAACAGCTGGCAAGGATGTTGAGAAACGCCCGCTGAGAACTGTACCAATATATAATAGAGGAATCTCTGGAGAAATTTCTTCAGAAACCCCAAGAATTACGAAGAAATTGTTTTTTTTTCAGAAATCCATTGGGAATTTATATTGGAATAGGTAGGATTTTATTCTGGGGGAGGCCTACAGAAGCCTGAGTTAAGATGGCTTCAAGCTTTCTTCTTTGAATAAATTCTTCATATTCCAAAGACATTAAATTGTGTGAAATGTTGGCGATTGAAGACTTTCAAATGAGACATATCTTCTCCTAGAAAGTTTTTGATAGGTATATCAACGCAAAACTGGATGAATTTGCTCAGTTTTTTATTTTTTTTTTTAATAACGGAGAAAGAATAAAGGATCATCTGATTTTTTCTTGGTGGAAAATGATGGTGGTCGAAAACCACTTTTTTCGAAATTTTGTTTAAAATGGTTTCTGCAAAACTGATGAAAAATCAAATTCCTCCGGGATCCCTTCTGAAATTCCTCAAGGGGTTCCTTCGGATTACCTAGAGATTTGTGACAAGCCCTTGACTGAGTTGTATCTGCCGCAGGATCTTTCTGTATGAGTAGTGTAGGTTTGTATAGCTATCTGCTCGGTCGCTTTTTGTTGGAAATCTGCGGTGTTAAATAAATGTAAGTGAACCCAGAATTTTCAACTTTATTACGACGGTCTCCGAAGAAAACTTTCCAAATAAAATCATCATCAGATTATTCAAGAAAATCTTTCATTCGTTCCTCCAGAAGCGTCACAAAGAATTCTTTACGAAATCTGGCATAAGCAATTCAAAATTCCTCTATGAATTTTAATAAATCATTTCAGAGATTTTTTGAGAAACACGCCCAGAGATTACTTTAGAAATTCCCCTGGATATTTATTCAGAAATTTCGCTAGGCATTGGTTTGGAGAATTTGTTGAAGATTTCGTTGGAAAATCTACCAAAAATTGCTTAACCCTCTAATACTCAAACCCGCCTTGCGACGGGATATAGTTTGAGCATTTTTGTAACTTTTGTTTCGTAGAAAATCAAAATTTTTATATTTTTGGCGGATATTAAGGAATGTTCTGTATATCTCAAAATGGTTTTTGGTGTATTTTAAAACGTATTTACATTTTTTTTAAATCATTGAAAAATAGATGTTTTAGTCACTTTTCAGAAGCCATTGTCGTTTGAATTGAAGTCGCTACAATTACAATTTTAATTTTTTCGCAAATCATTCTATCTTAGTTTAATAGTTAAAGGGAGTTGGATACACTCTAAAATTATTTTCCCTTAAATCACACGAAAAACAAAATTACCCAGGAAAAAAATAAAAATATTTCAACAATAATCATAAAATCTCAAAATGTTTCCGTCTCAAAAAATTCGTACCCCAAATAGGTTTCCAGGAAAAATATAAAAGTGTGGAAATGTTCAAAAATAAAAATTAAAAAAATCAAAAACCAAAATTTGCGAAATCGAGAATTGAAAAGAATCATCTTCCAAAACATGTTTAAATCGATTTTAGATGACGAAAAATGATATTTAGATCAAAATAAAAAAAATTGGGTATTAGAGGGTTAAGAAATTCTTCTAACAATTTTTCTAAAAAATTCTATCGAAAATTTGTCCGACTGTTCAACCAAAACTTCCCTCACGGATTCTTTCAAAAAATCTTCCATGGTATCATTCAAAAATTTTCTTCAGGGATTTGTTCAGAAATTTTTACTCTTCTACAAATTCTTGAAAGAATTTGTTTCAAAGCCTCTTGCATGTTTACTTATGAAATTCATTCCTTTTTTCAAACAAAAATATCCTTGAATTTGATCAGAAATTTCTCCAGGGATTCTTTCAAAAAATCGTTTCTTTAGACATTTTTTCAGAAATGTCTACAGAGATTCCTTTAATGAAGCTTTCAGCGATGCCTTCAGAAACTATTCCGGAGTTTTTCAGAAAATGTTTTTCTGAAGTTCGCTTAAAAATTTGTATTGAGGTCACTTTGGAAATTCTTTCAAGGATTTCGTCACTCCCCAGCAACTTCCAATTTCTCCAGAAATTCCAGTAGAGATTCCTCTAGAAGTTTCGCATTTTCTGTCAGAAAATCATCCTGTGATTTCTTTAGAAAATCCTCCGGAGACTATTTTTTCAATGTGAGATTCATTCGACAATTTTCTGAAGGGATTCCTATAGAAACTGCCTTACCCAAGCAGCACACAAGTCACAAAGGAGTGTCGACAGCGCAGGTTTTTGGTTAGACACGAGTCATTTTCAAGTTATTTTGCCTTTGAGTTAGAATTACATGAATGTGGCTCCTGTACTACCAAAAACCTGCGCTGTCGACACTCCTTTGTGACTTGTGTGCTACTTGGGTAAGATTTCCTTCGCAAATTTTTCGAGGGATTCTTTCAGAAAATCACACAATATCTCTAGGATTTCCTCCACAGATTTCCTTAAATATTTCTCAAAGGATGGCGTTGAAAAACTGTCCGCTGATTTTTCTATATTCTTCCATGGACCCTTGCTTAATTCTATCAAAAAATTCATTTAAAAATCTTGCATAAGTTCTCGAAAAAAAAAAATCTCCCAAGGATTCTTAGAAAAAATATTTCAGGCACTCCATTGGAAATTTCCCGCAGATTTACTTTTAGAATCATGCAGGAAATCCGAAGAAATTCTGTCATAAATGATTTTATAAAATCTTCTATAGGGATGCCTTTAGTCTATGCCTTTTTTCTATGACTTATAGAAATTTCTCCAAACACGAATAGCTTCCAAAAATGTTGCATGGATTCCTTTTGAAAATGCTTCAAGAATTCCTTTCATAAATTCTTGCATAGATGGTTCCAGAAATTGATCTACGAATTTCTTCAGATTTTTTTCATGGATAAATCAGACATTTTCCATAGCATTCATCTAGATAACCTTCCATGAACTTTCCCAAAAATATTCCATGGATTTTTCATTTTGATTCCCGGATACAATAAGAATAAAAAATTCAGAACACCTTCAATTTTTTTTCAGAAGCTTTCTTAAGTTTTTTTCTCTCCAGGGATTGTTTTAGAAATTCCAAAATCCCAAGATTGATTCACATTCTTTTATATATTCCTTCCACAAACTGCTCCAACGGTTTCTTAAGAAAGTCTTAGAAAATCCTCCAAAGATTCCTTCAGATTTTTTTAACGGAGTCTTTCAGATATTCTTAGAAAGATTCTTACGAGAAAGACATTTTCAAATTTTTTGCTGGGGGATTTCTCCAGGTTTGTTTCCATAAATACAGGGGGTAGCCAAAATGTTTGGGATAGGCAACTTTTTTTTTTCCCACAAAAAAATTCAACATGCTGTAACTTTCCATAGAGTGCATCAAAAAATCTCAAATTTTGACTGTTTATCAACCTGTTATATGTGCATGATTGGTACAAAATTGGGCTCGATTGAATAATTTTTCGCGAAGTTAGAACCGTTCGGGTGAAACACTATTTTTCAGACAACTCATTTTTGAACTGTCATATCTCGGAAACCAGTGAACCGAATTAAATAAATTTGTCAACGTTTATGAACAATATATTGATACTTAATACAACGTTATAAAATGTAATATTTTCTCACGACGAATTAAGTTATACCGGGTTGAAATTTTTACCCATATAGAGGAAAATAAGTCAAATTTACAATACCATACAAAAATTGCTAAATGTGTTCTTTCTTCAATCTAGATAGGCTCTAATATATCTGATTAGAGATAACTTGAGAACAGAAGTGGAAAATCTTTGGACATCAACACTAAAATTTATTGACATTGACGTAAAAAAATTACCTTTTATCGAGAAAAATCCAAAAAGTGTCAATCCATGATAACTTTTTTCAACGTTCAAAAACTATCCATGTTTTAAAAGTTTGTGAAGCATCTGTACATTGTTAGTGTACGTTCAAAATTTCATTCAATTCGGTTCTCTGGTTTCCGAGATATGACAGCTCAAAAATGAGTTGTCTAAAAAATAGTGTTTCACCCGAACGGTTATAACTTTGCGAAAGTTTAATCAATCGAGCACAAATTTGTACCAGTGATGCACATATAACAGGTTGATAAACAGTCAAAATTTGAGATTTTTTGATGCACTCTACGAAAAGTTATAGCATGTTGAATTTTTTTGTGAGAGAAAAAAAGTTGCCTATCCCAAACATTTTGGCCATCCCCTGTATCTCAAGAGGTTTTGTAATGTATTCTCCTACAGGTTTCCAGGTAATTCTTCAGGTATTCCTTCTGGAAGTACTTCAGTAAATCCATCTATAGATTCCTGCAATATTCCTGTTTATTTCCAGAAACGTTTTTAGGAATTTATTTAGAATTTTCTTCAATTTCAGCTGAGATTTCTTCAAAATTTGTTTCATAGATTCTATCAGAAGTTGTTCCAGCAGTTTCTTAAGGAATTGCGCGAGCGGTTCTTTTAGAGATTTCTTACAGGAATACATCCTTGGGAACATACTAGTGAAGGGGCGCTGAAATCGGGGAACCTTGACGAACTAGCTCTGATTTTAGTTGGATTTTAGCACTGGAAATAATTTATCACACATCTTGTCTGTAATCTGCCAAAACATTGTTGTTAAACAATCACCTTTTTATGGCATGTAAATTTTGAAATTCCAACTAGCGGAGTATATACACTTGCAGTATATGACATCTATCAAAAAAATCAGAAATATATTCCAATTCTCGGTGAGGGAATCATAAGAAATCTTGAAAGAAGTTTGTTAAATAGCTTTAAGGAGAAGTCTGGCGAATGAGTAGTTTACATGCATTCGCCAAAAATGATGTCATGGATAAGGGATCTATAAAAATATCGCCAGAGAATCACCCCATATAATCCGCTGATCGTGATTATCGACAAAGCGAGAGATATTTATAAAACCCAGTTCAATCCACCTAGTGGTGATAGTGCCTTTCTCGTCGAATATGTTCTCATGGACTTTTCGTCAATGTTGGCCGAAGAATTCTTGAATCCTGAGATACTTTATGTAGGAAAGCATCAATTTAAACAAAGCCGTCGTGGAAATGGGAAACTTATTGATGCACAGATGAAAAATATCCTCTCAGTTGACTACTTGATCCTCTTCACTATCACTGGAGACCGATCAATATCGAGACCATAATTACATGCCAGGATATAATTTTATTCGCAATCACAGATCATTTTGCGGTCTTCGACAAAGTTTTTTCTGCAAACTTTAGAACATATTTTGTTACGCTTGATATAACGAGAAAAATGCAAAAAATGGAAATTCCACATACTAAATTCCATTTAAATTTCAAGCGATTGATTTTGTTTACTTTTATGATTCCGGCGATGCAATCAAAGCTGGTTCTACCACACCCGCTAGTCTCTAATGTGGTCTTAAACAATTTTGTTTTGTTAACCGTTCATTTGGTTATCAAAAAATAGCATGCACGAATTTGGTAACTTTTACGTTTCACTACTTCCAGCGGGACACCCGGAACCGATTCCATGACACTACCGATTGTCCCAAATATAGTCTGAAACTATTTTCTTGTAGACTGTTCATCAGGATACCTCGAAAGCCGTGAATTGGTGTATCGCATGCATGGGTAGATATTTGATACATTTCTGTGAGACACCCGGAATAAGTTCCAAATCACCACCGGTAGTTTCTTATGGGACTTGGGGCTATTTTCTTACTACCCGTTCAGCAGGTTATTGTAAAAACCGCGATATGATGTGTCGCATGCATGGGTATGATTCACTTTTATATTTGGCCAAATCCGGTGAAACAGCCGCAACCGTGCGTGGATATTCAACATGACCATGGAGAGTGTGACGGGTTCGATTTCCGGTCAGTCTAGGATCGTAAAAGAAATTTCCTTGACACGATATACGCATGCACAATGGTCATTGGCAGAAGAAGCTATCAGTTAACAACTGTGGAAGTGCTCACTAAATACTAACACAATTTCTAGTCTTAGATGTGTCCTGAGGCCATTTTCTTGCTGACCGTTTATCAGATTATCAAAATAGCCGCTTTTTATGTGGGGATTGTTTCCCTTCTGTATTTTACCACTTTTATCAATACACCCGGAACCGGTTCCGGAACACTACTGATAGTCTCTAATGTGTTCTGAGCCTATTTTCTTGATAACTGGTCATCACGTTATCAAACAGCCTTGATGCGATGTGTTACATGAATGGGATTGGTGAACTTTTATTTTTGACCTCTCACAGTGGGACACCCGGAACCGGTTTCGGAAAACACCCAGTTGTCTCAAATGGGATCTGAGACTATTTCCTTGCTAACTACCCATCACGTTACTTAAAAAGCCGTGATTTCAGGTGTCGTATGCATGGGCTGGGTTCACTTTTTTATTTGAACACTTGTGGTAGGACATTCGGAACACTACCGGTGGTCTCTAATATGATCTGAGCCTATTTGCGTGCTGACAGCTCATTATCTTACACAGCGCAACATTTTTTTTTTGTCTCAAGAGCAAACTTATGTATCTCTGACAGATTTTGTGTCGCTGAATCTGAATCCGGGCTCAGATTTGTTTCAGCACGTCACAATTTTGAGCTATACCTTAATTTAAAGGTCAAAATATGCGATTTTGGGCTTCACAAACCAATTTATTGATAGGAAATTCTATGCGTGTCAAAAGGTTAAAAACCCTTGCATTATAAGTCATCATAATACAAACTGCAAGTTTTAACCTGTTTGGATACTGAAAATTTTATCATTAATAATGTACCCAAAATCTAGGTAAAATGTACATAAAATCGAAGTTCATATAATCGAAGTTTTATATAATCGAGGGTCTACTAAATAGAGTATACATACCTATATATGAGTGAATGATTAAAAATTACGTTAACCCTAAAAACCATTTTCATAAGGGTTGAAACAGAGCTTTCAAGGGAAGGCAATTTAAAGGAACACTTCCTCAAGGCTTCTGTCAAACACTGCACTATCTGCAGATCTTCAGAACTTATTACATGTACTTCAACAAAAAAAAACATTATGGTGTCTGAAAATGTTAAATCAGTGCCGTTAGCTATAAATTCGGGAATTATTTCTGAATTCAATCCAAAGGGAGCATCCACGCAAATTATTTTGGAAACGGTCATAGTCAGTGATAGAGGCCTTTAAGTTTATTTTAATTTTGGGCAGCTTCCGTCCATCAGCTCGTTTCAAATGATTGAAATAATAACAGTATATTTCACTCAACAGTTATTGTTTTTACCCTTCTTACACCCATAAATATCGCTCGAAAAACCGACTTTCGATCCGAGGCCCGGAGGGCCGAGCCTCATATACCAATGAACTCAGCTCGACGAACTGAGCAAATGTCTGTATGTGTGTGTGTGTGTGTGTGTGTGTGTATGTGTGTGTGTGTGTGTGTGTGTGTGTATGTGTGTATGTGTGTATGTGTGTATGTGTGTGTGTGTGTGTGTGTGTGTGTGTGTGTGTGTGTGTGTGTGTGTGTGTGTGTGTGTATGTGCGTTACAAAAAAAAGTCACGCACGTTTCTCAGCCGTCTGTCAACCGATTTGAGTTCTCTTGGAAGCAAATGAAAGCTACTACATCCTAGTAGAACGCTATTGAATTTTTTTTCGATTGGACGTTTGGTTACCGAGATATCTCTTGAAGAGTACTTATGAGCAGGCTTGATAATCCTCCTCGAAATCAAAAGAGTTTTGCCACATGCTCTAGAGCGGTGTTTTGCTTTTGCCTCGTCGCGAGGGAGCGAACGAACCCTAAACAGAGAGGCAATAAAAACTGAGCGAGGAAGAGGGGAACGAAAAAAGAGTCGATGATTATTTCGGGTTTTTGAGTGCGATTTTCGCCTCGAGAGTCTTTCTTTGTATGGGAGTGGAACTCGCGAGAGCTTTTTGAGTGTGAGTGGACGTGAGAAACACAACAAGAAATTATGAGTGTTGGACGAACTCCTCGCTGCGCGGCAAGCTCGCGCTCGATGCTGTTGAGGATTTGCGTTATGATTTCTGAGTTTTATTTTCACTCCTCAGAAAATCGCCAAAATCGCTTCCTCATTTTCTCGCGAGGGAGTTTCTGTCAAGCCTGCTTATGAGTCATACTTCTAAACTTTTTAAGATTTTTGACCAAGTGTATCATAATAAATATTTCGACCGTTTGTCAATCGATTTGGGTTCTCTTGGCACCAAATGAAAGCTACAGCATCCTAGTAGATCGCCCAGAAATTTTATTTCGATTGGACATTTGGTTACAGAGATATATTTCAAAGAGTACTTAGGATTTATACAACTAAACCTTTTGAGATTTTTGACCAAAAGTATCATAATAAATATCTTAGCCGTCTGTCAACCGATTTGGGTTCTCTAAGCACCAAATGAAAGCTACAATATCCTTGTGAAAGGCCTGAAATTTTATTTCGATTGGACATTTGGTTAATGAGATATCTTTCGAAGAGTATTTTAATAAATTCCTTTTTTATTTATTATTATATTCACTTGTTATCTTGCATAAGCTTTTGACCAGTCTAAGGAAAATTATTTTTCTATAAATAATGCTGACCTCATATAATGTGTATACTAGCAGGCTATTATTTTCAATAAAATTATAAATAACAAATTACAAATAAACAGGAATTCAATGAACACTAACAATATGTTAAATGAAAGCTTTGAATTTATATATTGTGGGAAAAATGCAAGAACTGGACAGCCAAAATAACTAGTAAATGCCAAAACTGATTTACATAGTAGATATATAATTTTTACACCATAACCATGAACACCAAGTACTTCGGAGCTATTTTATTCGACTGATTAATAGATATTAGACGAAGTGTATCCCGCTGATTTTCTTATCCATTTGTTAATCGATTCAAGATCTTTTGGCAGTTAACAAAAGATACAATATTCCAGAATATGTAAGCTATTTTTTTTTTACATTCCGATACAAGTTTCTAGGAGGTGTCTGGCATTTCTGGTAGTTTAGTCCATGGTCTGATGCTATTTTGGAAACCAATCCACTAGATGCCAAATCCACAATATTTTCTAGAACTTTTGATCAATCACACAAAATAAATTTGTTAAATACGAATAATACAACAATATTTTTGATAAGTGTAAGAAGGGTTCTGTTCACCATAGGTGGATTAAATCGGGTTTTTACATTAACAAGCAATTGTATGATTGCCCTTTTTAAATGTTTCAGTTAAAATGGAAATAAGTATTTTGATTCAAACAAAAGTCGAATAAGCAATGTCACACTAACATTGCTTTCCTTTCTTAATGATCGCGAGAACGTGGCTAACGGCATCAGCTGACTTATATAGTGTGGTATTATCGAAGATACACATGGAAGCTGGCATGTTACTCTCAAGCTCCGTTTGTTAATTCCATGTGTATTTTCGATTGTTCTGATTAATTACTGAGTGGTAACTACGAATTAAACGGTTATTGGAATAAATAGTTAGTGTACACACCATAGCAAACTAATCAAAATACGATTATTCAGTTTTCAGACACGAAGTCATACCTGAAAAGAAAGAAAGAAGAAAAAAATACGGTTAATGGAAAACAGATGGTAATGCAATAACATGGATTTAACGTAGTTATCGAAGGCGCATTTTAAGAGCTACAAAAAGTGAGAATTACTCTTTTAAATATCCATTAAATCATACCAGTACATGGACTGCGGTATTTGAGTTGTTTTCTGACTTAATTGTGTAAAAAAAACCTACAAAACTCGTGAAGAGAACGGAGAAGGATTTGAGGTAGAGTACGAGTATCTCTTTTGATTATAGGCACCTAAAACAGATGATTTAGAATACGATTCAAAATAATTTCACAAACAAATCCTTTACATTTTAGCCATTGTTGCCATATCTCAGGGGCCATCTATTCAGTACGTCACGGTCCTAGGGGGGTTTGTAAAAGTGTGACAAGCAATGCATTAAGCATAGGAAAAACCAGTACGAAAAGGGGGGGGGGGTGCCGTTCAAAAATTCCTAATTTTAGCGTGACGTAATTAATGGATGCTCCCTATGGAATGTCGCCATTGAATATGTCGGTAAGTTTATCCGAATCTTACAATGCAGGAATGTTTTAGAAAAAATCTCTGGATTTTTTTTTCAAACCAGATATTTTCAAATCCGATTGTGTCAAACTTGATTGAAATACAAATAAAATCATGATAATAATGGTAAGATTTAGTAGTAAGATCTGATGGAACAAGTAGGAAAAAGAGTTTATAAACAAAACATAAGTCATAAACTCCAAATCTTCCAAAAAATACTCCAGCGTTTACCTATTGTCCAAATTTCATCCAGAAACACTTTTCATTAAATGTAAAATTTAATGAACATTAAGTCAATTAGTTACCTGACTAATACGAAACAAACTCTGATCGGTGCTGCCAATCCGAGCCTCGTGAAATTCCAGGGCAATTCACTTGTGAAATGAATTCCTTTCAGCCCCATATCACAATAAACGATAAAATTGGTGAAATTTTTCACCAATTGCCCCGATCGCCATACAATGGAAACAGTTTAGAGAGACTTTTATTTAGGACCCTGTCATTCCGGGAAGCTACGCTAACTGACGGCAGTAAAAGAAAAAGAAAGCAATTGAGCGATATAAAAAAAAGGCTGAATCGTATAAATCCACACAGAGCAGCCGTTGAAATAAAACCACAGCACCAGCATCAGTACGTCCCAAACAACAATGTTGTTGATTCAGTTTGGCTGTACGGTTGTTGGTGGTGGTGCCGGTCGGTCGCGATATCCGCGCGCGCGATCCCGCCAAGCTTGAGACTAAGAGATAATCATCAGCCAGCAGGCTGCTGACTGCATCCAAAGATTACCGCGGAGGAAGCATGTGGAAAAGTGAATGAACTTGCATCGCTCTGGTCTTTGGCATACAATTGAATGTTCGTTGGTTGTTTGGTTGGCGGGTTGGTTGCAGCTTTTGATTGAGACAGGCCTGCAATTCCTGAAATTGCGTGTTGCTTGCCCTGAAACAGCATCATCATCATCATCCGCTGCTCATCTTCAGTTGATTGCACGCTAAGAAAGATGTATGCAAAGTTTACGTTTTCTGGACTAAGAGCAGTATAGAGATAAGAATAATGAAATTTACAGTTAATGTAAATTAACTGTCTTCTACAGTATTTTGTATAAAAAAAAACCTCGTGAAAAATGCTTGAATAAATAAATAAAATGAGGCTTGTCACTTATTCAGTGAAAAAATAATCGCATCAAAGAGCTTCCGAATGTCTAGATTGTTATCAAAATACATAAAAATCTCTCCTTTTTTCAGTGGTACAGGTTACCTAATTTTGGACACTCCTGTTAAAGTTAAATGTTAAAGCTGTGTTAAAAAAAATCATTTTATTTGGCTAAATTCACAGGAAAGTAATTTTAATCAAACAGAAATAAATTATTTCAGTTGAGGCTTTTTTTATGATTTTTTTATGCATTAGTTTGATTGAATCGTAAGTAATTGCTTTGAAAATTTCTTTGCACATTTCTCCGGCAGCTTTATTGGTTGCTGGTCTAGGAACTTCTTCGGTTATTCTTTTAAACATTTCTTTAGAATTTTTGTTTTTGGGAATTTTTCCATTATTTTTGGGAAATTTCTTTGAAAATTCCTTCCGCAATTCCCTTGGAAATTTATGTTGTATATTTTGTAAATTCTTCTGCAATTTCTTCGGTATATTCTTTAAAATGTGTACCTAGAACAAATTCCCGAGTAGCACATATATTCTACATACACACATATACCGTGGAGGGCCCATATTCTGCGCACCTAAGACTTTTTAAATTTCAATCAGCTGTAATAAATTCAAAATGAAACGGATTTGGCTGAATTTTTGACCGCGCATAGCTATAAGCCTTGTAATTAAGAGAAAAATATATTTTTTATTCAAAATACTCAATTTTTATGTAAAATTATGGTATTTCTAAAGTGTGTGAATGTTCCTAATTCTGCGCACCCTTTTTTGGAATGTTCCTTATTCTGCGCACTGATGTTCCTAATTCTGCGCACATGGAAAAAACTCTAAAAGATAATATATTGTAATGAAAACATGAATCATAGACCAAATTCAATTGCATTCTTCATTTTCAACTTTCATACGACATTACGACCGTATTGGAACTTTGCATGTTCCCAACATTGATACTACCAACTTTGATTACTAAGCAAAGTGAATTTTAATCATGTTATACAAAATGATTTGGTAGCATTACTGAATACTACATACTATGTAAAACTTTAAAGTTATCCGCATAATATGCACACTCATTACATTTTGGTAAAATTTACGTTCATTTTCAAAAGCAATATAAACTCTTACGCCATGAAAAGGTGGCACAATCTTTGCTTGCAAACTTAGACTTCTTTCTTGTTCAACTCCAGGGTTTCCATGTAAACTCACATCATATGTCCCGTTTGACGTATGCATGCATGGATACATTGAGTTTCGCCCGGGGTTGATGGCAAATTCCGTAATAATTAGCGAAAAAGCCGTAACCAACAAAATGTACACAATTTGAGTAATTGCAGGAGTGAAAAGAAGCTAGATTTGTCTTCTAAATGCTCACAAAGTTTCCTTGATATCACTTTTCTAACTATTGAAAATCACTGATTGAGTGAAAGGCGTAATCCCATTATATTCCAAACGAACAAAAACAAGAATTACGCCTCCTACTCCTTTGTTTTGTTTGGTGCTTTGTTTACGAAAGTGAAAGGCGAAACTGAAATCAACAC
Source organism: Aedes albopictus (assembly GCF_035046485.1). Lineage (NCBI taxonomy): Eukaryota > Metazoa > Arthropoda > Insecta > Diptera > Culicidae > Aedes > Aedes albopictus. The sequence continues at coordinate 467,869,329 of NC_085137.1, read as the reverse complement.
GTAAACACGGCGATAGTAGAAGGCGAAACTGAAATCAAAACGTAAACACGGCGAAAGCAAATGGCGAAATTCTGTCAAAATCATAAACAAGGCGAATAGTAAAAGGCGATTCTAAAAATGATATCGATTCGAGGCGCATAGTATTGGGCGAAATTAGCATTCTCAGGTAGCAATTCAGGCGTAATTAAATAAATGCATTTTTTAGTGCAAAAAATATCAAATTCGTGCAGTGTTCTTAGAAAAACAAGAAACTATGTCAGAACTGTATCAATTTACCTTATTTAAGTTGAATTATTCTGTATTACTTCTAAATAGGAATTAAAATTTAATCAGCAAAATTCGGTTGTTGTTCTCGCATTGTTATTGCTTTGTTAGTTACGCCCTATTCGCGAATTACTCCCGAAATGTTTGAAACGAGTGGTTAATCCGGTCGAACTATCGGAACAAAAATGCAAGAAGCGTAAATAAGCCTTTAAAGATTATAAACTAATTTTTTGAAACGTAATTACATTCACCGGATTGCTAGAAACATAGAATACCCAGGTAACCACTAAGCATTTAAACAAGCCGTATTTCAGCATTATATCTTCATTCCACCTGCTTTCTGCTCTATCATAGCAGTTCAACTGCTAAACTGTACTAAATTAGCAATTGAACTGCTACTGAAAATGTGACAGCTGTTGCGTAGCATTTCAAATGCACGATCTTTTGGGGTCTTCTAGCATAAAAATACTGCCCAGCACATTCGAAATTGCATGAATTACCTCTTTTGGAAGCGCAAAGTGAAGAAAAGAGAAATGGGAGAGAGATAGAAAAGACGGCGAGATAAGAAGAGTGGAATTATACACATATTTTCGTTTTCATTTTCGATAGTCTGAGAGATAAGCATTAAATCAGCCGTATATTGGGCCAAAACCTGCATTTAAGCAGCACTTATGGCGCATATACGACTTATTTCCATTTTTTGACCTGCTGTAAAGGCGCATTTCAACTGCTTACTGGTTACCTGGGTATGGCAGTTATAACTATGGTGGCATTTATATGATGTTTGTTTATTAATTATATGTTCAAAATTTAGTGGTTAAATGTCTGCGCAGAATTAGGACCACTATTTAATACCGGTTCCTAATTCTGCGCACCTAAGAAGAACAAGAACACGAAGAAAAGAAGAAGAAAACTCAATTGTTTTTTGCCGATTCTGATTCCTCGAAGACAGCAGTACAGGATGCGCATGGAGAAGTAGACATTATATTCATTATATATGTCGCAAAATGCTTCAGCTGATGAGGCAAATTTTTAGCAACTTCGCTAACGGACACAGATTTCAGGTGATTTCCAGTACTTGCAACACCATTTTATTTTTTTACAAAATAATGGTCATTAGTTTGAAACATTTTTTCTTCACAAACTTTTTCATTACTATAGAAACAATATTCAAAAATATATTTGAAGCTAATATTGAGCCAGCGTCCATGATCTTGTCGTATATAAGAGAAAGTGCGCCGAATTAGGGACTGCGCAGAATTAGGGCCGGTCACGGTAGTCCTGTATGACTAAGCACTTCTGTATAACAAGCGTGTTTCTAGGGATTCTGAATTCATGCGGTAATTTCATTGTAAATTTGTTCAGCAACCTTATTCAAATAATTTCGACAATTTCTTCGGGAGTTGATTCCTTAATGCTCTTCTAAATCTGATCCTACAGTGTGTGAAGAATGAACTCTAAATAAATATCCATAAATATAAAATAAATAAATAAAAATCCTCCTCCATCAATTTATGAGAGATCTGCTTCGGTAGTTATTTTTGAAATTTCAAACATTCCATCGGAAAGTTGTTTGGAATTTTTAGGGAATTGGTTCTGCTGGAAATACAGCTGTGGGCAGCGTAGTTGTCCCAGGTTCTATGGGAGTCCCTATTAACATGGGACAACTGTGCTGCAGTATACCTAATCAGTATTTTGGAAACATCTTCAGCAACTGCTTGGGAAATTTTCTCAAAAACTTAGGCAATAACTTTTAAAATTTCTTCGGACATCTTTTTTGAAATTCCTCTGACAGTTACTTTAGAATTCCATTGAAAATTCATTAAGCAACTCACTTTAATTTTTGGTCAATTTTGTTTTTGAAAACGATAATACATTCCGTATTTTCATTGCGATTTTCTTCGGCAATTCTAATAAAAATCCCAACTTTTTCAAATAAAATATTTGGAAAATGTCCAAAAGAATGGTCGAAAGGAACCACAAAAAAATAGCCGAAGGAGTTCCGGTTAAATACGCCGAAGAAATTGTGGAAGGAATAACCACAAAAATTGTCCGAGAAATGTTCAATTTTTTTGAACAAAATTTAAAATGAGTTACCGAAGGATTCAAAGATATTTTCACAGGAATTTAAAAAAAAAATTAGTGAATCAATTCTGACGAGCATTGCTAAGAAAATTAAAAAAAAAAGTACTGAAGGAAACTTCAAATTAGTTTCCGAAATGATTGGAAATTGAATTGACAAACTAGTTTCCAAAGGAATTTTCAATCAAAATATAAAGAAATTGCAGAAGAAGTTTTTAATAAATAATCACCGAAGGAATTTACCAAAGACTTGCCCAAGGAATTCTCGTTGATATTACAGAAGCAACAAGCAAAGGAATTAGTAAAGATATTATCAAAAAAAGTGTTGAAAATATGTTTTTATATATTTAATATATTTCCGAAGAAACTCTCAAAAGAAATGACAAACAAATTTCAGAGTAGTTACAGACGACATTCACAAAGCATTTGCCAAAGGAATTATCAATGAAGTGATGCCGAAAAATTCTCAAATACTCTGGCTTAGGCATTTCCAAAGGAATTTGTGAAAAAATAACGAATAAAATTTGAAGAAATTTCCGAAAAAATCACAAACATCAAATGAACTGCTGACCAAATTTCCGAAGAAATTACCGAAAAAAATACTAAAGGGATTACCAAAAGTTTTTAAAGCTGAATAATCGAATATCGGAGTTTCCGAAGAAAGTGTAGAGAATCTACTCAGAAATTTCCATTTCATATCCAAAGGAATTATTAAAGAAGTGTGAGGAAGAAGCTGTAAGTGAAAATGTATAAATAACAATAGAAAAAAAGTGTGTGCTTTATTTTTGGAACTGTTTTAAGCTAATTCTACACTATTTGGAACTGTCATCCAAAAGGTTCTTAAAGTATATCAGGGGCAGGGATGCCAGATGATTTCTTGAAAAATCTGCATCACTATTTTCAAAAATCTGTATCCCATACAAAATTTGGTCGAAAAATCTGTATACCACACAAAAATAAAATAGCTCCTCTTGCTCAAAAATCTGCATTTCATATGAAACGAAATCTGTACAGATGCTCAAAAATCTGTATAATACAGATAAATCTGTATATATGGCATCCCTCTGATCAGGGGATTTCAAAGACCTTTCAACGCGTTGCAAGGGCTTCAAGGGTTTGGAAACGATCCTTAAGCTTCTTGAACTACCTCTGAACCGAATCTGTGACAAAAGGTTGGAAGGATAGAAAAGCAAAAAGCAAGATTGAAAGACAAAAGATCGAAAGTACAAAAGGTTAAAGTGTAAAATTTGAAGAGAAGAAAAGGTCGTGAACTGGTTTTCAAAGAACTGTGCTCCACAGGAGAGCAAATGTTGTAATTAATATTTATTAAAGACACTTTACCAATTATGTGTGTGGCATTCGTGTCTGTGTGGAGCAAATGGTTTTCATTTTTTTTGTTCTTCGACCATTTCTTCCTTAGCTCCAGAAACCCCCTGAAACGCAACTGAGACTTCCATAAATCCCCGAAACGCCTAAAACAAACCCTGAAATTTACCTGAACAGCTGAAACTCCCATTTGACCCTCGAAACACCTCGACAGAAAATGTCCTATGGCATCTTAAAAAAAAAACTGCCAGGAACTCCTCTGAGAAATTATTCAAAAAATCTTCCGGCGAACACTTAAAAAAATTCTCCAAAGATCTCTCAAATTTCTACCATTTTTCCAAGAAATCCTTTATAAACCTTCAAATGTTCCTTCTGAAATTGCTCCATGAAATTCAAAAAAGGAATCCATTCCATCTGGATTTCTTTTTCTGAAGAGTTTCTGTCCTTTTCGGAAAGTGCTCTATAGCTAGGACCCTATGTAGGAATGTATCCAAGAGTTCCTCTAGGAAATCTTCTATGAGTTTTCTCATAAGTTTCTGAATGGATTCTTTCAGAAATTGTTCCAGCGTTTACTATAGAATTCTTCCAGCAGTTTCCTTCAGAATTGCCTGACGGAATTTTCTCCAATGAGTTCTTTATAAACTCTTCCTGGAATTCTTTGAGAAGTTTCTTCAGAGATTACTTCAGGAATTTTTTAGCAGCTGCTGAATCTGAATATTTCTCAAAGGATTTCTTTAGAAAATCTTCTACGCATTTCTTTCAGAATTACTCCATGATTTTCTACTGCTGTTACACAAGGAATCTTTTATATTCTCTTGAAATTGCTCCAGGGGTTTCTTTAGAAACTTTTCCTGGGTTGATTTAAAAATTTCTTAAAAATTCAGAAATTTCTTCCATAATGAAGTGATTTTTGAAAAACCCAGTCAGAGTTTACTTCATAATTCCTTCCAATATTCTTTTACAAAATTTTGCAGTTATTTTTCAAAACCCGCTCCAGAAATCTTCCGGAGATTTCTTCAGGAATTCCTCTTGGGATTCCAATGGAAGTTTCCGTAGGAATGTCTCCAGGAATTTCTTCAGGATATCATTCATAAAATCCGGAGACTTTTTTTTTTGAAGTTATTTCAAGAAATTATAGTAGGAATTCCTTAAGGAGTTTCGCCTTGTACTCCTCCATGTATTCACTCAGAAATTTATTCTAGATTGCCTTTATTAATCCTTTAAGCAATTTATTAAGACATTTATCTAAAAATGTTCTCCTAAATTTCCACAGGAGCTTCTTTGAAACGTTCTGAAAAGATTTGTGTAGAAAAACTCTGAAAAGATTTCGCAGATATTTTTAGGTGTTTCTGAAGATATTGCAAAAAATATTTCTTTTAAAAAAACCTTCAGTAATTCTATTGGAGAATTTTTGTTTTATTTCTCATTGAATGATTCAGCGAATTTCACTAAGGAATTTCTTTAGACATTTCCCCATGAATACTTCCAAGAATGCCTCCAGATATTTCAAATGGAATAAGACTGAAAGTTTTGTAAGAAATCGCTTCAGGGATTCTTTCAGAAATTTCGCCACGGATATTTATGAAAATTTTCAGGAATTCCTCAAAAAATATCTCCAGAGCCTCCTTTTGTGTTTAAGGATTCAGGAATTCCAGCAAACGATACTTTCAATAGATCTTTCACGGATTTTTTCACAGATTTTTCATGAAATTCCTTAAAAATTCCTTAAGGGATTTCATTCCTGTCATCTGTCATAAATATCATCTAGAATTTCTCTTTTAGTTTTCTCGAGAAATCCAATTAGAAACTCTTATGCACAGAAATATATTGAAGGAATTATTGAAGCCATCTCTAAAGAAATTTTAAAAGAGTCACTGCATAGTGTTCTGAAGATATTCCTGGAAGAACTCCTAGATAGAGATTTCTTAAAAAAGGATTCCCTGTACCAATACCAGGTGAAATTCTCTAATAAATCGCCTTTGGAGGAATTCGTTAGGAATATCAAGTGGATTTTTTTTATTATCGTACAAATTGGGCATTGCATAGCATAGCAATATGCATACCAGTAAAAGGGGAGCTGAAATGTAGAAACCTTGAGTTTCCAGCTCTGATTTTACCATGACAGAACTGTATTTTTACCATCCTGTCATCTATTGGAAGCAGTCTGAAGAAGTTTCATGTTATTGATAGGACTTGTTAAATAAAAATACTTGAAAGGACTTGGAAATAAATTGGAATTAATTGTAATAGTCTTTGTAACTTCATTGTCAAAAGCATCCGTTTTCAGGATTTTCTAATTTCAAAGAATTTCGTTTGCTAAATATTAAAATTAAAATGAAACAAGCTCACCACGCTCAGCAAAATGCATCATTAAACTAATTAGAGCAATTTCAACAAAAAAAAAAGCGATTACAGACTTTCGTGGTCTAAAACGGTTCAGATTTGTATCAACTTTCTTAAGCGTGTATGTTCCTATTGCAACGAGAGTAAAAGATGCGAAAATAATGCGGATGAGTCGGTTTGCTGGTTGGTTGCTGGTAAACAACAGCAAATGCATTTCTTAAAACAAACAACATCGTCGGTCACCACCGCGCCGCAGACAATGGGATGTTGGTAGCAGTTGCAGAACAAAATGCAAAGCTAAGAGGAAAAAAAACGTACATAAACGAACACAGTTTCGTGATTGTTGGCGATTTAATTTACATTCAAAAGATGCATCCGAAACCGAGAAGGTTCGCACTCGCAGTCAGTAGTGGTTTGCTGCTGGTGGTAATCTTCGGAACCGTTGAGGTTCTTGTTTGTAGGCAACTGACTCCGAACAACTAGAGTGCCAATTGCTCAATGCCAATTGTGTGCTGGTAGCGCTTCTTGCTGTTCAGCAGATGGTGGCCTCGAAACAAGGCAGAAGAGAAGGAAAAAATAGGGATGAAACTAGGTGCGTGTCTAGTTGGGGATCAGGTTTGGAGAATTTTTGAATTTGGAAATCATTCAGCTGGGCTTGATGACGAGCTGTGGCCCACTTTCCTAAGCGAGATTTTGTGCTTTACTGTGTTAATTGTTTGCGGGAAATCAGGGAATTTTGCACGTTTTAATTTCTCCTAATTGGGAAGTACGTCAATTGTGATACACAACAAGGGAGGAATTCGGGATCGAGTGAGTGTAGGTCACAGAAAGCTGTACTCAAAAGCAATAATATCACTTCAAAAATCATATCTCTTCAGAGACGTCATACGATCAGCTCGATAAACTGAATAAATGCCTGTCAGTATGTGTGTATGTATGTGTGTGCGTATCTATGTGCAATAAACAATTTCAAGTTTTTTTTCCCAGTAAATGTCAACGGTTGAGAGGAATTCTATCGACTGAGGGAATCTGGCAGTAATATTTTATCGGCGTAGCAGTCTCTTTAGGAAATCAAAAGCTAATTTGTTTCAATGTCCGACGTTTCGATGTATTTAACACCTTTTTCAAGGATTCTAAAAGTGATTACAAGGATTACATTAATATCGCATAGTCAAGGAAACTTACACAAATCTTACAGAAACAGTAGCAATTTTGTCAGGAGGCTCTTGTTGAGCAGTGGTCATTGAACATTTAAACATTCGAACATACTTCCTATAAACATTATCAAAAACATTAATCATCTATACAAGGTCACAATCTTCTAAATTATAATAGTTACCGGCACAAAACACATAATTTTAACACTTATCACAATATTATCTTTTTTTCGTCGCAAAAATTGTTTATCCAACCGTCGTTTCGGTCCTATTTTTACTAACTAATGTTGCATGCAAGTACGTTCTCAAGTTTGGGTATTGATTGTCGGGTCACGATCTTCTTCTGGTGGGTCATGTTGTATTCTGTCTGTGTTGTTGTGTTCTCTTCTTTGGTGTCTGATTGTGTGTAGCACACCAGCATATTGTGAAGATAGATAGTCAACATCTGATCGTTTGTTTATCGTATGAGCATGTTGACTATGTGACATACTTCTAAAATAGGAATGATGTTAGAGCGCGATCCCGAGAGCCCCACCACAACATATGAGCTCCTTCGTTTGAAGGAGAAAACTGCTCTACTTCAACACTGCCTGGAGGAAGAGCATCAGTTTGCATTCGACCGGACAAAAATTGTTGATCAACATCGACGATCCTCTGCGCTTCCTATTTTAGAAGTATGTCACATAGTCAACACTGCTCATACGGTAAACAAACGATCAGGTGTTGACTATCTATCTTCACAATATGCTGGTGTGCTACACACAATCAGACACCAAAGAAGAGAACACAACAACACAGACAGAATACAACATGACCCACCAGAAGAAGATCGTGACCCGACAATCAATACCCAAACTTGAGAACGTACTTGCATGCAACATTAGTTAGTAAAAATAGGACCGAAACGACGGTTGGATAAACAATTTTTGCGACGAAGAAAAGATAATATTGTAATAAGTGTTAAAATTATGTGTTTTGTGCCGGTAGCTATTATAATTTAGAAGATTGTGACCTTGTATAGAAGATTAATGTTTTTGATAATGTTTATAGGAAGTATTTGTTCGAATGTTTAAATGTTCAATGACCACTGCTCAACAAGAGCCTCCTGACAAAATTGCTACTGTTTCTGTAAGATTTGTGTAAGTTTCCTTGACTATGCGATATTAATGTAATCCTTGTAATCACTTTTAGAATCCTTGAAAAAGGTGTTAAATACATCGAAACGTCGGACATTGAAACAAATTAGCTTTTGATTTCCTAAAGAGACTGCTACGCCGATAAAATATTACTGTAAATGTCAACAGGTTTTAAATTTTTGGACACAATTTTATGCGGAATGTTTCCATATTGTTTTCTGATTATTAAAAAAGGTCATAGCTCACGTTAGAATGATCGACCTTACATCAGAAGGATGTTCTCAAAAACCCTTCTCCATTTAGCAAACACCATCAGAATCTCCATCTACAACAACCTTGTCAAACAATTCGTTCGTTCTCTGTAGATACGATCGGCGATTCCAAAAATTAGCACCCCTTCACTTCTAGCTTCAAATAGGTATCAATTTTTCTACATTAAGCAGACGAACCGTCAGCAATCATCAACTTCAAAAGCTGTTGAAGGCGCACGCCAAATTGCAGTGTGCACCAAATGCTTGAAACAGTAGTAGGTACTGCAACACCCAACGGCAACGCTTCAAGGTGACGACAAAAGAAAAAGACTATGCAAAAAGAATTTCGAGCTCCAAAAATAGCGGGCGCCGATTAATAATTATGCAGAGATACGTATCTGCAATTTTACCGGGCTCCGAAAAAAAAAACAGTTAAATTAAGCAAAAACCAAAAATCAGCTACTGAAGCGCATCTAACTCCGTATAACTGCGGCTAGGGGGGTGTGGTGAGTGCGGGGTTCATCGTTCGTGTGGGAAAATTGTGGCTTCTTCAGAGAGAATTGCATTATTGAAGCCGAAATAACTAGTAGGTAGCAGCGCAGGCATTCAGCTGTTATAGTGGGTGGTGTTGACGGTCGAAACCGCATCGCGCGCAGACATTCTTCAAGGTGCGAGATGTGGTGGATTAGATAAGATCAGTTGCAGCTCAGTGAGTCTTCTCGTAGGGTACCATGGAGTAAATATTGATTATCAGTCAATATTAAAACAAAAAATCTGGTAATTCACAAAATAAAACAAAAGTCATGACTTTTATCAACGACACATGTTGATTTCGAAATCATGCTCCGAAAACTTTTAAGAAGAATAGCCTAATCAAGAATTGAATTTTTTAAAAATATCTTGATTGTGCCACGCGAATTTCAAATATTTTAGCATACACTAAAAGCAGAATGCCATATCTCTTGAACAGTATAATACGGCTTCTGCGTTAGATTGATTAAATTCATGTCATTAGCGAGATTATGGAACAATTTCCTAGAAATTCTACAAATTTCCAAATATGTTTTTTTTTGTTCAATAAGGATAAAGCTATTTATAAACCTTTACTGAACGTACATACGAAGAATGGGCTGTTTGTGAGTTGCAGTAAAACTTTCAGCTCGAACGAAACATTAGTTTTGGAGAAACAGATAACTTGAAATGTTCAACTTTGCTTGAAAATAAAAATAAAATGGATTTCAAATTGTCATTGCTATATGGGAAGTGAAAAACAAGTCTGCCCCATTGCAATTATCTAGGGGAATGTGGTCTCAGGGAAAATCTCGAGAGGAACCCTTGGAGGAATATCGTAAGAACTCACGATAGAAATCCCCCGAAGAATAGGTGAAGAAATCTCTGAAGATGGTACATATCTCCGAAGGGATCCCAGGAACTACGAAAAAATCATGGAGAAATTCCTGAAAGAATCTTGGATGGAATTCCTGAGAAATCCCAGGATTAGGAAGGAATCCAGAGAGATATCCCTGAAGTAATATCGAAAGGATTCCTGGAGAAATCCTGAAATAAATCGTGAAGGATTCTTTAAAAAAAATGAGAGATAATCCTAAAGGAAATGAATCCATCACGTGAGAAACATCTTAAGAAATAACTGAATAAATTCGGCAGAAAGGAATCTTTAAACGAACCGCGGGTGGAATATCTGCAATAGTGCTAGAAGGAATCCCGAGATAATTTCCTAAAGAAACTTGAGGTCAAGCCTTAAAATAAATAACTGAAAGAATCTCTAAAGGAATTCCCTGTAGGAAACTCGGGAGGATTCAATGAAGGAATTCTGGGAGGAGTTCCTGAAAAAATCCTGTAATAAATCCATGAAGGATCAGATGAGAAATCCCTAAAAGCTCTCCGAACAATCTCTGGAACAATCTCAATCTCAATCTTTGATGAATACGGAAGAATCCTAGAGAGATCTCTGAAAAAATCTGGAGGAATTCCTGAAGGAATTTCAGGAGAAATCTCTGAAGGAATCATCGAGGTAATCCCAAAAGGAATCAATAGAAAAATTAAACTACGAATTTATTTTTGCCATAAAATTGCCTTTCCTCAAACAACAATGGTCTGCAAGAAATTGTGCAAAAGTAATGGAAATCTTCGAGGTAGCCAAACAAAAACAGTGCATAAATATTCACACAAAAAACATTTATAAATTTGAACAGAAGTTTTTTTTTTTAACTCTTCCAAGAAATCAAAGCAGAATTCTTTAAAATTTCTTAGGATTTCCAACAGCAGTATCTTTTATCTAATTTTATCATTTTAATTTCATGGTAAATTGATTCATGTTATGGGATATTGATATTTTAACGCGGTTTCTTCAGAAGTTATTTAGGGTATCGCGCTACTTGGGCGGTGGCTTCTATATTCGTCTGTTTTCCACTATAACTCAGTCAATTTTAAACCAATTGACTTGAAATGTTGTACACGGGTAGATACTATACCTACCTCACCACATTCCAAAAGTTGTGTCAATTGGTTCAAATTTGACTGAGTTATAGTGTAAAACAGACGATTATAGAAGCCACCATCCCAGGTGGCGCGATTCCCTAAAAAATTACACTATAAAGCTGGAAGAACTTTTGAAAGAATCTCTGAATGAATTTCTAAACAAAATGCCTGGAGTATAGTATGAATAAATCTCTTCAAAAACTCCTGGTGACACCTTTAAAGATTTCGAGAAGGACTTCTTGAAAATTTTCTGGAGGGATGCAAAAATTTCTGAATCAATTTCTGAAGTTAACTGAGAGAATAATTTCTGAAACTTTTTAAGATACATCCCTAATTTTAGGGAAAATTACTAGAGAAATTTCTGATGGAATTCCTGGAGAAATCTATAGAAGAATTTCTGAATGAATCTGTAGTGGTAAAATCCTTGAAGTAATTTCCCATTGAATATCTGAGGGTTTTTGAAGGGATGCTTGGAAGAACTCCTATTCATATAAAATGCAGTGGTGATTTGGGTCGTGTGAGTTTTGTTCTGTTAGTTTTCACCAAAGGAATGTTTATGAGGCAAAAAACATGGAAACATTGAGAGTTTTAGAAAATCGGGTTTTCATACATTTTGAACGGGGACTTGGGCTTGGTTAGGGACTTGAAACGTTAAAAAACGCAGTAGGCTAGACAAAGTTTGCCAGGGACATCTAGTTTCTTATAAAATTTCTGAAGGGTTGTACACAAAAATCCCCAAAGTACCTGACGCTTAGCCTATTTTCAAGAAAAAATTTCATGAGAAATTTATTGAGAAACTCGCCAAGAAGACCGAAGGAAAATACTGGACGAATTTCTTTAAGAATCTATGTAGGAATCCCTGGAGAAATTTTCAAAGAAATTTACATGATAAGCTCTCAAATAAGTTTCAGGGGTTTTTCTGAATCGTTTCGGAGAGTCTTATGTGAGTTTTAGAGGGCTTCAGAGGCATTTATGGAATTCTCAGTTGCGTTTCATTTCCTCATTTTTCGGTTTTTGATTTTTTATTGAATAACGAAGCAATATTTTCAAAATTGGGTTTCTTTCACATGTAGAGCATAGCTCAAGTTATCATCTATTTTTTTTCGTGGTGGAAAATGCACAAATCTTCTTTACATAAACATTCGAGAAAAAAATTAATACTTTCTCAATGAACCCCTAAAGGAATTTCTGGCAGTTTCCCAAATTTTCCTCCTATTTTTGAAGAAAATCCTGCAGTTACCAAAAAAAATTTCCTTCGAATTTCTAAAGAAAAACTCTAGAGGAATTTTTGAAATTATTTTTGAAAGATTCTCCGAATATTTGTAAAAATTCTCCTAGAATTACATCTTTTGAAGATTTTTTTAGAGGAATTCCTAGAAAAAATTCGTGAGAATTGTCTTGAAGAACGTCTGGAGAAATCCAGAAGAAAAACTCTTGAGAGAAGTTCCTTCGGAAACTACTTCTGTGGCAATCCTTGATGGGATTTTCTAAAGAATCTCTGAAGGTACTATTTTTGAAGAAAGTTATGAAAAGAAAAACCGTGCCATAATATCAGGAAGTTGTTTTTAGGATTTTTTTTGAGAAATTCCTTAAGAAGACCCATGGACAATATTGGACGAATTCCTGAAACAATCTATGTGGGAATTCCTGGAGAAATTGTTAAAGAAATACGTAGACATTTTTTGGGATTTCAATCTATAGGAAATCCTGCACGAATATTCTTTCTATAAACGTTCCCTTTTTTGGAAAGAACCCATAAAATAATTTGTGACTGTGTCCCTGCAGGTAATTTTTTTTTAAATTCTGAAGAAGTACAATTGAGAGAAATGCACCACAAAGTTCTAGCCAAGGGATGCTATGTTGTTTGAGACTTTAGACCTTGCAGTAAGAAGCGCCACCTTGAAGTCTCCAGAGGAATCTGCCGTTCGAATGTAACAGCATGCGCCGTAAGTGTGTTGTGACCGTTGTGAGGCATTCGAAAAAAATGGTACTGAACGAACACAGGTTTCGCTGTCAAAACGATCCCTACGCAAACTATGGTATAGCTGTGTGATATAATTTCTCCAACACTCCATCATCGGTGTTGAAAGTTCTTAGTCCCAGCTCCAGCTTTTGCCATTTTCATGCTTCACAGTCCAGAGCGCCTGCATGAAAATTTTAGCGGAAATCAAAACTTGACTCGGCATTCCCAGATGTTCGAAGAGACGCGCTATTTGTGGTAGGGCGATTCGTTTGGTCAGACGAGCCGCAGACGAGTCCGGTAGGAATTCGATTTTGTATTTTAGCAGATCAGAAGCAGCTCCCAATACAACCCAATAGATTTTATGCATTGGTTGCAAACGAGATCAAAAGAGGTTTGTAGAGTACGGTTGTCTGGCGCAAGTTCTTCTGCGCCCATTTACGCAGCTCATACCCGCCCTTGGAGAGAAGATCATCCAGTTGCCGTCGCAGTCTCGTAGCTTGTTCGATGCTGTTTGCTCCCGAAAGAAGGTCATCTACATAGACATCCTTTCGCAGGACCTCTGCTGCCTCCGGGAAGTTGTCGTGTTCGTCGTTCGCCAGTTGGAGTAGTACTCGTTGATTGGCAAGAAAAGGTGCACTCACGGTACCGTAGGTAAGCGTTAGTAGTTCATACGTATCCAGAGGAAGATCCGGAGATTTTCGCCAGACGATTCGTTGATGTCATCCTTTATAGGTAAGCGAACGATATACCTTTCCTCTGAGTTCCGTCTTACAGTGTGACGAAAATGATATTCGCAGGCAACTTCTTCGACGGAATAGTTTGGAGTGGATTTGTCTTCTTCAATCGCTCAAAATTTGTCTGTGAGTCCAGAAATAGTTGCGACATTGGCAATCACTGCAGACTTCGGAGTACCGTTGGAGTTCTTGAAGAAAACTATCCAACCGAGGACAGAGTTGATTAACGTCGGAAGAGCTTCGCCGTGCTGAATCCGACCTGGGATGTTGAAGAGTTCAAAGACTACTTACGCACCGATGACAATGTCCATTGGGTTTGCCTCGTAGAAGCATGGATACGCAAGCTGTACTCCGGGGGGTATTTATGTCCTATGAAGATGCATCGAAAGCGGCAGACGGAAGACTGATTGTGACCTTTGGAAGTACCAAGAACTCAGCCGGAGAAGAGAAGTCACAAACCCTTGAGCGAACAGTTGCGGTGATTTTGTACCGTACATACATACATTTATTTGTTCAACATCATATTTAAGACAAGACAAAATCAACAATAGTACGCCACAATACTTGTTTGTGGCTGCCGATCTCCATCCTCGGTCGCGCCCAATGCTCGCCGGGTCACGCTCCACCTGGTCCACCCATCGTGCTCTCTGCGCTCCACGCCTTCTTGTGCCAAGCGGATCAGTAGCAAACACCAGCTTTGCAGAGTTGTTGTCCGGCATTCTTGCAACATGCCCTGTCCACCGTATCCTTCCGGGTGTGGCCACCTTCTGGATGCTGGGTTTGCCGTGAAGTGCAGTGAGCTCGTGTTTCATCCTTCTCCGCCACACACCGTTCTTCTGCACACAGCCGAAGATCGTCCTTAGCATGCGTCGCTCGAAAACTCCGAGTGATAGCAGGTCCTCCTCGACAATGGTGCATGTCTCGTGTCCGTGAAGACCTTATTAGCGTTTTGTACATGGTGCATTTGGTGCGTGGGTGAATCTTTCTCGACCGCAGTTTCTTCTGAAGCCCGTAATAGGCCCGACTTCCGCTGATGATGCGCCTCCGAATTCCACGACTAACGTTGTTCTCAGCCGTCAGTAAGGACCCGAGGTAGACGAATCCCTCTACCACCTCGAAGGTATCCCCGGCTCTCGTAACATTACTACCCAGATGGAACCGGTCGTGATCGGTTCCACCTACCAGCATGTACTTCGTTTTTGAGGCATTCACCAACAGTCCGGCCTTCGGTGCTTCGCATTTCAGGCGGGTGTTCTGCCACCGTTCCAAATATTCTGGCGATAATGTCCATGTCGTCCGCAGAGCACACAAATTTTGTGAAAATCGTTCCCCGGCTGTGGAGTCCGGCTTTTCGCATCACACCTTCCAGAGCGATGTTGAAGAGTAGGCATGAAAGTCCATCCCCGGCGTGATTCGAATAAACTGGATCGTTCACCCGAAACCCTTACGCAGTTTTGCACACCGTCTATCGTTGCTTTAATCAATCTGATCAGCTTCCCAGGATCGTTTTCGTCCATGATTCTCCATAGCTTTGCGCGATCGATACTGTCGTATGCCGCTTGGAAGTCGATAAACAGGTAATGCGTTGGGACCCGGTATTCACGGCCGTCGATGAAGCCGGCTTGATAACTTCCCACTAACTCATTTCGTTTTAGGTAACAGTCGACGGAAGATGATCTGGGATAGCACTTTGTAGGCAACATTCAAAATAGTAATCGCCTTGAAGTTCTCACATTCCAAATAGTCGTCTTTCTTGTGAATGGGGCAGATTACCCCTTCCTTCCACTCCTCCGGTAGCTGTTCGGTTTCTCAGATCCTGACTATCAGCCGATGCAGACAAGTGGCCAACTTGGGCCCATCTTGATGAGTTCAGCTGCGATGCCAGCTTCTTTGCTAGTTTTGAGCTGATGAATGGCATCCTTAACTTCCTTCAGCGTGGGAGTTGGTTCATTTCCGTCCTCCGCTGCACTGGTGTCATCGTTGCCTCCGTTGCCGTGGTCTCCCGTCCCTACGTTCTCTACGCCATTCAGGTGCTGATCGAAGTGCTGCTTCCACCTTTAGATTACCTCACGTCCGTCCGTCACGACTCCGTCCTTATCCCTGCATATTTCGGCTCGCGGCACGAAGCCGTTGCGGGATGCGTTGAGCTTCTGATAGAACTTCCGTGTTTCTTGGGAACGGCACAGCAGTCCCATTTCTTCACACTCCGCTTCTTCCAGGCGGCGCTTTTTCTCCCGAAAGAGGCGGGTCTGCTGTTTCCGCTTCTGTTTATAACGTTCCACGTTCTGTCGAGTTCCTTGCTGCAGCATTACCGCCCTCGCTGCATTCTTCTCCTCCAAAACCGTTCTGCACTCTTCGTCGAACCATTCGTTCCATCGATTCCGTTCCACGTACCCGATGGTGCTCTCGGCTGCGTCGTTGATGGCTGCTTTCATTGTACTCCAGCAGTCCTCTAGAGGGGCCTCATCTAGCTCGCCCTCGTCTGGCAACGCGGCCTCAAGATTCTGCGCGTATGCTGAGGCGACATCCGGTTGCTTCAGTCTCTCTAGGTTGTACCGTGGGGGTCGCCGGTACCATACATTGTTGATGACGGAGGGTTTTGGACGCAGTTTCACCACCACCACCAGATAGTGGTCGGAGTCGATGTTGGCGCCACGATCCTGACGTCGATTATGTCGGAGAAGTACCATCCGCCAATCAGAACGTAGTCGATTTGAGATTCCGTCTGCTGTGATGATCTCCAGGTGTATCGATAAGGGAGGCTGTGTTGGAAAAAGGTGCTACGTATGACCATATTTTTGGAGGCGGCGAAAGCAATGAGTCGTAGGCCGTTTTCGTTCGTCTGCTGGTGGCCGCTAAACTTACCATTCGTCGTGGCTTGGGCAGCGGTCGTACCCGCGTTCGAGCTGCGCGTAAAATGCGTCTTTGTCATCATCAGTGCTTCCGGAGTGAGGGCTGTGCACGTTTATTATGCTGAAGTTGAAGAATCGGCCCTTGATCTTCAACCTGCACAATCTTTCGTCGATCGGCCACCAACCGATGACGCTCCTCTGTTATCGCCCATCACGATGAAAGCTGTTCCCAGCTCGCGTGTGTTGCCGCAGCTCTGGTAGATGTTATCATTACCACTAAACGTTTGCACCATGGATCCTGTCCAACACACTTCCTGCAGCGCTACGATGCCGAACCCGTGGTCCTTCAGTAGATTGGCGAGTATGCGAATGCTCCCGATGAAGTTGAGAGATCGGCAGTTCCACGTACCGAGTTTCCAATTGCAAGTCCTTTTTGTTTGCTGGGGTCGTTGCCGTTGGTCTCGGTTCGTATTATTCTGTTGCTGATTTTCCGTTACAATGTTTTTTTACGGCTGGCTTGTAGGGCCTGACACCCACCCCCTACTTTCCGGAGGAACATAGTGCACAGTTGAGCTTAGAGTCCTTCCCTGGCACTCGAACGAATCGAAGAATCGAGTAAGTAATTAGTGAGGTACCAACACTGTTTAACTACAAAACTCAAAATGCAATTTCAATAAAATAGGCCCTGAAGAAGGTCCGTTCCAAGGACCGAATCGTCGGCGAAGATTAGGTAGAATCAACGCTTTCTTTTAAGACTGCACAGCCAAACAGTGCGTTACACCAACAGTCGTTTCCAACAGTTAGCTGTTAATAAAATATATATTTAAAAAAAAAACAAAAAATCAAAAACAAATGAAAAAAAAAATGCTGGGTCATTGCGAAAAAATGCCCGAATAAGAATTGTTGCCCGAAAAGTTCAATATTCTATTAACACGAATTATTTAGAATTATAACTCAAAACAATGGGCTCTTTTATTCAAAAAAAAAAAAAAAATAAATAAATAAATAAAACCTAATTTCAGCATTAACCAAAGCCCCAGTGCACTCTAGATTCGAAAAGAGTTTCTTATACTTTGAGATGCTGAAGCATCTTGTTAGCAGAGTGGCTAGGGTATGCGATTGAATTTCGAAACGACAAGCAGCGTGGTAGATGCATGCGGTGTGGCGTTGATCTTCTTTCAGTTGCATACTTTTGTTTCAGTGCGTTCGGTCAAAGACGCCACTGCACTGCCATCGAGAAAAATCTGCATAATGTGATTTGTTTGTTGGGCAATGATGCTTTTTCTCTGTCATTATCAGTGTTACACTATTCAAACTAATGGAAGGGCAATATGTAATGCGCATGATATGAATACGCGTATGCGTCGCACCATAAAATCAAGTTTGGTTGGCCGATACTTAAGTGCACTGCACAGCCGCACTTCAATATCTGAAACTGTGAAGAGTATCGTGTTACGTAAAGGGGCATCGTTGTCGTCCATAAAAATGATGAAGAAAATAAT
Organism: Aedes albopictus; assembly: GCF_035046485.1. Classification (NCBI taxonomy): domain Eukaryota; kingdom Metazoa; phylum Arthropoda; class Insecta; order Diptera; family Culicidae; genus Aedes; species Aedes albopictus. Next base: position 467,851,220 of record NC_085137.1, on the reverse strand, counting down.
GCAGAAAGAAGGATGCTTCAATACTCATATTGTTTGCCAACATACGCGACAACGGAACGGATACGGCCGGCCTAACTTCATTCAAAACCTGATACGGAAGCCCTGATCGTGCCGAGACTGCGTCGCGCTCGACGAAGTGGACGCCATCCACAGGCCGTTTCTTTTAATCTGTCGATAACAACAAATCGTTTCTGCACTCTCCCTTTTTGCTCGCGCGGATTCGATACGGATATCGGATTTCTCCGAAGAAGTGATAACAAGCAGGCATCGTGTAACATTCCGGGAAATGCTGCGATGCTACTGATAGGTTGGAAATAGGTTGTGTTTATGATCTTTAAATAGATTGGGTTCAGCTGCCTTCACTGGAACCACTGCGCAAAAGTGTTCGTTATACTTGTTCCTCATTTCTCTTCTTTCTGGTATTACATTCCCACTGCGAATATGATGCCCTGATTCTAACTTAAATGCTTTAGAAGAACTTCCACAGCTGTTGACCTAGTGCTGTTATTGCCACTTGATTATTTAACATTCGCATATCGTGTGGCAAGCGCGGAACTATAATATACCATAACTACAAGTGAGTCTAAAATGCATATAGATGGTGATTTGCAAAACAACGTGAACTTGGAAAACTTTGACTATTGCCTACAATCAACTCCTGCATAATTTTACGCATCACTGCAGTGTTCTATACAGTTATCAGTGGATGAGTGAATGCATCATCAATCCCCTCAGTTTTCTGATGTAGTAGGTGCTTCCAATGCTAGTTCACCAGTTATGAGTGTGTAGTTAATCTGGGCTACATTGTCCACAAATCATTGATAATTCCTCATTACCTTGATGACATGAAACTCACATGACTTGTAGGTGACCTTACAAAACATCTATCAGAAATAGGTTTTGACGTAAATCATACCTGAAATAAAAAAGAGATAAAACGCTGAATTAATTAAAAATAAATAATTATAATAATCATACATGAGATTCACAATATCAAATCTTTCGAAACGGTGGTAGACCACCGTTCGTCTGCCACACTTCTCAAACATCTGTCCTCCCATAACTTAGCATGGGAATTGGTGTTACTGACCGCTCAAAGCTCATCTGATCGCAAATCTGAATTATTCATACGACCTTAAGTACCGTTCCCAGCTTGAATAACTGATGAGCCGCAAAGGTATTCCGTCGTTGTCGTCGCACTTCTGCTGTGGGGCAAGTTTTTGCGCTCCGATGACATTGAAACCCATTCCGTCCGAAACCGCCCAAAAAATCTGCACAAACTGTTGTCACCCAATCATCCAAGACCCATCTGCGCGCGACTTGTGGTTGGCTGGGTGGCAAACCTGTAAACGGGTATTGCTGTGCGCTGCCGTGCAACCTGATCGGAATACAAATGATCGTTTTTTGAAACAAAAACAACCGGCGGCGGCCGCTGGAAATTCCCGCCTCTCCGACCATCGCGTCGTAAAGAACGGATGGAGGGAGGGTCAGAGGTACGCGCAATCGTTTGAGAATCAAATTTACGACCATGACGCGACATGCCCCGGGACCGGGGCTTGCCACTCAGCTCAGCAGCTCAGCAACTCGCGAAACTCGAAACAATTGCTAATTAGTATTGCAATGGAGTAACGACGTTCTTTGAGGCTTCGTCCGTCGCGAAATGCGTTCTTGGTGCAAGTGTTAATTTATTAATTTGTTCCAGTACCAAACGATGACGAACGTCGACGGAGTAACAGGAGTGTGGTCAGGGTGGTATGTACCCAACATTTCTAAAGAAACTACAACAATTTAGCATGATTTCAATGCCAAAATAAAAAAAATCGATAGCTATTCAAGAAATTCTCTACGATATTATGGAAAAAAATGCAACGCTTCCCGTACAAAACAAATGGAGCTGTTACTTTTCGTGCGGTGTATTAACTAAAAATAATTCCTAAAAGTGTACGGAGGTATTCCCAAAAAAAAATTCTGAAGGAGCTTAACGAAATTTACGCAAAATTTCCGAAATTAACGAAATTGCCGCAAATATTACAAAACAAATGTCGTTGAAATTTCTAAATAATTTTGCGTAGGAAATAAAAAAAATATAAATAAATTGCCGAAGCCAACGAGGGCAACTTAATTTTCAACACAATTGTCGAAAAAATTACCGAAAAAATAGTAGAAATTTCCGAACGGATTGCAAAATAATTTAATATAAGGACTGTTCAATTTATAAAACGGACAACTTGCTTGTGCGATATCTTTTTTATTTTTCAATAAAATCATTATCAGTTTTTTGCATAACTTTCTATAGTTATTCTCAAATGTAGGAAAAATATAACATTAGGCAAAATGTCCTTTTTTGTCTAACTGCACGGTTTTCGTAAAACATCAATAAAAACCCATTTCTCAAAATTCGACATAACTTTCCACATACTAAACATGCATATTTTCATGAAATTTTTAATGTATTGGAATCTTATACTATTCTACTAAAGGTAAAGCTCAATAGTTGGTAAGAAGTAACGCACCAAGCAGCCTCCAGCTTGATACAGTAAGTTGCTTTGTTTACAAAGAAATTATTAAGAAATATATATTTAAGTCCTGTGATGCAATAGCACTACGGATTCGGCTCAAAATTTGTCCAGATCAGTAGAATACTGCTTTCTGGATGATACAGAAGAAAAATTTACTTTTAATTGCATTCTTCATCAAAAATTTAATCTATAAAGATGGTCATAGTAAAATATGCATACTTTTTGCTCCATTGATGCCGATTTTCTAGTCCAGCGAATCTTGTTATTATTTATTTTCAACAAAGTTGATTCTATGTTATTGTACACCTTATTAAATAACAATTGGATGTAAAATTTTATATTTTCAGCATCATTGTTATGGAAAATTTGCATTAGGTTGCATTGTTATTTGGAAGAACCTTCGAAGAACGAAACTGTTTTGATTACTGTGCCTGTAATGGCACACAGTAACCAAACCAGCAATGCTATTAAGAAGCAGTTTTCTGCATTTGAAACTACATTATTCCTACATTCGACTGGATGTATAAAAAAAATATTTATCGAATTTGTTCATGCCCTTTTTGCTTTACAATAAAATTTTAATCAAAAAATCGAATCTCACTTGAGACTTTAATATTTCAACAACTAATTTTCCAATTGAGTTTAAACTTCGCCAGAATGTTTATTACTCATGCTGCTGCAGCATGGCACATACTTTTCTGATAATCAAAACGATATACCATATGTGAACAGTAATTTTGTGTATATTTTCAATTTTTAGCAATCGTAAAGTTCACCTCATTTAACATCTGGTCGATTTTCTATGAAATAAAACTACTTTTATCCGATTCGAAAATCATTACTATAATGACAGATGATGTACTGAACAACGAAACAAGGGTGGTTAAATTTGAACTACGCGTCTTCTTTTTATAGCCTTGTAAAGTTGTCCGTTTTATAAAATGAACAGTCCTTATGGAAAGAAATATCAGAACAAACTGACAAATAACTGAAAAGATTACCAAAAAGTACCAAAAAAAGTTCTTCACATCTTTGAGGGAAAGAATTAAAGAAAAATTTCAAAAACAGAAAATAAAATTGAGTGTAGAATTAGCATCTAAAGTTAAAATACACATAAATAAAAACTAAAAAAAAAAGAAAAAGAAAATAAAATAAATTTCTTTTTTTCAATTTTTGGAGATTTTGCCAGTGAAGGCTATTTTAAGAAATTTATTGCATAATTCCTAGGAAATTACCAATGAAAATCTTAAGGCAAATTCTCAAGAAATTTCAAGAAAGTTCCCGAAGCAATCCCACAACAGCTATAGAAGAAACGTTCTTATACAAATTAATATGTGAAACGGTATTTTGAAAAAGAATATCCAAGAAAATTTTCAAAGGAACTTCCAAGGCCAAAGTAAAATTGCGAAAAATTCATAAGCTTATTTATAGATAATCTACCAATAAAATTTCCAAAATAAATCCTAAAAAAATATGAAATTATCTAAGAAAACTCACAAAACAACTCGCAAAAAATAGCGAAAGAAATTTTAAGAAAAAAAATACGCAGCAATTTCTAAAACAGTTTTTCAAAAAGTTTTTTTTTAGAATATCTTGGAAATTGTCAACGTAATCCCCAATTAAAATCAGAAGGAACTTCTAAAGAAAAGCTCATTAGACTTTGAGCACGCGCGCCATCAAGCAGGTGAAACTGCACCGCGCTTACGCTGTATACGACGAGCGAGGTTGTTTGGTAGTGTTGTACGTTTTACAACGGCGCGCGCGCTGAAAGGTTAAAATCATCGATGGAATTCTTCAAGGGATAAAATAAAAGAACTGCCAAAAAATGGCGATTCTCAAATAAATTCTGAGGAGAATTTTGGAGAAATAGCGTTAGGAGCTTTTAAAGAACAATCAAAACAATTCAAACAGATTTTTTTAATGGAGGATTTGCCAGAGTAAAACAAAATGTCAATAAAAACGCTAAGGAAATATGCAATCAAATTTGACAAAAAATTGGTAGATATTAAAAAGGGTATTTCAAGTAATTGTCTAAAGAACTTTCAAGGAAATAATAAAAAATAAGAATGTCTAAAGCAATTTCTGAATCACTTCCTGGAAAAATGGCCGAGCTAATCCCCAGAAGATCTCAAAGAATTTACAAAACAAAGAAAAACATACGAAAGCAATGAAATATATGGAAAAAATCCTCTAAGGAATTTGCAGCGAAATCGCAAAAAAAAAATTTTTTTTGAAAAAAAAAAATTGTGCCAAAAATATTTACAAATAATTTTACAACGAAACTTCCAACGCAATTTAGAAGAGTATCCAAAGTAAATCTATCCTAAGAAAATTGTCAAAGCAATTTCCAAAATAATTTTTGGAATTATTCTCAAAGGATTTGGAAAGAAACTTCCAAAAGCATTATCGAATACATTTAAAGAAAATATTGCTGATGTGTTGCCAATATAATCCCTGCGAGCCCATATATCCGATGCGGTGAAGAAGGTGACGAGTTCGATTCCCGTTCGGTCCAGAAATTTTTCGAAATAGAAATTCTTTTGACTTCCTCGGGCATACAGTATCTTCGTGCTCGTCACAGGATATACACACGGAAAATGGTCATTAGCAAAGGAAAGTCTCAGTTTATAACTAACTTTGGGAGCACTCTCAATCTGAGAAGCTGGCTTTGTTCAAGTGGAGACGTTACGTAAAAAAAAAATCCTGAAAGAGATTTGTTGAAGAATTGCCGAGACAATTGATTTATCAGGAAAATTCGAAGAAATTAAAAAAAAACTGTGAGAGTATCCGAGGAAATTGCCGGTGACATTTGCAACGGAATTAAAAAGAAATGTTTCATAAATATTGTTGATAAAAAATACGATGAATTTTCTAGAGAGTTTATTTAAAAATCACTTAAAAATAGCCCTTAAAATTCTGAAATATATCCAGAAATTTATCAGTTGCCCAGAAATCAAGAATTTACAAAAATATTACAGAAAAATCCCAAAGATGTCCGAAATATTTCAAAAAAAAAGATGCCCAATTAGTTACCGAATGATTTTTTGGAATATGTTCGGAATAATCTCCAAAAGATATTTTCGTCACGACTTTCTACGGCAGTGTCATAAAAAAATTCGCGCAATTTTCAAAGAAATTTCCAACGAAATTTTGAAAAAAAATTCTTACGGTATTTCATTGAACAGAACAATTTTAATAGATAACATTCCAGCCGGACATGCCTAAGAAATCCTCAATGATATTGACGAAAGCATTTGCAAAGAAATCTGAAAAATACGGTAGACCCAATCTATTTTCAAAGTAAAGGTGGAAAGTGGTTTAAAGAGAATGAATTATCGAAAACAGTTTCAAAGCAATTTCCGAAGGAATTCTCAGGAATTTTTTAACAAACTAGAAGTTTCATTTGTAATGTATATTTCAGTTTTTGTCGTTTCAAGTCTATGTCGCCGTTCAAAGTGTATAAAAAATCGAATTTATACAGATTTCCTAGGAAATTTTCAAATCGCCTATAGAACTTCCAAAAATATTATTCATAAGTGATGAATTGCTGAAAGTATTTGTAACGAAATTGCAAATGGAAAATTCAGAAAAAGACATTTCTGTTGAAATTGTCAACGCAATTTCAGAAGTAATTCATTTTAAAGTCCCCTCTAAAACGGCGAAGAAATTTCCAAAAGAATAGCAGACAGTATTCCCAAAGAAATTGCGGAGGGATCTTTCAAAATTGTTGGAAGATTTTTTTGTAGAAATTTCCGAAGTAATTGCAGCGGGATTGCATAACAAATTTTCGATGAAGAAAAAATGAAAATGTCACAAATTACCTACGGTTCTATAGGAGAATTCCTTCATAACTCACTTCAAAATGCCCAAATAAATTAAGAATTAATATTGAAAGAAAAAAACAAAACCAAAAATTCCCAGAGATTTAAAAAAAAAAAGTTCATTACTGAAGGATTTCTCGAAGGCATTTCCATAAAAATTAACAGTAAAGATTGGCACAAAAATAATAAAAAAATAGTAATAACCAACGAAAGACATTTCCAAAGGATCTTCCAAGAAATAAAAAAAATCGTTGATGGAATTTCTAAAAAATCGGCGAAGTTACCGAATAAATTCTTTAAAGAATTTCAAAATAAGTTTCCAGAGCAACGACAAAGAAGTTTCCAAAAATTCCTGAAAGAAGATCGGATTTATTCTCTAACGAATTTTGTAATAAGTTTCCAAAGCAATTACGAAGGAGAAGATTAGGTGAAATTCCCATAAGAGAAAAAACACCAGAAATTCCCGAGCTTTAGAATGAATAACCGTTAGAAATTCCAAGAATTTTCCAAAGGTATTTCCAACGGTTTTGTCAAACACTCCTAAAAATTCGAAAGAAATTCCTCGGGGAATTTCCAAAGCACTTGACTGCAGAGTTCGTAAATATATAAGGAGAGAATTTCCAAAGGAATTCAAAGAAATGTTCATAAACATAAACGTCAAAATACCCACCGGAATTTGAATAGAAGTTTTCTGAAAAAAAATGGCCGCCTTTCAAATAATACTGTACAACTTTCCACAGATATAGCCAAAAAATTTTGCGAAATCATTTCAAAATAAATAGCAGAACATACCCGAAGGAATTACTAAGAAAATTACCGAAAAAATTACAGCACGAAATTTCAAACAAATACAGTCAGGTCTTTTTTTTTACCGCGTAAAAGCAAACAAATGTATGGAAGTAAAATGAAAAGAAAATCGTGTTAAGTACTGTTCCTTTGAATTCCACTAAGAATTTGCATCCTTTGACAGATATGTATTTCGACCTCAACTGTAAGGTCGCCTTTAGTGTCTTGTACTTGACTCGATTTTGTTTTCATCAACTTATTTTAGCATGATTCGCCGAGAAATAGTGAGACTTTTTTTACGCGGTTTTTTAAATATTGAACTGAGTTTTTTTAACGCGGTACGTTTCCCCCGTGTTAAAAAACCTGACTGTACAGAGTCTATCCAGGATTTCTTCAGAAGTTCCCTCTGCAATATCCTTTTCGGCGATGATGGCCTGAATTGTTCTCTCCTTGTATCTGTTGATTTTCGCTGTTTTAAAAATATGAGTCAGTTCCTTATTTTTACCGCTTTCGCTTGGGCGAAGAGTCTGCATTCGGTGAACCATGTGGTCAAAAGCTACCATCTAATGTTGTTATTCAACGAACAGAGAATGACACGCATGGTATTGGTGGGCTTTCAGTAAATTTCGCATTCGAATGGTGAGCTGTTTTCCCCCATACTAATAGATCCAAAAACGGATCTTTTTCCTGCTTTTCCTCACGTTGATAATATCGTCGACGTATCTCTACCATTTCTCCAGAAGTAAACCTTGCTGCTTCAGCTTGGTCTCTAAATTTGTCATGAAAAGTTCTGATAAAAATGGAGATAGGGGATATTTTGAGGGCATCTCTGGTCTATTTGTAGAATTTTCCTCGGTAGTGGAAGTAAATTTCATCCATGCACAACCTCCCTAATACTAAATTTCTCTAAAAAATTGTTTTAGTACGCAAAAGTAGTGGGTAGCGGTTCGAGCTCCGACTATCAGAAATCATCATTCTGAATTTGAAGGTTTTTCGAAATAGAAAAAAAGAAAAAAAAAAATAAAATATGACGATGAAAAGTTCAAAACAACCCCCGGGATGTAAAAGCAACAATTCTATTCGATTCTCTGAGAAAGGTCCAATGAGAATCGAAACGTGAGAAGAAAAAAACATGTAGTTGTTTCTGACCCACAAAAAGACTGAAACGCCAAAAACTACCCAAAATTTTGATGAATTTAGTAAAGAGGATAACTTTTTTATGTCCCAGTACTTCCTTTATTAAGTTTTCCATTATTATTGAGAAGCTTTAAAAGAATTTCTCTTGGATGATTCTTTGAGAGATCCATATTTGTCGTAAAGAATTGTTCGTTGAATTCAGCAAAGATTTCTAGAAAACAATTTCATCGGTAATTGTTTTTAAATTTCTTCTCAAAATTTGTCAAGAACTATAAAAAAAGTAATCGTTCTATCAAACTACAAAGAGAAACACCCACATGGAGTAAAATTGCGCTAAAAATTTCTTTTAAACTGTTGTCAGAAATTGACATAAATGTCCTTGGTAAGGAAAATTCAAGAAAAAATTCTGTTAAAGTTTCACCAGATGAATTCAACTAAAGTAGACGCATCAGTTTTCACCAGTCACTTTATTGATCATAGCGAGTAATATAGCCTGTTGCAATTCGGCCAAAACTAACGCTGTGTTTCTTATTTGGCCAGTACCACTTCAAATGAAATAATAAATAGCGTGATTTCTTCATTTTTTACTACAAAAGAAGATTGAAACCTTCCCTTTGACACGTTGATGGAGGATTGTTGGTTGAATTTTGAAAAATAATTTTCTTAGACTAACTAAAGCTGGTGCTTGTATCCTAGTAAATATTTCCTCACAGATACGTCAGTCAGATGTTGGAATTATACAAATGACTTGAAACTTAATTTATTGTCAAAAGTATTCGACATTTTCTAAGAGGTTTTTCGTTAATTTTTCGGAATTCCCGATTTACAGAAGCCTGATTTCACATTTGGGTTAAAATTTTCCTCAGATTTAACAAAGAAACTATATGGATTGACAGTAGGTGGAATGTGTCGGGCACGCTTTGCTTGACAAGCCCATTGGGGCTCATTTAAACAAAATGTTGCCACTAATCTGTGCGCACACGTCTGACCAAAGATGGATGGAAGGATTTATATGAATTGGTGAGTTTGTTCCTTGCAATTATTTGGCTTCACCTTAATTGACCCGCACGCAGGTTCTAATCCAGCTTCGCTAGACCAGCTATACTCACTCAAGGTACCAATGAGTTAACTGCTTGGAACTAACAAAGAGCTTCAGTGTGTGAGTGATTATCATCTTCTATTTTTAGGCAAGAATGACGTCTGCTACGTCAGATAGCAGGTTAATGTGAGGATATGATGCTGCAATCCACTTGTCCACGGCAGATCGGCTGCACAAGTTCATACTGGGATATCGGAGTAGTTTGAAGAGGTGATTTGCGACAGGGTTCACGATATTGCTTGGATGGTAGGCGTGGATTGTGTGTTGATTACTGTGTAGATATTGCGACACAGTTCACTGATTGTATAATTGAATGACTGTACTGGTAAGGTTAGAAGAAAGAGAAACTTCTTTTTAAACCCGTTTCTGGTTCTATCTGTTTTGGAAAATTTTTCCTTTCTCAAAAGAATGTTTGATCTAAAAACAATGTGTTATGACATTCAAATTGTTTATCATTACTAGATAACATCACGTTGACCTGCTGTTTCATCTTACCCCACCCGTTTCAACTTGTCCCGTTGTACCTTAGATTCTTTTCAAGTTTCTTTGCAGACTCGTAAGGATGAAAACAGAAGAGTCTGACACTTATTTGAGAAGCTTCGGTGCAAGGATGCAAGATAATTTTTTGAAAAATCTGTATCACACTTTTCGAAAATCTGCATCCCATACAAAATTTGGGTAAAAAATCTGTATCCCATGCAAAAATAAAACAGTCCCGCTGTCTCAAAAATCTGTATTTTATATGAAACGAAATCTGTACGCATGCTCAAAAATCTGAATAATACAGATAAATCTTCATATATGGCATCCCCGTTTCAGTATGATAATGCTAAATTGTTTAAGAAATCATAGTTACAAGTTAGAACATGCGCGATACGGAAGAAATACTGTTTGGATCGATTTTGCAGTGAAGTTCTGGAAGAAATACAGAATCCTGTAAAACTTCGTCCTTAAATATCTGATGAGCTCCAATTCCAGTATAGCGCATTTAGTTCACCACCGGACTATCGCACGAGTTTTCAAGAGTGCGAAAACGTAAATAAAAGAGCGCGATTGCAACAAATCAACTCGGTGTGATCAGAGCACTTATTCAGCATAAATCAAAGAAATAGTGCGCCGAAGACATGAACCTGATTTGATGCAATCGCGCACTTTTATTAACTGAGACTGAGTGCGCAGTCCAGTGGTGAACTAAATGCGCAATATATCGAAATCCCTAGACTGCGCTAAGCGCACCGCGGTTCATAATTTGAAAATCTTTTTCCCCTATGGCGCTTTTAGAATAATTCCCCTGCTACACCTATGCCACCACCGACGGCATAAGTGAAGTGTCAACCTCGCTCTCTTGAAAGAGTGTTTGCTTCCAACGACGACGTCGACAATCGTCGCCAATTGGTCACATCACTGGACTGGACGGTCATTAGTAAGAGCTCTATAAATAGAATGAGCTCAACAGTCCCGTCAGCCGTGCCCAACAGAAGTCAACATCGATCGTCGGTCGATGGAAAACGTCGCCGCCATCAGACGGAATCTCTGACGAAGATGAAAAAGCGTCGGAACGGTGAACCCCACCCCGGCTCAGCTCGCAGATGACATACGATAGTCATGGATGACCACCTCCATACGTTCCACACTTCTGTCACGTCGAGCGAGACATAGAAGAGAAACACGACCATCATCGAACGGAAGCTAAGCTGTATCTAATTTGATTAAAAGTAGGCGCGATCTTGATCTCGATTCGTGTCCCTCCAGGTCGCTGCTGCTACCTACATTGGCATGGGCAATGGGCATGTAGTTCGAAAGAGAAACGTCCCACCCGGACTGTCACCCAACGGGTTTTCTGTAGCCCCGAACTGGTTGCGGTCACTACTCACTAGTCGCTCGTGATGGATCATCAGAGCGCCGCGCCACGCCGTAGCGCGGTTTCCCTCCTCGACACGACCGCAACGCGACGGGTGGATCATCAGTTCGGTTCGCGTTGATATGCTGCGCTTCCAGCGAGCTTCATTCACTTTCTTGTGGCCCACTTTGGAGTGGAAGGTATGCAGTATGCCGCCATCATTAGGCCCGCAAAGGAAGACATCTTCCCGAAATGGGGGTGAACCTTCGTTGGCAGTGAGCATTACACTAAACACAGAGGTTTAGAAGTTAGTCCAATTTTTGGAATTGGACGTAATTTTGTGTAAGAAATGATGGTTCGTTTCAAAAATTTTAAAAATTTCAATTTTTTTTTCGGAAGACGCCACTTGAAGAACTTTTTTCCCTCACCTGTAGAGCCTTTTAACCACTGCATCCATTATTGAGGAATATTGTAGTATGACTCATATTTAATTCGGTGATAATCGATTACCCTGTCACAATTGAGCATTTGACCTAAACTAGGCACAACTCGTCTGGCAAAGTCTATTACCCTGTTGGGATTACTTTGCCAAATTTCAAAGGGCTCTAATAGCCATTTTCCAAATATTGACAACCTTTGATTGGACAGTACTCCACAGCTGCAGCGTAAATGTTCGGCGGTTTCATTTTCACCTTGACAAAAACGACACTCAGATGATTGGATTTTTCCAATCTTGTATAGATGGTACCTATAGGTATACTGGGGCAGTGACCGGTCATCAGGCCTGTTATTACCGTTAGGTCTCTCTAGTTCAAATTTAGCATAGTCCTGACTTTTGCTGCACTAGGTCTTATAAAACTTTTTGCTTGTCTGGATATATCCGTGGTATTCCAATTGGATTCTACCATAAACATTTCCCATGTTTTTAGTTTCATCCTAACATCTCACTCAGGAACACTACAGAATGGTTCAGGGCCTATGAAGCTCAGCCCAAGTAACATTTATACTTTTGTGGAAATCCTGAAGTAATTTCTAAGACAGAATAATAAAACTTAGCAATAAATCTCTTTGATCTGCAAATTCGAGATAAACTAGGCATAAAATATCCATAAGACTAATCTGGCCCACTCTTCAGGAGATCTTCAAGGCTGCTTTTGAAAACTGCTTTGAAACCAGTTGTATTTATGTACTTGTACTGATGATTAATTATAAGAACTTCATAAAACTTTAACAAGAAAAGCTTGAAGGGGGGGTGCTGGTCTAACCAAAGTCTACGCTCTATACAAATTTCAAAATTTTTGTATGGACGAAAGTCTACGAGGGGGCAGGGGGGTCTGAGATTCCCAAATTTTTGTCTACGTGGTTTATGAACAGCCCCACACTAGTTTGGACTGGCACGTGATGCCTATAGCGCATTCAGAGTAGCTTGACTGTCTGAGAAGATGCTGATTTTGGCAAACCTGTAATTTCTCCTCAGACAAGTATTAGCACACTCTAATATGGCTTGAATTTCTGCTTGAAACACAGTGGGACTGCATCCCATTGGCATAGAACATTGAAACACTTTTTTTTCATTGAGAGAACACGTGTCTCGAAAGTGGGTTAATTTTCAAATTACAAAATGTGGATGTTGTGTATCGACCGATGCTAGATCATTTGGCTGAATGGACATTACGCCGAATCGATGTTAGAATGTTCAAATAACAGTTCTCAAGCCATTTCGTGAAAATCGATATAGTGCAGTTACGAAACAAAAGTTTTCCAAAACTAAAGAATTTCCAAAAAAAAAACGTAACTTCCGAATCAGAAGTTAAAAAAAAAATCTAAAAACAAACAAAAAAATATACAATGTATGATTTCTAATAGAATTTTTAAGAACCAGTAATTCTAATCTATTTGTGGAATGCAGAAAATTTTGTTGTTCTATTAGAGTATCGATAACACTAGTTTACAGCATTTTTTGAACTCGGTAAGCTGATGATCGTTTATGGTGTAGAATCATGCCCTGACTTCGAAAACGCGAAGGAAAAAAAATACAGTAGAGCGGAAATTTTTTCGACTTTCCATACAAGGTTGATGATTTGAAATCGATTTTTGTTCTATTTTTAAGCAAAGTCGCTCACTTCAAACATCTCATTCTTCGTAATCAATGCTCCGATTGAGCTGAATTTTTTACTGTAACTCGCCTACATATAACATGTCAAATAAACGTTGAGAAAGAATTTTTAAATTGTTTTTTTCTTATTTTTTATACAGTTCTTCATATATTTTTAGAAATTTTGCTAAAATTTGAGGAGATCGACCCCAAAACTCGCCAATATCTTGAATTTCATCAATCTGACGCAAAACCTGTATTCGGATGATCGAATGGTATTATATTCAGCTTTTAATTTATGGAAAAATATTTAAAATTTGATGAACAAAACGCAAGATTTTTTAATTTTATTGAATACCATATTTTTAAAAGTTGTAAAACTCGATATTGAGCTAAAACTGAAAAACTGTTCTACTCAAATTTTTTTGAAGCACGGTTTCGAAATCAGCGCTAAATTATGCTTCAAAAATTTTGGTCGTTGACTGAAGTTCACGACTTTCGTTTTATTTTGTAAACTAGTGTAATTTACGATAACTCTTCAGTTTTATTGCGTGAAAGAAATTACACTTGTGCAGATAATTTTATGCAACTTGATATGCATGAACGTAAATATCAAAAGCCCAATAATTTACAAAAAATCATACTATACAGCAACTATTGTTTATCGTAACATTTCGTGTAATACAGACAATGCTGTTATTCGATTTATTTCTTTATACATCTTTTTTCCAATTCCAAGAATTACTCTCACCTTTCTTTTTAATCGCCTCGACGACGTTTTTGAGAATTTCTTCAGTTTTCTTTGGTAATTTCAAAAAGCAATTTCTGAAAGGATTCCGGCAAAAGGATTCTCCAAAAATCCCTTTGCAAATAGATTTGGCAATTTATTTGATCATGTTGAATTACTTCGGAAATTCCTTTCAATTCTATTCGACAAATTTTTCGGAAATATCTTTAAAATTACTTCAACGATTCCGTTGGGAACTCTTCGACAGTATTTTTTTGTGTTCTTTTGGTTATTCCTCTGAATTTTATTTGAATTTTAAGCAATTTCTTCGGCAAAATCAGTGGAAGCCTTTGAAAGGGCCCTTTTGTAAGAAATTTTTGGCAATCCCTTGGGCTATTTATTTGGAAATTTCTCAAAAAAATCGTTGGAAATTCTGACGGTAATCTCTTTGTAAGTTGCAAATAGTTTTGGAAACCTTTTTAAATATTACCAAAGAATTTACAAATGAATTACCCGATAAGATATCGAAAGAATGATCAAGTAGTTTCAAAGAGAGTGTGAAGTCAATTACCAAAAAAAATGCGGAAAAGAAAAACAGAAAAATTATCAAAGAAAAATACATAGAATTTACAAAGATAAATCCGAATGAACATTAAAAAGTTTACCGAAAGAGTTGCGGAAAGCATTCCCAAAAGACCTGCTTGAGTAATTTCCAAAGGAATTGCTGAAGAATTTTTTTGAAGTATTTGAAGTCGCAACAATTTTCTAAAAAAAATGCCGTAAAATATCTCAAACAAATTTACTACAGAAGCTGCTAAAAAATTGGCAGAACGATTAAGACATTTCCGAGAAAGTTTCAAAATGAATTACCAAACAAGTTTCCAAAATAAATGTCTGAGAAAATTTTTGAAGAAATTTTCAAAGTAACAATCGAATTTTGTTTTCCAGAACAAGTATCGAAAACAGTTTTAAAAGGGTTTGTAGAAGTTTTTGCCAAATAAACTGTGGAAAAAATTTGGAAAACCTGAGAAATTTCCAAAATAATGAAAAAAGAAGTTCTCAAAGAAATTGTCGAAACAACTTAAAAGATTTGCAACAGGATTCCTGTAAGTATTATTGAAGAAATTACGGAGATAATTTCTGCTAAATCCTTATAAAAATAACAAAAAGTTTTTCAGAAAGACTTTTCAAAGGAATGGAAATGTCAAAAAATCCATCGAAATTTCGAAAACATCCTGAAGAAATGTTTACGGAGTCACAAAGGAAACAAATACTAAAGAATCCTAAAGTCAGGCCAGATTGCAATACTTCCTCTCATGAATTGAATCTCTTCTAGTTCTCAAACAAGGAACTGTTGAAGCAATTTCTCAATGAAATTTCGGGCAAATCTTCTGGAAATTTCTCAAATAATTTCTTTAAAAATTTAGGAATTTCCAAAAAAAATATAATTCAGAGAAATTTACTAAATAAATTGCAGAAGCAGTTCTCGACAAATATTATGGAAGGATTTTACAATTAAGAAGAAGTTTCCAGAAAAAATGGGTGAGAAAGTAGTTTGTGGTAAAATCTCCAAAATAACTACTGAAATATTTCCCAGAGGAAACACTGATGAAGTTTGAAAAGGTTTTTTTTTCTTCCACGCTGTTGGATAAATTAAGCCACTGCGTCCAATAATCTGAATTTTAGAGGCATGCTCTTTTGTAAAGGATTTGCCGAAGACATTCCCAAATAAACTACGGAATAAATCTAAAAAAGTAGGAAATACCCGGAATAATGTGTAAGGAAGTTTCCACAGAAATTTTCGGATAAATTTTCAAAGAAATTGCCGTTGGACCTTCCAAATGAATTTCCGATAGAAGTACCTATAAAATGATAAAATGTATTACCACGAAATCACATTTCGTCCGAGTATAATGCTGAAGAAATTGACAAAAAAAAGGTAATTTCCGAAGAAATTTCCCATGTTTGGTAATTATGGACTCTATGCAAACTTAAGTTTTAAACCGTGTAGCTGTGCTCGAATTTCTTTCAAAAATTCCCTTTACTGTGGCTTTTTGAAAAGTTTTTTGAAGAAATTCCCGGTCAATCTTTTGGGCCATTTTTCAGATAATTTCTTTGAAAATTTAAGAGGAATTGTCGAGAAGAAATATACAATTCCGATAGAAATGTACTGAGTTATTTCCCAGAAGAGCTACCGAAAGGATATGTATAGAATTTATCGGAAACATTCCTAAATTAACTGCGGAAGAAATTTAAATTATAATAGGGAAATTGGAACAATGTGTAAAGAAGATTTCAAAGAAGCTTTCGAAGGAAATTTCAAAGAAATTGCCACAGGACTTTCCAAATGAATTTTTTATAAGGAATTCATCAAAATTGATGAGAAAAAATCCAACGGAACTACCGAAAAAAATTCCAAAAATAATGCTGAAGGAATTCCAAAGTAATTGGCGAAGAAATTTCCAAAGGAATTTCCGAAAAAAACTCCCAAAGTCAGTTCAGATCGAAATATGCAACCAATATTTTTCCATCTGGTGCCCCATGAAAACTTCAGTTTTAAACTGTGGAGCCGTGCTTCAATATTTTCCAAAATTCCTTCAATGTATAGTTGGAATTCAATTGAAAAGATTTCATAAAAAAAATGGCCATTTTTTTCCAAAAAAAATTAAAATTCGGAAAATATTTCAAAGAAATTTTTCGAAAAAAATGGCGAAAGGAATTGTTGAAAGTATAGTTGAAGGACTTTACAATTTCGATAAAAGTTTCCGAAGGAATTTTAAGAAGAATAATCGAAGATGTTTCCAGAGTAACAATCGAAGAAGTCTCCAAAGTAATTGCCAGAGCAACTTTTAAAGAAATGATTTTTTCAAAGTAAATACACAGAACTACCGAAAAAGTATGTAAAGAATTTGTCGGAGACATTCCTAAATAAACTGCGAAAGGAATTTGAAGAAAAAATGAGAAATTCCCAGAATAATGTGTAAAGAAGTATCTAAAGAAAATTTCGATAAAAGTTTTATGGAAATTGCCGTTGGACTTTTCAAATACATTTCCGTAATAACTTCTTATGTAAAAAAAATCCAACGAAATTACCGAATATAATTCTTGAGGAATTGACGGAGAAACTTCCAAAGAAATTTCCAAGGCCCGATTTTGGGAATTTATTCGGAAATTTCATTTAAAAATATGCAACCTATAATTCCTCGTCTGAATTTCATGCCCCTGGCACCTCATGCAAATTTAAGATTTAAGCCGTGGAGCCGTGCTAATTTTTTTTGTCCAAAATTCTTTCATAATGGCTCTTTGAATGTTTTTTTTAAAGAAAGTCCCAGCTAATCTTCTGGACCATTTCCCAAATCATTTTTTTGAAAATTCAGGAATTCCCAAAAAAGTTTCAAAGAAATTTGCAAAGGAATTGTAGAAAAACGCGGAAGAATTATACAATTTCGATGGGAATTTCCGTAGGAAATTCAAGAAGAATTATTGAAGAAATTTCGAGAGTAATAACCAAAGAAGTAATTTTCAAAACCAGTAACTAAAATAAATTTTTAAAGAAATTTCTGGTGCAGTTTGTAAAGTTTATTCTGAATTATTTGCCAAATAAGCACTCTCCTCCCCCAACTTCAAAAAAATTGAAAAGAATTTGTCGGAGACATTTCCACATAAACTGCAGTAGGAATTAAAAAGAGAAATTTCCAGAATAACGTGTAAAGAAGTTCCCAATGAAATTTTCGAAGAAAGTTTCAAAGACATTGCCGCAGAACATTTCAAATGAATTTCCATAAATAGTTCATCACAAAACAACAAAAAAAAATCCAAAGGGATTACCGAAGGAATTTTTGGAATATAATGCTGAAAGAATTTCAAATTAATAAAGAAATTTCCAAAAATTTATAAATAAAAATTTTCGAAGATATCGTCAAAGTCAAGTCTGATCGAAATATGCAACCTATATTTTCCCGTCTGTAGCAAACACCCCTGATACCGCATGCAAACTTCATTTCGAAGATTCACGTGGAGCCGTGCTTCAGTATTTGTCAAGCATTCTTTCAATGTGGCAAACTATTTGAAGATTCAGGAATTTCTTAAAAATATTTCAAAAAAAAAAAAAATGTCGAACAAATCGCGAAAGGTATTGTCGAAAAAAATGTTGCAGGATTATACTCTTTCGAAGGAAATTCCTGAAGTAATTTCAAGAAGAATAATATAAGATTTTTCCAGAGTATCAAAGAAGTTTCTAAAATTTTGAAAAATATTCCTGGTGAAGCTTCTAATGTAAGTACTGAATTATTTCCCAGAGAAATACACGAAAAAGTATGCAAAGAGACATTCCCAAGTAAACTATGGAATAAATAAAACAATCAGTGTATAAGCTACAAAGCTTGAACTATTATAAGCTTGCTTCATTCCTTCATACTTCATACGACCATACTTTGAATTCAACTCTTGTGGCCTAGTGCGATCGATAATAATTATCTGTTGAAAAATAAATCCGGTTAACGAGCACTAAAACTTTCTGTTAAACGCAACCAACAAACCACTTTGAAGAGTAAGTAGCGCACACTTATTCTTTAAAATGGGTTATTACAATTTGCCGAAACAACCCGAAGATGCCTCATAAAAATCTACATTACTATAATCAACATGCGTGCATAGCGTACCGTCAATGCAAAGTGACCTTACTTTGGCTGATCGGGTCGAACCCCCACTTAACACAAAACTATAATAAAGCTACAATAACACACATCATCGAGGAGAGGAGGGCAATGCAATTTAGAGATAGCGCCAGATAGGATCGTTGTTGCTGATTGAGATAGGCGCATTTGGGCGCGTTCCACGCGCAGGCGCAACTTTGGTAAAGCGAAAAGAGAGTGACCTAGATCATGATGATCAGCAGCAATGTGCAGTGTTATTCCAAGTCGTCCACGAAAATTGTATTCAAAGCTGCTGGCGCTAACGGACACTGATGACCACACCACACCGACCGGATCGACTCAACTCAACCACGACCCCGACCTGATCCTCTGTCCATAGCCTTAGGGACGGTGTACTATTTTCTGAACAGGAATTTGGTGGTTGGTCGTTTTCATTACCCACCACTTGGCGCGGGGCGAGCATAGTTGCGGAATTACCTCTTGCCACGGCCATTTAAAAAGTTGAGGAGAGTCAGTTCGGATGAGCAGACAGGCAGACAGAGCTGCCTGTCGTAATGACTGTAATAATGAAATTTTTATGCCCAATTTGAGAGCGAAGTGCTTTGGGCCGAAGTGGTTCATGAAATTCAAGGGTCTTTCCGCGATTATGCTCTGCCGGATGGACGGTTGTCCGGTGGCCGGTCGCCGCCGTATACAGTTATGTGATTTTTTTAAAGTGGTCCACTCTGTAAACGGTTCAATTATGCGAGCATTTTGTTATGTCTTTAGGCGTTGCGTGCGTGTGAAGACACATAAACAGATGCGCACTAGAAAGACCAATAAATAGAACTATTAAACTAGTTCATAGGGCCCATAAACAGGGTAGCAACTCATCACTCGGACGATTCGGGAAATGCGGGAAAAATGGCCAAAAATAATGTTCAATCGTGTAATGGTTGTTATTCATCAATTTGCAAAACCTATCGTCAAAATGTTGGATAATTCTCATGGCCATCACACGCATGCAAGATATAGACCACATGTGTCTTCTTCTTTGCCGACCTAGTTAACGACTGTCTTGCTAATGTTAGATCAGTCAGATATTTTTCCTAAAATTTCCCCTTTAAATCTTCATAGATTTTTGTCATATTTATTTTAGAAGATCTCAGAAAATTTTCAAAAATTTCTTATAGGAAATTTGTGAGAAATTGGCCGGAAGATCGTAAGAAATTTGCAAGAAACGTCGCCAAAAATACCTCAGGATACTTGCCTTATTCGGCAAATTCCCAAGAAAAGCAAAAATTCTTTAAAAAGTTAAATTCTAGAAATTTAATTTTGAAAAATTAGAAAAAAATCTTAAGATTTTTTTTTATTATTTTCTTATTTAACAGAATGCGAATTCCACCTAGTCTTCTACTCTATCAATAATCCCCAATCATTCCACTGTGCCATCAGTGAAATTCACTAAGAATTTTGAAGAATACTGTAGATATTTTTTTTCTAGAAATTGCAACAATATTTTTTACAGACAAGAAGTGTCGATATAAACTTTTCTATTGGATTATCCAATAATCCACAAAAATACTTTCGAAGGCTTCCGTAAGAATTTCTAAAATTCATTTATAACCCGTTAACGCCCAAGTTGTCCCACAATTTGCATCTTGATCAACAGTCAAGTTTCAATAACATAAATATGATTTCATGAAAAAATGGAAGTCTAGTTTCAAAAACATTCTACAATGTGGCACTCCAACATCTAATACAAAAATACATCCCAGAAGGAATTCCAGATAGAATTTGCGAAAGAATCCTTCAAGATTTTATAAAGCAATTATGGCAGATTTTTTTTTATTTTTTTATTTTTTTTATTGAAGAGACTTTCAGCCCGTGGCTGGTTCATCTCTGATGGCAGAAATCCCTGAAGCTATTCCTGAAGAAAACCCGTAGAGAATACGTGATAGAATCCTTAGAGGAATCATGCCAGGAATCCCAACTGGAAGCATAGAAGGAATCTCTGAAAGAATCATAAAAAAATCGAGGAAGTTATTATTCAAGAAATGCCTAAAAACACTCTAGAAGAAATTTTGAAGGAATCCCATCAGAAACAACGGCACGAATACCTACAATATCCAGGATAACCTGAAGAAATCTTGGCAGAAATCTTTATTATTTCATATTGCCTTTCGAAAGGAATCTTTTAAGAAAGGAATGCCGAATAGAATACCTCTTAGGATCTTCTAAGGCAATCCCCGCAATAACCCCTGATGAGATCTCAGAAGTAATCCGTACATAAATTCTGGAAGGAATATCTAGAGGAGTCCTGGGAATGCATGAAGAAATTCTGGAATGAATTCCTGAAGTTATCTCGAGAAAATCTCATCTCATCTAATCTTATCGCATTTCTTTACCCTACTCTCTACCATAAACCTCTACCCTCTATCTTACCGTCTTTCCTGCCGTCTATCCTAACCAGGGATGCCAGATGTTTTTTTTGAAAAATCTGTATCCCATACAAAAATAAAATAGCCCCTCTAGCTCAAAAATCTATACGGATGCTCAAAAATCTGTATAATACAGATAAATATGTATATATGGCATCCCTACACAGTTCGAAAGAAACCTGTAAAATTATGACGGATTGAATGTAACAAAGGGACCCCGTCATATAGGGTATGTGTGCCATCAGTAATCTCATGCTCCCATTTTCATCCTATTCGAAAACAAGCGATTACGGCACCGATTGACTCCGTTCTTTTTGTTTTCATGGGTGCTCACTTCTAACAAAAAATACAAAAATAAGAAACAAAACAAACAGCGCTTCAATCCTTTGTTTTTCGTGGGATGAAAATGGGAGCCACATGCTTAATAAGGGAACCAATACCCTATGATGGAAATTTTTGTGCAATTTTAAAATTACATTGCAAATATCTGTTAGAAAATATAAAGCAAAATTGAGATCCGAGCGAGAATTGAACTCAGATCCTTGGAGTGTGAGTAGCACGCCTGAGCTCTCTCGGCTATCTCAGCTTGTTGAATAGTAGACAGTCAAAGTTAAACTGCTTCTACAATATCCATAATGCACGAATTCCCGACATGCTTCGGCTGCTGCAGAGAGTACTGAGAGAGACAACGGAGAAACTGCCACAGCTGTGAGCAGCCGTTCGTTTAGCTGATGACGGAGAGTGGCTGTGACTGGCATGATTTATAGCAGATGCATGTAAATTTATAGCGAATATGCTTTAAAATACGTAAAGAAGCCGTCTGACCAGCAGCAAGCTGCTCGGCTGACGTTGAATGCAGGTGATTTACATTTTTCTGCCGCAAATTTCAGTTGATCTTCAGTTTACGTGCTGTTTAACTTTCATATTTTTTTGCTGTGTAATCCTAACCCTACTCTGTGCCCTACCCTCTACTCTGCCCTTCACCCTACCCTCTACACTATCCTCTATCCTACCCTTCACCCTAATCCTCTACCCTACCATCTACTCTATCCTTCACCCAAACCGATCGATATCTTTGACTAAACCCTCTACCCGACTGTCTACCCCACGTCTTCCCTATCGTCTATCCTACCATACATACTTCTACTCATCAAGCCCGATCGACAGATATCAATATTTAATGGTATCATAGCAGAAACTATCATTCAGCAGAAGTGCATACCTTACAAATACCGTGCGAAGAGCAGCATGTGCTCTAATACCTAAAATTGTTATTGCTGCGTTATTCTACGAAATGTTATGAGACCATCACAATAACAGTTGGAGGTATTTGAGGAGAGTTAGGTATTGATGTAGTATTTGTTGGTTTAGCAGTGAAAATAACCGAAGAACAAGATTTACTATATTACATCATGCAGTTATCGAATAAATGAAACATTTAATAACAAAACATGTTATTAGTTTGTTATTCAATAACTTTGGGATAACAAAAACAGCACTTGAAATTTTAGGTATGCCTTCGTTATTGAAATAATAAGACTTGTTATTTTCTAGGTGTTATTTATACAAAATTTTGGTATTCGTTTTTGTTATTTTGCCTCTTATTGCCACCTAATAAAGGGCATATCAAGGTATGGTAGTATTTAAGATAAATACCTTGATATGTTATTCTCTTGTTATTTTCTTCTGCTCGGGATGGCGTCAAATATCAAGTTTTGACTTCTACTCACCAAGCCAACCAACAACCCTTACTGCATGGTATCGTAGATCAAACCACAAATCCGTGGCCGCCATCATGGATTTAAAAATGGCATTGGATATTTATTTTTGAGTTCTACTCGTCAAGCTCGATCGATAGATACCTACAATACATTGCATTGCATTCGAAGCAGCTGCCGTTTAAATACCATCCATTCAGGAGTTTTGGCCGTCATCTTGGAAGCAAAGCAGCCATCTTGAGTTCCAATATCCATATAATCTCCTCCATAACCCAAGAAATGTGTATGCCAAATTTGGTGGAAATTGGTCGAAGCATGCCAGAGGCAGTTCAGGAAAACAAATTTATTGGAAATTAAGCTTATCGATAGCGACAATATGCAATCTTTGCAGCATCGTTTGCGCCACCTAGTGAACCAGTCACAAATTATATTGTCCATTATGAACAATGCATGGATGTAATGAACAACTATTTTCGACTGTTGAATTTTTACTCTAAGTGGATGGCTGTCCACAGTCTTGGAAAAATAAAAATACTGCTATTTCAACTTGTCCGACGTTTCGGTTCGTTTGGGACCTTCTTCTGGGACTCTAAAAAATTATTTATTAAATCAATTAGACAAAATTAAAAAACTTTTCAATTTTTCCGAATTTTACAGATTTTTCGTCCAGTGTGGTTCTGTGGAACACGTAAATGTCGGTTCAGAGTTTCTGTTTTAAAAACGCGAATTTGAAAAACTTAATATTTCCTCACTGTAAAACTCCCCGTGTACTTACTCCCTCGCCAAAGCGGACGGTGTCGGTGTTAGCCTAAACGTGAAAAAGCTCTTGTTTAAGTTGATCTGGAATCTAGTACCCGGCACTTGATCTAGCACCATTGCTTTTTGACTCTTTTCTGATTCCTATTCTAGAGTGTATGCGTGAGACCTTTAGTGTTTCGGTGTGAGTAGTTAAACCCTGTTAAATTCGGTAAAAATTGAAAACATTATATTTTTATCTAATGATTTAATAAATAATCTTTTATGCAAGTCAGTACTATAATTTTTATTTTACACAGGGTGTTAGGTTCATGAGTGCAAACTTTTTGAAGGGTGATAGAGGACCATAAATGGTGAAAAAAATTGTTCTACGCATATGGTCAAATCTCAACCGTTTCGTAGTTATTGAACTCCCCATGTTTTTGACTCTTATTGCCTTAACTGGCTATAACTTTGAAATGGTCAAACTTATCGCAGTTTTTTACCCTTATTCGAAGAAGAACGTTAAGAGTTAGAAGTTTTGCGTCAAAGTACGAATTGTAGAGAAGAACAGGGGCCACAACTTTGCCAAAGAAAGAATTTTAATTTATTATGCATGTTTCGAAGATAATTGACATAAACAAATTAAAACACATAACTTTTAAGCTGTTTGCTCTAGAAAACTAAGTTATTTAACTAAACCAATCGGTTCAAATATGCCATTTGATAGAAAATTCAATAATCTTTCGAATAAGGATAAAAAAACTGCGATAAGTTTGACCATTTTAAAGTTATAGCCAGTTAAGGCAATAAGAGTCAAAAACATGGGGAGTTCAATAACTACGAAACGGTTGAGATTTGACCATATGCGTAGAACAATTTTTTCCCCATTTATGGTAATACCACACGGATGATTCCATCAGACCCAGGGTGTGTTTCAACTATTCTGGCAGTAGGCCAAGTCATCGGTGGAGTATTGTCCTCCTTGAGGAGAACGAGCTGGTTTTGTTGAATGGAAATTGGTGGATTGTACCATTTAGTGCGGGGCTGAAGTTCGCTCAAATATTCAAGATGCCACCGTTTCCATATCAGCTGGAACAGTTTTTGCGTCTGTTGATACTGTCGCAAACGGTTCAAAGGGATTGCGGTCACTTCGGTGCTCAGGACAGCTTTCAGCGCTGAACCGATGAGAAAATGGCCAGGCGTGAGCAGCTCGGAATCGGACGGATCATCGCTGAGTGGGATTATAGGGCGCGAGTTGAGGCAGCATTCGATTTGCGCTAAAAGAGTTTCCATATCATCCGTTGCCAGAGTGTGATTGCCGAGTACCCGGATGAAATGTTTCTGTGCGGAACGAATGGCCGCCTCCCAAAGCCCACCGAAATGTGATCCCTTCGGTGGATTAAAGTGCCAACGGATCCCGTGGTTGGCACACTCCTGAACAATAGATTGCTGATGTGCTGGGCTGCGAACTAGACTCCGTAACTCATTAGCTGCTCCAAGAAAATTACGGCCGTTGTCACTGTAAATGTCGCTGCACAGACCTCTCCGAGAGACGAACCGATGTAATGCCTGAAGGAATTTTGCCGTGCTAAGATCAACCACCAGCTCTAGGTGTACCGCGCGAGTGGAAAAGCAGACAAAAACAGCAACGTAGGCCTTTCCGGGTGATGCTCGCCTGTGAGCCGGTTTTAACAAGATGGGACCCCAGTAGTCAACGCCGGTCACGGAGAATGGTCGGGAAGCGATGACACGGGAGCTTCGTAGTTCCGCCATGAACTGCTCAAGCAGTTGTGGTTGTGCTCTGGTGCAAGTAATACAGTTACGAACGACAGATTTAGCTAGGTTTCTGGCCCCTGTAATCCAGTACCGTAGTCGTAGAATGCTGATAAGTAACTGCGGTGCTGCATGTAGGTGATTTTCATGGATCGATCGTACTAGGGGATTCTGGGGTAATACGCACCACTTAAGGAAGATGCGTCCAAATGCATACAAAAAGGCAATAATTTATTGGTTTAATGCATGCATTCATTGCATATACTTTCATTCTAAGAGAAACCAAACAAAATTTCAGCCTTAATACAGTTCAGCTCTTGAAAATAACGTTTTTTGAAAAGACTAACATTACGACTTCGCATGTTTATGCGGGGCAGTATGCACTCTTGCTCGGGGTAAAATGCACTACAACAATGGGGCAGGATGCACTCAAACAAAGGGGCAAGACGCACCACAACATTGAGGCAAGATGCACCGTCGAGTTTAGAAATCTTTTTACTTCTTAGACAAAATGCATGTTTTATAAGGTTTTAAGACAAACAATAGCTCAATTTTGGTTGCGATTACTTACAGAGCACTCATAGATATTATTACAGCTTGTTTTCTATAGGTGCGTTTTGCCCTAACCAATGGAGTGCATATTGCCCCAATCAATAGCAAAAAATAAAATAGTTTAAAACATATAATTTACGTAGATTACTGCTTAAGTTATTTTTCCTATGCTTAGCATTGCCCTCAATGAACTGAATAAACACAACAGCATTAGATGTTTGGTCGGTTTTCACCATCAAATCATTCGACAAACGATCGGGAAAATTACATCAGAATAGTGCTTTTCATTTTTTTTCATTTTTCTCACTAATTACGTAACGCAGATATGTAAAATTTTCCAGATGCTCATTTATCAAGACGTTCTATTAGACTGATAAGGTTTCAAAGCTCTAAAACCGATAATCCCTGAAAAACAAAGGGGGTGCGTTTTGCCTCGACAGTGCGTATTACCCCAGATGCCCCTATCAGCTTGGACAACGTGTGAGCAGATGACAGAATGAGCTGATGCTTGCTTTCGTAAGGCTGAAGTGAGTGCTTAAGGCGACCTCCAATGCGCATTACGTTGTCGTCGGAAAGAAATGGATGAAACCACCGTAGACGAGATTTCGAGGATATGGGTTTCGCCCTTTCTAACTGCTTCCACTCTTCCGCGAAGATTTGTCGTTGAACTTGGCGAACAAGGGTTAATTCTGCTGTCTTCCTCTCCTCGGCAGTTACAGAGATGGTTTTGTACTTCGTCTCACTGATTGCTGTGCTTTTATGGCAATTCCGAATAAAACGAAGACAGTATGCCGTTACTCTTAGAAGACGATTGTAGTTGGAGAACTTCGATGTAAGCTGGTCGATGAATGTCGGTTCTGGAGCTGCCGTGTAGGTGAGTTTTGGTCGTTTTCCTGCTTCTGCAAGTGCTTGCGAATCAGGTTCTGAGTCCGGTTGCTCATTAGGCCATGAGGTTTGTGCGAGTTTCAACCATCTTGGCCCTTGCCACCATACAGGGTGCGGCAGGAAAAAATGCGAAAAGTTCAAGGCACTATTACACGCTAAATATGGGATATGTATGACTATTTTTTCATGACAGTGTATCAGTCAATGTCTATATTCTAGCACTGAAAAATAAAAATGAACATATTTGATGTTTAACATGTGGTAATGTAGGCCTAATAAGCGGATATCAATAAACTGCGCGCCCAATGGTCATTAAACAAAATGACTATAACAGTAACAAAATTAGCTCAAATTCGATGAACAACCAGACCACACTGATCCAGAGTCATGTAGTTTCACATACCAGATGAAATAAGTACATATATTTGATGATATTGTAGAGAAAATCAAAAATTTTGTTTTATCAGATGCGAAATTTAGCGACCTGTGCGATTTTCTGCGGTTTGAAAATTCTGGTTGTCTTCATCTTCAGGCGCCGCCCTGTAAAGGTTAGTGACCAAAATGGGAAATTTTTTAATTAACTTTTCAGAAAACTAGCCTATTATAGATCATGGAACGTTGAAACATAGATTGGTTAATGTCAAATGGACGAAAATGAGGTTTGAAGTTGAAAAACACTTTCGCATTTTTTCCTGCCGCATACTGTAATTCATTGTCGAGAATGTTCTCTGCCGTAACGCCGCGTGATAGCAGGTCTGCTGGGTTTTCTTTTCCTGGGATATGGTGCCATGAACAGTTTTGGGTTGCATGTTGAATTTTGGACACGCGATTTGCAACGAAAGTGGTCCAAGTTGACGGTGCCGCCTTCAACCAACTAAGGACCGTCATTGAATCGACCCAGAAGAATGCAGGACCGGGGAGTTCTAGAGACTGCGAAACCTTCAAGTATAGTTCAGCTGCGAGGAGAGCTCCGCAAAGCTCCAGACGAGGAATACTCTGCTGCTTTAGGGGTGCTACTCTTGATTTGGCCGTTAGTAAGGCGACCTTGAAGGATCCAGATATGTCAGCAGATCGGATATAACAGCACACACCGTATGCTTGTTGAGATGCGTCCGAGAAAAAGTGGTATTGAATGTATGCAGGCTTCAAAGCAAGTATGCAGCGTTCAATGCGTAGCTTGTTAAGAAGCGATAGCTCTGACATGTAGGAATGCCATCGCTCTTTCATTGGCAAGGGTAGCTCTGCGTCCCAGCCCCATGGCTTTCCGTTGCTGTCCGTTAACGTCCAGAGTGCTTGCATAAATATTTTGGCAGAGATGACGACCGGACCTAGCAATCCAAGCGGATCAAAAAGTCGTGCTATTTGCGATAAGGCGCTTCGCTTTGTTACAGGTGATTCAGTGGAATCAACAGGAACTACAATCTTGTATTTTAGTAGGTCTGATGCAGGTTCCCAGTGAAGACCAAGCGATTTGATTGTTTGGTTACGATCGAGGTCGACAGATGGTTGTAAGGCTCGATTTTCTACCGACAGATCTTCCAGAACAGCTGCTTCGTTGGATGCCCACTTGCGAAGTTGGAATCCGCCCTTGGATAGAAGTGCCTCTAGTTGCTGACGGAGTTCAATGGCTTCTTCCACGCTATCTGCACCCGAGAACAGGTCATCCACATAAACATCCTTTCGAAGAACTTTTGCTGCTGCTGGATAATGTTCCTGCTCATCGTCAGCTAACTGTAAAAGCACTCGCGTGGCGAGAAATGGGGCACTTGCCGTTCCATACGTCACCGTTAGCAGTTCGTACGTGTTTAGGGGTTGATCTGGTGATTGTCGCCAAACTATTCTTTGGAGTGGCGTGTCACGCTCATCCACGAGAACTTGTCGATACATTTGTTTGGCATCTGCGATGATCATTACTCGATGCGTTCTCGAGCGCATGATTATGGAACGAATATCCTGTTGCACAGTTGGACCAACCATTAGGGCATCATTCAGCGAAGGTCCTTCTGAAGTCTTGCATGAGGCATCGAATACGACTCTTAGTTTTGTGGTGGTGCTTTCTTCGCGTATGACGGCATGGTGGGGCATGTGGTAGCAAGGCGACGGAGGAGATTGGTAATCGTACACTTGCTTCATATGACCCAAGGCAAGGTATTCGTCAATGAATGTTGAATACTGTTTTGCAAGATCCTCATTGCATCCAAGACGGCCTTCTAGCATCCGAAATCGACGGACTGCTGTGTGACGGTTGTCGCCTAGTTGGTTGAGAATGCTCTCTTTTAACGGTAAGCGAACAATGTATCGCCCTTCGGAATTAAGTCTCACATTGCGACGAAAGTGTTCCTCGCAAGCGGTTTCTTCGATGGAATAGTTCGTAGAATTGTCGTCTTCTTCAAGTTTCCAGAATCGCTCGATGGCCTGATAAACGTCACTTACTGTTGCGACATTTGCCACAATCGTTGGGTTTAAAGTTTCCGCCTGTGACGCTTTTCCAGAAACTACCCAACCGAGAACAGAATTGATCAAAGTCGGTAACGATTCTCCTAGTTGGATGCGACCAGACACTTTGAAAAGATCGAAGAAGACTTCGGCGCCAATAATTATATCAACCGGGTTGGAATCATAGAAGAACGGATCGGCAAGCTGTACTCCGTGGGGTATTTTCCAAGTGGAGATGTCAAAGGAAGCGGCCGGAAGATCGATGGTGACCTTAGGAAGCACTAGAAATTCGGCAGCCGTGGAGAAGTGGCCAATCCTGGAGCGAATCGAAGCAACAATTTTGTATCGTGCGTACGTTGTTGACTGTCCAATGCCAGAGATGGGTACGGAAATCTTCTTTCGTTGCGCTTTCACAAGTTGGGAGAGTGATTCGGTAATAAAGCATCATTCACTACCGGAATCGAGAAGTACCCTTGCTGTGTGCTCTATACCAGAATCATCAACTAGTTTGACGACGGCGGTGGCCAAAAGTACGCTCTTTCTTGCCTGGCTACTGCTGGTGTAACTTGTAGATTCCTCGACAGTAGCTGAAACTGATGCTTTCGGTTGGTCTCGGTATACAGCAGGAGGGGTAGACGACGCCTGGGAAGATTCAGTTGCTCTGGAGCTCGTGGTAGTAGGATTCTCTACGGCACAAAGTTGGGTATGATGGTGACCTCGACATTTTCGACAAGTGCTTGATGATGAACAGTCCCGAGCCTGGTGTCCTTTCCGTAGACAATTTCGGCATAGTTGGTGACGGCGGACTTCCTTTTCCTTAGCTGCAACATCGAGTTTCGAGAATGTTTGGCACAAGTACAGCGGATGATGTTCGGAACACACGACGCATTTCCGACCTGGTTGACCTTGGCTGGCACCGTGACTGGTTACAGACCGCTGGATAGGTTTCTTGCTTTGCTGATGGGGCGCTGGAGTGTCGACAGTCTTCCCTTGGAGCGTTTGAAGTACGTTCACTCTTCGCTGAATGAACGACGTGAGGTCCTTAAACACGACTTTGGTTTTGGACGCCGAAAATTCCTCCCAATCCCTCCGCGTTACGGGGTCTAATCGGACGCTGAGCATGCGGATGAGAATAATGTCCCAGCATTCCGTCCTTTCACCAAGTTGTTTCAGCACCTTAACATTGGCTTCGAATTTCTCCACTAGCGAGTGGAGCTCGGCCGCAGATTCCCGTTTCAGTGTGCCAAACTCAAAAAGCGCATCGAGATATGTCTGCTTTAGGCGGGTTGGATTTTGGTAGTGGTTGACAAGCATGTTCCACGCAACGGTATAGTTGTTCGCACTAATTTCGATTGTTTGGATTAGTTTTAGTGCATCGCCGGCCAATGATGAACGCAGGTAATAAAACTTTTGAATCGACGACAGATCCTGCGAAGCGTGGACCAGGGAGACGAATAGATCATGGAAATTCAACCAATTATCGAGATTTCCATTGAAAACCGGCAATTTCACATCGGGCAGGCGAACATGAGACGAAGATCCAGAGCCAGGGAAATGCGAGATCGATGAAGAAGAAGCGTTCATTGTGGGTGTAGGAGGCGTTTTATTGCGGGAAAGCAGGAATCCCTTAACACGATAGTACGTGGTTTCGAACTCGGTTCGCTGTTTGAGCTGCACATCGACGGAGGCCTCGTCGAGGGTTACCAGTTCAGACTGGATGTTCTTGAAGTCCGACCAGAGTTCGTTTAGGTTCTCCAATCGTACTGGAATTTCGCAAGCATCTCTGTCTTCATCGTAGTTGTCCACAAAGTCTTGAGTGAGGGAAAACGATGCTAGAAGGCTCTTCTGCCTCGTCTTCAACGTTTTGATTCTGCGTTCCGTAGACATGGTGATTTACGGCGGATCTGAAACCGAAACACCGCGCAGATCACACGAGAAAATAGCTAGCTGTTTAGGAAATGCAATTACCTTACTCAAGGCAATTGCGTGCCTTGTACAAGTACCAAACAGCTGGATCAAACGGACTCCACAGAACTGCAACTTAGTTGCTCGATGTCCGAGGGGATGGTGATAGGAAGCGGTTGAAAGTCGTTTACAGATGAGCCGGGTCTGAAAAGCGGAAGACCGCGCAGCTCAAAAGGGTAACAGAAAACGTAATTGGAATGCTAATTACCTTGTGCAAGGCTAGCATGTGCCTTGTATAAATCCAATCAGCTATGATGGCGGAGTCCAGCACCACGGAGCGAATCGATATGGCGGTTCCCACTAGCGTCGAGTCACAGTTGTAATGGCGTGCAGCGGCGAAGGTTCCAGAAGGGACGGAGAGTCGACGTCCTATCCGGCTCGAAGGACCAGATGTTCGATAACACCAAAAGCAGGACTGCTAAATCTAGTTCTGTGCTAGAATTTTCGCTGCAACAGCGCACAACGGGGACGACACAACAAGGTAGGTTCTTTCTTCTTCCTTTTCTTTTAGGAAACCGCACTATTTCAGTTCACAGGTAAGTCCTACTTTTAGTTTATTTTCACTAACTCAACTAACTTTTATTTCACTAATTATACTAACTAATTCCTTTATTTCACTTAATTTCTAACTAAATTCACTTAGTTTCAACCACTTCTTCTCTTCTGTTGTTGTTGTGTACTACGCTGATGACGATGATGATGACACCTACGATGTCGATGAAAAAGAGAGCCCGAGAACGATCATCCTTCGGCTTTTATCCCTCGGTTACTCCATTAATTATGGTTGCCGGAAGAGTCAAATCGCACCTTTCCGAAGGGCGCCATGATGAAAGTTAACGATGAATTGGTGCTACCGTGCATTTTGGGTACTTTCATTTTCCGTGTGCGATGAAATATTTCGCATACGCGAACACCAAGCAACATTGTTAGATACTATTTTACCAAGTCTCTCGTCATAAAATATTACCAAGAATCTTGGGAATTTTTTTTTCAAAA
Organism: Aedes albopictus; assembly: GCF_035046485.1. NCBI lineage: Eukaryota > Metazoa > Arthropoda > Insecta > Diptera > Culicidae > Aedes > Aedes albopictus. Next base: position 467,819,058 of record NC_085137.1, on the reverse strand, counting down.
TTTTAAACAACGATTTTTTGAACAAATTTTCCAAATTCTGATATTTTTTAAGAATGTTAATTGATGTTCTTGGAAGAATGTTGAACTAACTCTTCTAAGAACTTCTGTGAATATTTCCCCAACAAATTTTCTAAATTTTTTATGGAAACTTCTCTAAAATTATAGGATTTTAACCATATTTTTCTCCAGGATGTTCACCGGTTGAAACAAACAAATAAAAAACCTTCGGAAATATTTGCATGAAATTCGCCAGCAATTTGTATTTGCAATTGTTATGAAAATTATGAGTATTTTTTTTAGGGTTTGCACAAATATCCGTCCCATTAATATTGTTATTGTTTTCAAAAACTGCAACAATGTGTAAAAATTCTGGAGAACATGTCTTCCTAGATGTTTCGCGCATTTCTTCGTAAAGCTTTTTTTTTCAGTAATTACTTTTAAACATTTCACGGCAATTTTTTTGATTTTTCAACTGCAATTTATTATGCAATATACTTGGAAATTCCTCCGGCAATTTCTTTGGTATATTCCTCAGTAACGCTTTTGACAATTCAAGTTGCGATGACCTTTGGAATTTCCTTTGAATACTGTCCGGATAATTCTTTGGAATTTTCCTCAAAGAATCCTACGGCAAATGCTTTTAAATGTCTTCGGTAAATCATTTGGAAACTGCTGGAAACAATTCCTTTAGCAGTAAACTTTTCAATATTTTCTTAAGCAATTTCATCAGCAAACTCTTCGGAAGTTTGTTTGCATATCATTTTGGGAATTTCTCACGCATGTTTTTTTATGCGTCAGTAGGTATAGGGCACTGCATGGAATTCTCTCCTTCTCTTTCACTCTTCCAGAAATTTTGTAAACAACAAGGCCAAGAAACGTCAAAATCCCATACAAAATCAAAACAATGCAGTGCCCTATTATGGATTTTTTTTGCAATTATTGTTGCAATTCAATTTATTGGAATTTACTCAGAAATTTCTCCGGCAATCCCTTTTTGAATTTTCGGTAATTAATTCAGCAAAGCTTTACAAATATCCCTGAGCATTTTGTCTGGCATATTTATTGTAAATCCTTAGGCAATTTCGTCAGCGTTTTTTTTTTGAGGAATCTTCCCGTAATCTATTTAAAAAATCCATGCAGGAGGAGTTTACATTTTTTTTGTGAATTTCTGCTGCAATTCCTATGAATTATTTAGACAATTTCTTCTTTAATTCTTCTGTGATGCTTTTGGAACTTTTAGCGAGAGTTTAGTTTTCTTGAGAATATTCTCGGCTATTCCTTGCAAACTTGCTTTAAAAATTTTTTACAGGAATTTTATCGATAATTCATTAAAAATGTCTCAGTCATATCTTTTTCAGATTGAAATTTCGGGAATTCTTTTAGAACTAGGGTGCGGGCACCGGTTTTGGCCAGTCTAAGGGAAATCATTTTTATAAAAATAACCAATAATCCTATGAAAACAACCAATGCGTCAAAAGAAAGGTTTCAATCTATACTTTGAAGGAAAAATGCAGAAATCATGCCAATACTTGATTTTTGTATTAAAAGTGGCACTGGCCAAAATAGAAGCTCTGCCGCAGTTTTGGCCATATTCTTAAGTTTGGTTTCTATTTTGGCCAATCACGTGTATTTCTTATGGGAGTGGCCAAATTAGAAGCACCCTGGCCAAAATAGATATATGGGAGCAGATTTTTTAAGGAAATATATTTTTTTCTTCCAGTTTGAATCAAAATGTGTGGTTTTCACAGCTGTAATCATCATATTGTATTAGGATCTACCAGTAAAAAATAAATTTACGCCGATTTAGATCGCAACATGCTCAATACCGCACTATGGCCAAAACTCCGGACTGGCCAAAACTGAAGCTTCTACCCTAGCTGACCCGACGTGGCTAGCCACGTTAGCTAGAAAAAGATTGTTTTTAAAATTCCAGTTACACTTCTTCAATGAAACTGTTTTCGAGAGCATTCCAGAATCTCTCTCCAGAATGCTTCTCTCTTGAACGTTTAGTAATCTCCAGAAAGTTCTCATAATTTAATGAATTCTGATTTTCCAGAACTTTTCAGAAGGTCCATTTGACATTTTTTTTCTTGAACGTTGACAAACTCCCCGAACATAATCAGCATGAAAAAATGTGTTCCAGAAAATTCCAGAAGGTTAGTTTTCTTATTATTTCTGAAACATTCAATAGCTTCTGGGAAGTTGAATGTTCCAGAATATTCTATAGTTTTTTTCCGTTCTCATTTCGAATGTTCAGTAGCTTCCAGAAATTTCTCAAACATTTTATGAATTTGGTTGTTCCAGAACCTTCTTAAAGGATATTTTTCATTCATTCTGGAACATTCACAAACTCTAAGACACTTTTCGTAAATTTAAAAAAGTTTGCAGAAGGTCTTTGTCTTGTTTTTGTCCAGTAACTTCTCGAAAGTTCTAAGAATTTTGATTATCTAGAACATTTTCATAGATTATTATTCTTCTTTTTGAAACATTCAGTAATGTCTAGAAAGGTCTCGAAATTCAATGAATTTTGGTGTTCCAGAACATTTTAGAAGGCCCTTTACTTCTTTCTTGGACTTTCATTAACATCCAAAAAGTTCTTGAAATTAAGAATGAAAAGTGTACAGAACATTCCTTCTCCTTTCTCTGATTGAAACGTTAAGTATCGCACAGAAAGTTTTCGATATTTGAGGAAGTGTGATATCCAGAATATCTCAGATGATTGTTTTACTTTTGTAGCGTTCAGTATCTTTCAGGAGGTTTCTGGAAATTTTATGGATTTTTATGTTTCAGAACATTCTAGGAGCTGAGAAGCGAGGTTTGTCCCAGTTGGGGCGTTACGCCAAAAAAAAAGATGTTCCATAATGCTGCAGAAGGTTCTTCTTCTTCTTCTTTCTGAAGCGTCCAGAAACTTCAAGGGGATTCTCGAAAATTTAAGATGTTCCATATTTTAGAGCATTCCAGAACGTTATTTATTTTCTGGAACTTCCAAAAAGTTCTTAGAATTGTTAGAATATTGATGTTCCAGAACATTTCAGTAGGTTCTTCTTATTATTTCTGGAAAGTAAAAAAAAAACATCCAGAATGTTCTCGTACCTTTTAGAAATTTGATACAACTATCGTGAAACATTTCAAAGCGTTACGGACAGACAGACAGACAACGCTGGGATTTTATATATATGATTCTTCTGGCCATTCCTTCAGAAATAACTTTGGAAATTCATTCGACAACTCATTTTTATAAATTTTCTTCGTGAAACCGTTCAGAAGTTGCTTTTAAATTCATCGGGCAATTCTTTCAGTAGTAATTTTCAATATTCTTCCAGTATATTCTTTGTGATGTTCTTCAGAAATTTCTTTGCGGATGCTTGTGAAAGTTTATATAGAAATTTATTCAAGAAATTATATATTTTCAGCTTCTCCTTTACCAATATCTATGAACATTTCTTTGGCAACTAGGGTAATTTTCCAATTGTTGCACGGCTGAAAACTCGCCTATTGTTGCACACTCCATGTTATTCTTATGAGGCTTCTGAAATAAATTTGTTTAAAATTTTCTAGGGCAATTCCAATAGAAATGTCTGAATTTCCAAAGGAATTGTATGAGAAATTTCCAAAGGTATCATCGAAGCAATTCACAAAGAAACTGCTGAAGAAGTTCCTGAAGATTCCCAAAATAATTGCCCTCGAAATTTCCAAAAAGATGGCAAATATAATTTTTAGTTGAACTACCGTAGAAGCTGTCTTTGAAATTTTCGAAAAAAAAATTAAAGTAACAACCGAAGAATGTTTGACAAAATCGATAGAAATTTATTTAAAAGTTGCCGAAGGAATGCTTGTATCTCTGTGGAGCTGTATAAATATTATAAGAATTATTGCAATAGTTCATCAACAATTTTTTGATCAATTTTCCGAACATTGTTCGCAAAAATTGCTAACAGAATTGCAGAAGCAGTTTTCGAAAGAATGATTATGAATACGATGACAGACAAAACCATTAAATAAGGAATCTCAAAATTATTGTCAACGAAACTCTAAATGGCGTTCCAGAAGGAATTTCCAAACAAATTCCACATGGTCCTGAAATAATTGTCGACAAAGTCTGTGAATATCTTTTTGACATTAAAAAAAATTGACGAACGAATTTCCAATGCATAACCCTTGAAAAATTAAAAAAAAAAAACGCCAAAGGGATTTTACAAAGAATTGTTAAATTAAATTGTTAAATAAAAATACATGGGAATAACCGAAACAATCCATTAAAAATGTAAACCAAAGGAATGAAAAGATTTTCATGAATAAAAAATCATAAGAATCACAATGCTCGAAATTATTGTTGAACAAAATTACAATATTTTTGTATTATACGTACGTTAGTAAAAAAAATAATTCTATGATGCAAACTTCTCACAATTTCACTTGATTGTACCCATGTTTTTGTATATGTAGTTTCTTAACTTAAGGTGAAATTGGAAGCATTTCTTCACTTTTTGGTTTTTGATTTTTTATTAAATAACGAAGCAATTTTTTCAAACTCGGTTTTCGTACTCGGTTAGAGGAAGGATCAAGGTATCTCCTGATTTTTTTTTCAGGTGGAAAATGTTTTTCAGTTTACAGGAAACCATTTTTGAATGAAATTAAAAAAAAAGGTTTTTGAAAAATTGGTAAACGTTTTATACCTGAAAAAAAAAATCCTGGAGATAGCACCATCCTCCCTCTAACTGTGTATGAAAACCGGTTTCAAAAAAATTTGATTCGTTATTTAATAAAAAATCAAACACTAAAACAAATGAGGAAATGCATCCAGTTTCGCCTTAATACTTCTCATAATCGCAATGAAGTGTTTGAGGTGTTTTGCAGAAAGTACCAGAAGACAATTTAACGAAAAGTCCGAAACAGCATCTGAGAAACTATCCAAAATTGATATGTTGTATTTTTGATTTTTTTTTCAAAAATTTCTTCGAAAATTGCGATTAGATAAAAAAAAACAAAAAAAGGGAATATGAGTGATAATTCCAGGATGAAAGTTACCAAACGAAGGAAAAGAAAAAAAAAACAAAAAGTGTGTGAATTGAGTTGGAGAAACAAAAAAAAAAGTTCTGAAAAAGTGAGAAATTAAAAAGATTAAAAATAGAAAGAATTGCCGATGCTGATGCTGATTTTTGTTGATAGCTTTAATGTCCCTCATTTGGCAAACTCTTCCCAATGAATGGTATCTAAAACTCTCGCGATCTTGCACCAGGTATGCAAGCAGACAGGTAGGCATGCAGCGTGCATCTCGCAGTCGCATCGCAGTCCCATTCGTAGCAATAGGTTCGCTACTATCTGTGGCATGCGGATAACTTATGTATGTGACACACAAAACCGTGCTCGTACCTCTGCCTACATGCGTGCATGCGACCACAACGGAGACGAGAGGATGTTCGAATGCTTGCTACCACCGCGCCGCGCACCAGTTTACGATGATATTTTTCTTTATCGGTTTTCACGTTCATCCACTAAGTAATGTAATGGTACGGCGCGCGGCGTGGCGGGCACTTTCCCGCTCTAGTGACTTTCCGCGCGCCCAGACCAGGCGTGTGCGCGCTTGCACTGGGTCTCTTAGGTCCCCTCCGCCGCGCCGGCACGAACGCGCATCAAACATCCTCTTAAACACGCGAGTTAACATATATATTTTTCTTCGTTGCCTTAATACCTGTAGTTGTGATCATGGTTGTTTGAAGCTGGTTTGGCGATGACTGGTTTTGGGGGGCTGTATGGGGATGCCTCCAAGCTGTGTCCGCAACAACCCCTCAGCAGTTCCGATCGATTATTATTGAAGAAAAAAACTGCAAATGGACTTGTTTAGAGTGGTCAGTTTTTTTTATCAGTTCCTGGTTCGGTCGTTGTGTGAGAGTGGTTCCACGAAGTTGGCACTTGAATGCAGATAGCTTAGGGAGGTTTGAAATGGCTAGGAAAAGTTGGTAGATACGTCTGAAGAGGGTTCGAGCCAATATTGAGGACAGTACTCTTCAAGCGATAAGATTATTCTACTGGGTTCGTTAATACTCAGAAATATCGCTGAACCCAATTTGAATCAGATTTGTAATTTTACGGCTTTAGTGATAACAGAACTTGGTGACTCAGACAATTTTGTAATATAGTCACGGCACGAGTCCTTGGGCGTCCCTTACAAATGGCGGATTGGCGACTGTCGTGTTTGACTTTTATTGCGATTTTTCAATGTAGTAGCAATCAAGAATGGCACAAGGCGCTCAATAACAACATTATGGGCGTATACTGAAGCGTGAATTTGTTAAGCGATACGAAGCAAACTGAACAGATGTTTATCAGTGGACTATATATTATCAAGGAGACCCTTACTAAAATCCAGGAAAAACCCTTAATGTTTCCTTGATTCCTATTAACTGTAACTCTGGAACTGTCGTAAAGTATCAGCCGAGAAACAATGAGTATTCATTTGTCATCTTTCGAGTTGAAGTATTACAGATTAATATTAAAGGCTAGTCCATCTCGGGATCAACGGTTCTACTTTTTATGTGGGGAAAAGTCATACGAATGATCCATTCCTCCCGAATGCCATAGCGGAATCCTGATCATGACTTAATTGTGATGGAGGAATAAACAATACAAACAAATGAACCATCGAGAACTGCTACATAGTAATTAAGTTTGTCTTAAATTAGGTCAGTGAAGCATTGTTGTATCCGCTTAATCCCAATAAGCCCACATGTACAGTTCAAGAGTGGTACCTGATATCCAGTTGCTCAATTAGCAATTACAGAACTCGGAAACCCACAACACAACAACTCAAACGATTATCTGCATTCCGTTCTTCGCCGTTCAAACTCCCGCATAATCCGGCTCTTAATCCTACCAATCAAAAACCCTCTCGTTACCTCCCCATTCCTGCATCCAAGAAGTTGAGGATACATACTCCTCTAGGAAACCTAACCGCTTAAATACCTGTTTAACGATCGCCAACGCTTACGGTGCTGCAGTGGTGTAAACACGGGGATGATCACTCGAATCTTTCTCTCTACGTTTACGATTCCAACAGGAAAGATCCGCTTGCGAAAAACATTCGTGTTGCTCATTAACAGAAACACCTGGTGTGGCTATTCATGTAGGTAGGTACGCGTATGTACAGTTCGATCCGCGCGCGCCCGGATGGCGAAAGCTTGTTGAACCAGAAGAGATTGGGCCGCTTGCGCTGCGCGAAACCTGTTCCTGGCTCTACTCCTCCAAGTGTGCGCTTGTAGCCAAATTCGGAAACTGTGTGAGCTGTAAAAAAAACTATGTGGTCATTCCATGTGGTAAATTGACTGAGTTTTGCCAACCATCTTTAAAAAATACTAAAATAAGTGTTATTTTTGATAAGTTGTTGAATTTTGTGCACGGCAGATGAATGGAAACGTCCATTGTACCCGTAACCAAGTTGGTAGGATTTCAAACTGCGTTAATTCTAGGAGGCCGATTAGAACTTACTTTAGTACCCATGGTAATTTCTGTTGACTTCCTTCATTACTTTGATGAGGCTGTGTCCTGCTGGGTTCCAATCTAACGCTTGATTGCTGATTTAGTTTCCAATCCTGCATAGAGTGTGACTTTCACTTCCGAATTTCAGTCGCTATCGGCTTTTGATGACATCAACGGTGGAGTTCCACGTTGGAGATACAATTGTGATGTCACCATATACGAATTATTCAACACAGGCAACTATTGATGAATATCTGCAGTCCTTTAGTGTTCTCCACAGGCACAGTCCAGGTTTCACTGGCGTACAGCAGTACAGATTTCACGTTTGAGTTGAAAATTCGGATTTTGGTGCGTCGAATAGTCTGGTTGTTTTGTTAAACATTTCTCAAACTCGCAAAAGCAGCCCTGACCTTCTTGATCCGTGCACCTATGTCGATCATGATGTCGCCATCGGTCGTCATTTGGCTACCAAGAAATTGTAAGTTTCCAACATTCTCCACTGCTTTCTCAGTTATTGTGGAGTTGGAAGAGTTGACGGTGTTTACATCCAACGATTTGGTCTTGTTGCAGTGATGGTAAGACTTGCCGCAGTCGAGCAATCGGTAAGACCATAGAGCTTACTCTGCCTATCAGCGCGCCGTTGAACCATCATCAGCCAGTTGAAAGTCGTATAGGTGCTCTATGGTAATGGGTTGCCATAGCAATCCACGATTTGGTTCACGATCAATCGCACTTTTAAGGTTTTTCTTCGATTACGATGAGGAACATTATTGGAGGTGATAGGATACATCCTTGCCTCACTCCAGCAACGACTCGCATGTGATCGGGCAAGAAACCTTTGTGCAGTATTCTGCACCAAAGTGCCTTGTACTGTGCTCCAATGAGGCCGATGATGTTCTCTGGAACACCCTTGTGCCTTAGCGATTCCCAGTTAGAGAGACTCTTGGAATTCATTGATTTGCTCCAGGATAATACAGAGCATGTCAATATGGTCCACACAGGATCGTCCTGCAATCATTATGGAGCTTATGTGTTGACACGCGTCGAACTCTTGGCAGATCATGCTGAGATGTTAGTGGCATTGACGACACTTGAAAAGGTTTCCAAAGTGCTCGAACTAGCGTTTCAGCTGATCAGCCGGGTCGGTTAAAAGCTGCCCTGACGAGCATTTCACGGGCATCGTAGCATTCTCCTTAATCCCACTAAGGCGACGTGAGACATCGTAGAGGAGGCGAATGCCACCGGTATTTGCGGCTTTCTCGCCTTCGTCGACTAGTGACTACACCCACGCTTTTTTGTCCCAACTGCAGGAGCGTTTCACTTCATTCTCGAGACCCGAATAGCTGACGGGCTACGGCATTGGCTCCTCGTATTTTCGCTCATTCTATCGAGGCTTTGGCGTTTCTTCGCTCCTCTATCTTTCTCCAGTATCATCTGTGATCTACTACTTACTCTGGTTGCGTAACTCACCCAAATTATTCTTATGATCGTAAGCACCAAAGCAGTTAATACGAGATTTAATCCCGGTTTTAAGAAATCCAGATTAAATTTTAGTACTTCATTCGGTAAGCATCGAAGAGTTCCAAGAGAAGATTTAACATAGGAAGCACGCAGCCATCCTCTCTCTCTCTCGTGATCAGAGATGCTAGATATACAGATTTTTCTGTATTATACAGATTTTTGACCCTCTATACAGACAAGATACAGAGTACAGAAAAAATATAGATTTTTCAAATGTAATACAGATTTCTCCAGAAAGCATAAAATGTTCCAAAATTTAAGGAATTTTTTAATAAATTTTATGAAAACTTTGTAAATTGCTGCTTAAACTTCGAAGAATTTATGAAAATGTGTGTATTTTCTCACATGTTTTAGAGTAATAAATACCAGTAAAAAATAAAAGTCGTCAAGAATTATTACAATTTTATTAGTTTCTATTGAAATCTAGGGCTTTTGGTTTCTATTGTATACTCAAATACGACGATACAGAAAAATCTGTATTGATACAGATTTTTGATAAAATAATCTGGCATCTCTGCTCGTGATAGTCCTGCTCGCGGAAATGTCAATTTTAGTCAGCAGGTGTTTATTTGCTCTATTTTCTTGCCGCACTGCCGCACTGTAGTTTTCCGGATCAAAAATTGTAAAGATTTCAGCACAAATGTTCAGTTGCAGCTGGAGCCAACGGAATAAAACATCACGAGCTTTTTCTTCTGAAATTTTGCAGATGCTCCCAGAATTCCTAATCTCAAACATAAGTTTTAACAGGAATGAACGATTGATTGAACTTTAACAACAGAAAAGCAGAACCCGCGTAGACTCATTGATTGGGAGTGTGCGCAACACATTTCACTCGGGATTCCTAGAGAAGCTTTTTCACAGAGCTCTTTCCTTCGGTAGACCATACAGGGGATGGCCAGAATGTTTGGGATAGGCAATTTTTTTTCTCCCACAAAAAAATTAACATGCTGTAACTTTTCATAGAGTGCATAAAAAAATCTCAAATTTTGACTGTTTGTCAACCTGTTATATGTGCATCATTGGTACAAATTTGGGCTCGATTGATTAATTTTTCGTGAAGTTGAAACCGTTTGGGTAAAACACTATTATTTAGACAACTAATTTTTGAACTTTCATATCTCGGAAACCAGTGAAACGAATTGAATGAATTTTATAACGTTTATCAACAATATATTGATACTTAATACGACGTTATAAAATGTGATATTTTCTCACGGAGAATTAAGTTATACCGGATTGAAATTTTTACCCATATAGAGGAAAATAAGTCAAATTTACAATACCACATAAAAATTACTAAATGTGTTCTTCCTTCAATCTAAATAGGCTCTAATATATCTGAATAGAGATAACTTGAGCACAGAAGTGGAAAATCTTTAGATATCAAAACTCAAATTTATTGACATTGATGTAAAAAATTACATTTTTTCGAGAAAAATCCAAAAAGTTTCAATCCATGATAACTTTTTTCAATGTTTAAAAAGTACCTATGTTTAAATAGTTTGTGAAGCATTAACATATTGTTGATGTACGTTCAAAATTTCATTCAATTCGGTTCACTGGTTTCCGAGATATGACACCTCAAAAATGAGTTGTTTGAAAAATAGTGTTTTACCCGAACGGTTCTAACTTTGCGAAATATTAATCAATCGAGCCTAAATTTGTACCAATGATACACACATAATAGGTTGACAAACAGTCAAAATTTGAGATTTTTTGATGTGCTCTATGAAGAGTTATAGCTTGTTGAACTTTTTTGTGAGAGAAAAAAAAAAGTTGCCTATCCCAAACATTTTGGCCATCCCCTGTACTTCCGGGGGTCACTACACCGAATTCGTCGCAGAATTCCTTCTTATTCTCCGAAGGATTATAAAATTTCCCATAAAGTATTCTTGTAAAATTCCTCCACAAGTGCGTCCAGGAATTGCTCCAGGAGTTCCTTAGCAAGTAGCTCCAAGCATTCTTCCAGGAGATTATTTTCTTTGATTGGATCAGGGATTCCTTCAAATCGAAATTCATGTTTGGTTTCTCTAGCAGAAACTTATTCAGTGGGTCAAAAGTTCCGTAAAAATTCCTCTTGAAATTCTTGAATTCCTCAAGAAACTCCTACAGCAGTTCTTCCAAAACATCTTCTGTAAAATCCTCCAGAAATTTTTTCGGGAATTCTTCAAAACTATTTCTCCAGATCTTCCTCTAGTTATACCTCCAAAAAGTCCTCTGGGAATGTCTCCAGAAACTTTTCCAGGGTGTCTACTCATAAGTCAAAATAAAATTCCCTGAGTTTTTCAGGTTTTTTTCCAGGAGGAATTTTAAAAGATAATAATTCAAAAACTACCCCTAATTTTATAAAATTATCGCTGAATTCTTCCAAGAACTCTTTTAGTTAGAGTTCTTTTGAATCAATTGCTTTAATATTTTCCCTGATTAAAAAAAAACGACGTTCAAAAGCTCAAAATATCAAGTAAAAACATTCAGGAGCAATTCCACGAACTATGTTTATGACCATTAAATTTAATACACAGTTTTGAAACTGGAACTTGGATGTCTGTTCTCTGTGCTGGTGGTGTAGTAATGTTGATATGTATTTCTAAATTTTATCTATGATTCTTCCTTGAACTCTTTCCGGGATTCAGTCTGTTTTGCATCTGTGATCGAAAAGCTGTTGCGTTCTGCATCCAGTTTTTCGGCATTGTTTCGCGGTGTACCAAGGTTACGAAAAATCGATCCATAGTGTTACACTGTTACGTGAACGTAGCTGTGAGCATCGTATAGTGTATTTCTACGGAATTACATCTTAATAGCTCACTTCGGAGGATATTAGAGCAAGTGGATAACAACATATTTGGTTTTGTTTGGCAAACAAAAAACCCTCGTCGACAAAGTCAACCCGTTATAAAGTCGACTAGCAATAGCAGACTTGCGTACTACTACGCACACAAGCTCTGCATAGGGAGTTGCTCACTGCTAGGCGCAATCGAAAAGCTCTACCTCTTCAGAACACTCCTCGCTCGTAGTGGAGCAAAATCTGATTCGAGCAGTGGTAGAGAACAAAATTTGTTAGCTGGACCTTTGGACGTTTGGCTAGCAAAAGTTGTAGGAAAAAACGTCCCTCTCACGATTGGACCTTTAAACGCTTGGTCGTGATAGTATAGGAAAAAGCGTAGTCGCCAATCACTACGGTGGTGTCGCAAAACTTGATGCCTGGACCTTAACCCTTGGGCAATCAAGGAAAATCAGGTTAAAGGGTAGTCGTTACTTACCTAGGTAAGAACGTGAAGGATTTTTTCGAGTAGTAATTTGACGCTTACAACCGACTGATTTCACCAAGTGCGGAACGTGAACTACGCTGACGGCCAGTATGGCGTCAGCAAAACATCGTCCTCCGGATCCCCCTCCTGAAGGGATTCCAGGACCGAGCAACGCTAACCCCAATGACCGAACGATGCCCGAGTGGATGGATCAGTTGGGAATGTACGGACAACGAATAATTCTATCGCTGCGGCCGACTGAAAACAGGCCCTTACCGAACCCATGCATCGTAGGAAAATCCGTTGAATATTTCTGCGGGAGCTCCAAACTGGAATCAGCAGAAACTGAAGACAGAGGTACCAAGTACATCCTCAAGACGAGAAATGCAGAGCAGGCGAAAAAACTAATGCAGATAACGGAACTCATTGATGGGACAAAAGTAGAGATCGTCTTGCACCCTTTTTTGAACTCTAGTCGATGCGTAGTAAGCTGTCGGGAAGCTATAAATATGACAGAAAGTGAACTCCTTAGCGAATTATCTCCTCAAAAAATAAGCGCCGTGAAAAGGATCTTCCGCACGGAAGACAATCAGAAAATCAATACCCCCACATTGATTTTAACTGTTTGTGGAACTGTCGCACCTCATCGCATCTATTTCGGATTGCTGAGTGTGCCTACAAGGATCTTTTACCCGCGACCGATGATATGCTACAATTGTTGCGAATACGGACATACCAAAACCAAATGCCAAAAGACAGCGGTATGCACAAACTGCTCCGGAAATGCTCATGCTGAGGGAGAGAAATGCTGTCAAGCATCTTACTGTAAGAACTGTCGCGGAGCCCATGCACCGGTAAGCCGAAAATGCCCGTTGTATTCGAAGGAAGAGAAGATTATAAAAATCAAGGTTGATAACGGTGTGTCTTTTGGTGAAGCACGAAGGGAGTACGAAAAAATACACGGAAAGGATTCATACGCCGCGATCAGCGGAGCTCAGGACAGAGTTGAACGGATTCAGAAGGACAATCAAAGAGACATCGAAATCAAAATGCTTAAGGAAGAAATCGCCAAGCTAAGGGAGACCAACAAAAAACAACCCGATGATGAGAAGGACAGAGAGATTTCTAACCTCCGGAAGGAAATTGCAGAGCTCAAGAAAGTTATAGCAGGTTTGAGCCGGTGCCAAGTTGTACTAGAGAAACAGCGGTTGGATTTGGATATTTCGGAGTCCGAAGGAGCAGTTTCGGATGCAGAAGCTCAAAATACAGAACTGGATGCAATGGAAGAAGATGAGTACGAGACCCGCGATAAAAAGGATCAAAAAGGAAAAAAACGAGGTAAACAGGCAGAAACTGAAAGCGATAACAGCAAAAGCAGTGATAAAGGAAAACGGATAGGCAATGGAGCAAGTTCAGGTACAACAAGGAAAGGAAGGCCAACAAAACACCGGAAAAATGACCAGCGTAAATGAAAAAAAACACCAGCGAAACCAATGATGAAGACCTTTGCAGCAATAATGAACACGACCACGGAAATCGAATGGAACCACGATTGAATCTCGAAGCGGAAGCAGTAAACGAAGTCACCAATACCAGAAATCAGCGCAGTTCGCAATTTCCAAGTTGCATACAAGAAACTAGACCAGTAAGTTGGTTGGGGTCAGGTGAAGAGAAAGTAGCCTCCCCACTTCTCACCAGAAAAGAGAATTGTTTGAGAGGCGGGGGCGAGGACGTTACAATTCCACCTCTGCTCTGCCAGTCTGCTCAACATTCTGCCAATTACATCGTACCAGTAGAAACCGAAACACATCCCCATCCTGAAACCCGAATGAAAACTTTTGCTCCATCAGTCATCTCCTGGAACATTCAAGGATTGAGAACAGGGAGACCGGAAATCAAAGTGATTAACAACGAGAGACAGCCGCTTGTTTATTGTCTTCAGGAAACAATGTGCTCAACTGAGGAACAAGCCCATATTAGAGGATTTTCAACATTTCACCGGATGCGTACAGGAGGCAGAAGAGCATCGGGAGGAGTATTGATAGCAGTCAAGGCAGGTATAGATTGTCATGAAATCAATGTTAATAGTGTCATAGAAGCAGTAGCGGTTATGGTGGGACATCCGTTGAACACTAACATCCTTAACGTATACATTCCACCCGGTAAACCTTTCGAGGAATCTGATATAGTTAGCCTTATTAACCAAGTTCCAGCTCCTTTAATCGTGGTTGGGGACGTGAATGCAAGTCATCCTCTGTGGGGGGCAGCAATAAGCAACAATCGTGGGAGGGTAATAGAAGCAGCTCTTAACGAATGCCAGTTAGCAATATTGAATAATGGAGAAGCTACACATGTGCACCACGCAAACGGAACCATGTCATCCATCGACATAGCATGTTGTTCAAATGATCTAGCAGGATCTGTGTCCTTCGATGTACTTGCTGACTCCCACGGTAGTGACCATTTTCCTTTAGTCGTAACTATCCCAGACACGGGACAGTCCCTCCAACGTAGAACTAATTGGAAAATTGATGAAGCAGATTGGCAACTTTACCAGAATACAGTACACTTCAAAACAGCACCCAACGTAGAGGACCAAATCGAAGAAATCACCAAGGCAATCTTGAAAGCAGCGGAAATCTCCATACCGAAAACAAAAGGCACTAAACATGGAAAAACGCCAGTTCCGTGGTGGAACCATGAAGTAGCAGAGGCCATAAGGAACCGCAGGAAGGCCCTGAGAAATTTGAAATCAAGTAGCAAAAAGCACACGAATAAGGAGGAGCTCTTAAAAAAATTCCATAAAGCGCGTGGAATAGCCAGAAAAACAATAGCAAGTGCCCAGCAAAAATCTTGGCAAAACTTTGTCAACGGTTTTTCAGTTAACACACCTACTAAAGAAATGTGGACCAATTTCCAGCGCGTCCAGGGGAAACGAGTAAATTCTAGAGTATACGCCATGAAAGTAGATGGGAAAACGGTAACGGAGGATGCAGAAATTGCAGAAACCCTAGCTAAAGCTTTTCAGTCTGTATCTAGCAATAGCAGCTACTCAAAAGACTTTCAAACCTACAAAGAGATGAAGGAAAATCAACCCATACAGTATCCAGAATGCTTCGAAGCGGAATACAACAACCCATTTTCAGTGTACGAGTTGGAACACGCCCTAGAAGGACTGAAAGGATCTACACCAGGAGAAGATCAGATACACTACAGAATGATTTCTATGCTACCATACGACTGCAAAATGATCCTACTGAAGGCCTATAACCAGCTATGGGAAGAGTCTAAGTATCCAGATGGCTGGCGACATTCAACGGTTGTTCCCATATATAAAGGTAAAGGAGAGCGGTCGAATCCGGACAATTACAGACCAATTTTTCTTAACAGTTGCCTAGGCAAAGTTATGGAAAGATTGATCAATAACCGCCTCATGCATATTCTAGAATCAAGGAAATTGATAAGCTCGCACCAATACGCTTTTCGCAAAGGTAGAACGACAGTTGATCACCTTACAGAAATGGAAAAGATCATCAGGGAAGCCTTCGTCAAACACGAGTATGCATACGCTGTGTTTTTAGATGTATCAAAAGCGTACGATACAACTTGGCGAAGACTGGTTTTGAACAAACTGTGTGAATGGAAAATCGGAGGAAAACTCCTTCTGTTTCTCGAGACAATGCTACAGAAAAGGTGTTTCAAGGTTTTAGCCAACGGACATCTGTCAACAGAAAAGCTTATGGAGACAGGCCTTTGCCAAGGTTCAGTGCTCAGTGTGATGCTGTTTCTTATCGCTATCGATACCATAACAAGCAACCTACCCTGTAGTATCAGAATATTACTATACGCGGACGATGTTGTAATACTAGCAACGGGAAATAACTCAGCAGTAGTCAATAATCAACTACAACACGCACTTGCTAAGGTCCAGGAATGGCAAGGGGAAACCGGATTCAAAATATCACCAGGAAAAAGTGCCTTAGTCATCTTTAGAAAGAAGCGAATGAGGAAACCAAAGACGAAGCCCATCTTGGTCCTAAATAACCAAACCATTCCTGAGAAAAAGTATCACAAATGCCTCGGTGTGACTTTCGATGAAACTTTAAAGTTTGACGAACATGTAGAGGAAATCAAAGCAGCTTGCCAACAAAGAATTCAAATTCTTCGAGCGGTGGCCGGCAGATCATGGGGAGCTGACAGAGCTACTCTCATTAAACTCTATCGCGCAACAACCGTGGAAAAACTTTTATATGCAGCACCAATCGTTTCAGCATCAAACAGCAAAACGATCAAAAAACTAGAAACAGTGCACAATACCGGATTGAGGATAATTTGTGGAGCATTTAGAACCAGCCCGATTTCCAGCTTACAAGTTGAAACAGGAATCCCCAGTTTTGAAAATCTTCTAAGACAACGAACTGCCTTACATTCTGTCAAGAAAACATGTGAACACCCCGCTGGGGCAGTTGACTCTGAAGGTCAAATAGAAGTATCCTCGAACTACAGTAGCAGTAGTGATGAAAGTTCAGGCGAGATATGGGGAGAAAACGTTGCGGAAGTGGAACTCGCCGAAACAGCAGAGTTAAGAGGAATGCGTATAATTGACGACCTACAACTGGACGTGCCTCCAGTGGAACACTACACCGTCCCTAATATACCGCCTTGGAACATGATCAAGATACCTCTTGACAAACGAATGTTGGAAGCCTCTCGTGAAGGACTACAGCAAGCAGCAATGAGAAACTTGTTTTCCAGTATTCGATCCACTAAGTATCGAATATACAAAAGCATCTATACTGACGGTTCAAAACGAGATAATGCCTGTAGCTACAGCGTGGTATGTGAAGCCAACGTCATTCGGAAGAGGATCTACGGGAACAGTAGTATATATGCAGCAGAATGTGCAGCTTTAAAAGAAGCATTCCAATGGATAATTGATAACGAGCAATTGGGAGCATATTTGATATGCACCGATTCGTTAAGTGCTGTATCTAAACTGGAAAAATACAAACTTAAAAGTAAGTGGCAAGAAGATATGTTGCAACTGTATCGCAGAATAAGGGAAAATGGAAGCGACGTACAAATCATGTGGCTCCCTAGCCACATAGGAATAGCAGGGAATGAGAAAGCGGATTATGAAGCGAAACGTGCATTGGATGATCCTTACGTTACGGTGACTCCAGTGGATCTCAATGAAATCAAAACGATCGTAAAAAATCAATTTATCAACCGGTGGCAGGCTCTATGATCAACTACTAGGGACAACAAACTACGTGAAGTTAAACCCTCTGTCAGACCCTTCACATCAGCATTCATCGGAAATCGAAAGGATGATATTGTTCTGGCCCGACTCCGGATTGGGCATACAAAGATCACTCACCAATACCTAATGGAAAAGGAACAACCCCCCAGGTGCCAACATTGTAACGCCCCATTATCAGTTAAACACTTTATGACCGATTGTCCAGTTCTAGAAGAAGAGAGAGATAGAGCAGATATTTCCACAAATCTCCAAGATGTGCTAGAAGATAATCTTGATAAAGCAAAAAAAGTCATTGAATATCTTAAGAAAATCGATATGTATGATAAAATTTGAGTTAAATGTGTAATAGTTAAATATCGCACTTTAGTGGATCCGAATGACAATAGTTAAAAGATCCACTTTAATAAATAAATGAATAAAAAAAAAAAAAAAAAAAATCTTTCCGGGATTACTTCTTGAATTGCTATCGCAATTCCTGCTTTGAAATCTTCCGCAGCTGGCCACAGAATTCTTCCCGCAAAATCTTTGTTGAATTGATCATTTGTTTTTAGGTTTGCCAGAGTTTTTTTTTCTGGCTTTCTCCAGTTTTTAGTTTTCATCTAGTATTTCCTTACGTATTTGCTTCCATTAATAGCTTCTTCGAAGATGTTTACGGCGCTTCATCGGGATTGACGTGTTCCTGAGATTTCTATCAGAGTTCCTCCCTGAATTTCAGCAGAAGTTTTTCGCGGGGTATCTGTTGCAGTACCTCCTGGGATTTGCCCCAGAGGTTTTCCCGATATACTTCTACAGTTTCTAGCAGGATTCCTATCAGAGATCCTTCCAAAATGTATTCAGTAATTTTTCTTAGTATGATAGTTTTTCACGTGATTATTGTGAGGTTTCTGTAGAAGCATTTCCAGAATTTTCTGACATTTTTCTTGGATTTTTCACCAGTAGTTTCTCCCGGGATCTCTCTTAGAGATTTTCATAGTTTCTTCTGCAATTTCCTTAATATTTTCTAACGGTATTATTTCCAGAACTCTCCGGAATCAAATCCAAAAGAGAAGAAGTGAAATTCCAGGGTGAATTCAGAAAAACTTTGAGAGATATCCCAGGACTAGTTGACACTCCAGTAGAAATCCAGGGAGAATCTCTGGAAGAGAGCTCATGGAAATTTCTTCAAAAACATACAGAAGAAATATCGGAAGAAATCTCGGGAGAAAGTTTTTAAGAAATCCTTGGAAAATCTCTATTAGAAATCGTAGGAATAAGGATCTTGTAGCAACTCTGGGGAAAAAATCAGGAAGATCTCCTGGAAAAGTTCCAAGAGGAACACCGGAAGGAATCGCGGAAATCTTCAAGAGAAATTCGGAAAGAAACCCCAGGATATATCCTAAGAGAAACTCTTGTGGAGGTTGGCGTAAAACTCAGGAGAAATTCCGAAAAAAAAATCCTACGAAGGGTTCCGACAGCAATACCGGGAAATCATCTGGAAGAAATTGTGGAAGGAAATTATGTAGGATCCTCGTGAAATTCCAGCAGAAATCGGCCTAATGTTTTATTTTTTTTATCGAAGTAAAATTTCCCTGAGTGTTAAAGATATTCCCTGAGTATTCCAGGTTTTCCCTGTGTAATAAAATTCCCTGAGGATTCCCGGTTTTCCCAGGTAGAAGACACCCTGTTTTTCGACAATGTGTTCAGAAATTCCTCCGGGAATTCCTTAACGAATTTCTCTGGTAATTAATTCAGAAATTGCTCCGGGAAGTTCTCTAGCACTTCCTCAGGTAGATCTTCCAGAAATTCCTCAAGGAGCTCTTCCTCTGAGCAAGCATGAGAAAACTCATTCGCTCACCCGAATGCCGGCGATGCAAAATAGCAAAAAGAACGCCAACAACCCACTACTGAGTGAGAGCACGGCGCACTAAGAACGAACGAAACACGAACGGCTCGCCACCGATGCCACCGAAGCGAATCAGGAGAGAAACAAATAGAGTGCGAAATGATTAAGCTTGCATCGGTGTGTACGAAAGGAACGTTCGCTCTCTCAACTACCGAGTGGCATTCGGCTGATTGAATCAAAACGCACTCACTGATTCAATTCCCAGTACTGAATGCTTCCACTGAACGCCAAATGAACGTTCCAAAATGAATGCTCTCGCACCCGACTCGGAACGCAAACATTCGCTCAATCTTGGTTCGTTCGCCTTCGGCACTCAGATCCGGTAGCGATTCAATCGGCCGTCGTTGCTTGCGTCGCCCGGTGCTCGGCGATTAGAAAGAATGGGCAATGGAAGTGGAAAGATTTTGCTTGGCTGGGGGAGAAGCACACTCGCATCAGATTGTGCGTGGATGTGAGTGAGGGATATGCAATAAAAAAATGATTTTTTCCCATTCTTGCCTCTGAGAATATTTCTAGGGGAATTTATTGAGAAATTCCTTTGAAAATTTATCAAGACATTATTCTGGGAATTTCCCAATAAGTTCCTCCAGGTATTACCCAAGAAACTCCTTCGCGAGGTCCTCCAGAAACTCTTCCTTTAATTCCTCCAAAAAGTCCTACGGGAATTTCTCCAGAAATTTCTCCAGGAATTCTTCCCGAAGAAATTTCTTTGAAAATTCCCCAATAAATTGCTCTAGCAATTACTCCACAAATTACTCCGAATATTCCTCCAGAAATTCTATCGTGAATTCCTCCAGAACGTTCATCGAGAATTCTTCCAAAAGTTGCTTCCAGAATTGCCCTCGGAAATTTCTCCAGAAATTCCCCAGGGCTATCTTAGAGAAATCCCTCTGAGAATATCTCCAGAAATTTCTCTGGATATTTTTTTTTTGTAAATTCATCGAGAAATTATTCCAGTAATTCCTCCAGAAGTTCCACAGGGAATTGGAGCTAGTCCGTCATGGCCACGCAAGCTATAGCTAGACTAGCCCCATCGGTGACCTTTTCTTAATAATAAATAAAAAGAACGCATGACACATATCAACACATACCTATTCCAACAATCATACCTATCCAAACTGCCATCAAATCTACCTCGCTTAAATACTCCAAACTCGTACCTGAAGGTTCGACGCTATCCGAGCGTTCAACGCTACCTAACTTCCAACAGAAACTCCTCCGTGAGGTTCCCCAGAATTTCCTCCGTGAGGTCCTTCAGAAACTGCTCCGGGAGATGCTATAAAAATTCCTCCTGGAATTCATTCAGAAATTTCTCCGGGAGCTCTTCCAGAAATTCTTCAGAGAATTGCCTTAGAAATTCCACCGGGAATTCTTCCAGAAATAACTCCAGGAACTCCTCCAGTAGTTCTTTTGGGAATTTCTCCAGAAATTCCTCAATGATTTCGTTATGAAACTCCTCCAGAATTCCTCCGGTAACTCCCCCAGAAATTCCTCAGTAAATTCCTCCAGAAATTACTCCGGAAACTCCTCCAGGAACTCCTTCGGAAATCGCTCCAGAAATTCCTCCCGAAAATCCTCCGGGATTACCTCCAAAAATGGTTTAGGGTTTTTTTTTTTTGGGAAATTCCTCCGTGAGGTCCTTCAGAAACTCCTCCGGGATGCTATAAAAATTCCTCCTGGAATTCATTCAAAAATTTCTCCGGCAGCTCCTCCAGAAATTTTTCAGAAAATTGCCTTAGAAACTCCACCTGAAATTCTTCCAGAAATAATTCCAGGAACTCTTCCAGAAGTTCTTTTGGGAATTCCTC
Organism: Aedes albopictus; assembly: GCF_035046485.1. NCBI lineage: Eukaryota > Metazoa > Arthropoda > Insecta > Diptera > Culicidae > Aedes > Aedes albopictus. The sequence goes on along the minus strand of NC_085137.1, from coordinate 467,797,860 downwards.
TAGAAATTCCTCAGTGATTTCCCCAGGTAACCACTAAGCATTTGAATAAGCCGTGTATCAGCCCGTATTACGCATTTAAACTGCTTGCTGCCCTACATAAGCAGTTCGAATGCATAGCTGCCTTGAGTTAGCATAAGCTGTGCTGCTCAAAAGCTTTCGGCTGTTAATTAGCATTTCAACTGCTTGAAGTGGTTTCACTTGTGAGCATACAGAATGCTTTTCAACTGCTCTTTAAATGCTAGGAACAAAAAGGTTGGGAGATATGTTACGCATCGGCAACACATTTTGTCTCTCTCTTACAGAGCCTATGCTACTGTTTACAAATTTGTGCATCTTATTTGTTTCTTCATTTTCCCCTACTCATCCAAAAGCATAAAAAAAAACCTCACTGCAGCTGAATTGGATTGGGAACTTGTCCATCAAAAAATCACCAATAATTTATCATTCGTCGGAAAATATGTGCCGAATAGGTGGATGCTTCGGTGGATCATAGGATTGTTTGAAAGAGGGAAGAAACAATCATATTCTACAAGGGATCGTAATGCTCTACCACGATGAAATATCTCAATGAAAACAAGTTTTGGATGTTGAATCTGAAGCTGTTATCGAATCATTCTTTATATTGATTCATTAAATCAACGCACGCCACCGGGACAGCTTTAGCATCGTGGATCAGGAGCAACAGAATCCGAAGCAGATATGATTAATCAATCTCCGGATCGTAAGTTCAAACCTACATCACTACAAAAATCAGCAAAAAAGTACCACCTAGCACCGGCTGGAATATGGAAGGACGATGGAAGCGGGGAAGCAGGCTGAGAGAACGAGAAGCAGACGTCAATCTATTTTTGTTTTTTTTTTTGCTCGACGAGGCGTTACGCTTCTTTGACATTTCGTCACGACGTTCCTGAAGGGATAGCACTAAGACAGCCCGTTATTTTGCCAAAACCTGCTGTGAGGTAGCATTAAACGCCTTGTCGTAAAGGCTACTATAATGCTGAAGGAATGCTATTTTAAATGCTTACTGGTTACTTGGGTCGTTATGAAACTCCTCCAGAATTTCTCCGGGAATTCCTACAGAGACTTCTTCGGTAACTCCCCCAGAAATTCTTCAAAAATTACTACGGAAATTCCTCCAGAAACTCCTTCGGAAATTGCTCCACAAATTCCTCTAGAAAATCTTTCGTGATTTCCTCCAAAAATGGTTTAGGGATTGTTTTTTTTTGGGAAATTCCTCCGTGAGGTCCTTCAGAAACTCTTCCGGGAGGGGCTACACAAATTCCTCCTGGAATTCATTCAGAAATTTCTCCGGCAGCTCCTCCAGAAATTCTTCAGAGAATTGCCTTAGAAACTCCACCGGGAATTTTTCCAGAAATTACTCCAGGAACCCCTCCAGAAGTTCTTTTGGGAATTCCTACAGAAATTGCTCAGATATTTCCTTAAGAAACTCCTCCAGAATTCCTCCGGGAACTCCTCCAGAAACTGCTTCAGTAACTCCCCCAGAAATTCCTCAGTGAATTCATCCAGAAATTCCTTCCGAAAATTGTTCGGAATTTCCTCCAAAAACTCTTCAAGATATTTTTTGGGAAATTCATTAAAAAAATCTATCGAGAACTCCTCTAGATAATATTCCGGGAATTCCTCAAGAAATTTCTAAGGGAATTTCACTACAAAAGTTATGGTTTACTGTTCTGAAAATTAGTGATGGAATTTTTCTAGAAGTTCCTCCGGGAATCCCTCTAGAAATTCCACCGTAAAATTTCTCAAAATTTCTCCAAATGTCTGCGGGAATTCCTCCAGAAACTCCACTTGCAACTTTGCAGAAGTTCCTCTTGAAGTTTTGCAGAAATTCCTTCGGGAATCCCTCAAAAATTTCTTCGGTAATTCCTCCAGAAATTTCTCCGTGAATTCCTCCAGAAATGTCTTCGAGATTCTTTCAAGAAATTCTTGAGAGAATTCTTCCAGAAATTCGTCCGGAAATTCTTTAAAAAAATCCTCCAGAAAGTCCTCTGGGAATAGCTCTAGAAATTTCTCTTGAAATTCTTGCAAAAATTCCTCTTAAAATTCCTCCAGAATTTTTTCCGCGAATTTCTCACGAAAATCATCTAGGAATTCATCTAACATTTCTTCTGGAACTTCTTCAAGAAATCCCCTTAGAAAACATTTTCTTCGGAAATTTGTCAAAAAATTTCTCCGGAAATTCCTCGGAGAGTTCCTCCAGAAATTCTTCCGAGAACTCATCCATATATTCCTACAGAAAGTCCCCAAGAAGCGTCCCGAGAAATTTCCTCAAAAAAACCTCAATGCATTCCTTCAGCCTCAAAAATTATGCTCAGGGATGACTCAAAACATTTTTTCGCAGAGTCCTCGAGAAACTGCCTCATGGATCCCTCAAGCATTTTCCCTAGAGAATCCTGAAGGAATTCGCACAGAGATTACTCAAGAAATTTGCTCAAAGGACTTCCTCAAAGAATCCTAAAGAAATTTTCTTAGAGAACCTTCAAGGAATTTCCTGAAGCATTACTCATTCGGCAGGGATCCTCAATCATCCAGAAATTACCTCAAAGCATCCTTAAAGAGTTCCCCTCAGAGATAAATCAAGGAATTTTCGCACGTATTATTTCGAGAGTTTTCTTAGGGATTACTCAAAAAAAAATTCAGGGATGTATCAAGAAATTTCCTCAAAGCATCCTCAAGGAATTCCTTCAAAGACTTCTCAAGAAATTTTCACTGTGGTTACTTAGGGAATTTGATCGGGGATTTTTTAAGTTATATTCTCAGAGAGTTCTCAAGCAATTCACTCAGTGAATCCTAAAAAAAATCCCTCAGGGATGGCTCCTGAAGGAATCCTAAATGAAATTTCTAGAGAAACCCTCATACGAATTCCCGGAGAAAACCTCAGAGGAATTCCTGAAGGAATCCTCAAAGAAATTCCAGGAAGAATCCCCGAACGAATTTCTGGAGGAATCTCTGAAGGAATTCCTGAAGGAATCATCGAAACAATTACTGGAGAAATCCACAAAGGACTCCCTGGAGGAATCTACAAATTTATTACTGGAGAAATTCTCAAAGGATTTCCTAGAGGTATATCCGAAACAATTCCTGGAGGATTTAGGCTGACACAAATTTCGATTTTCTCTTATGTCACCCCCCCCCCCTCGGAAATTTTTTGTCGGAATTCGACATATTGAGGGGGGACACAAATAAATTATTTAAGAAATTCAAAAATTAAAGTGAAATTAGAGCCGGCAAGAAAATTTCTTAACAAATCCGATGAGTTTGACAGTTCTGCCTAATTGGTTGGGTAATTTTTCATCAAATACAATTATTATTTATCATCCCCCCCCCCCTTGACGAGTCAACGAGCAAAGTGACAAAAGAAAAAAATGAGATTTGTTCCGGCTTTATCGAAAAAATAATCCTGAAGGAATCCCATAAGAAATACTTGGAGGAATCGCCTTATGAATTTCTGGAGGAATGCCGAGAGGAATTCCTGGAAGAGTTTCCAAAAGCATTCCTGAAGGAGTTCGCAAAGAAATTCCTAGAGAAATCCGCAAACGAATTCCTGGAGGAATCCCCGTAGGAATTGCTGGAAGAATCCCCAAAGGAATACCTGGAGAAATCGCGAAGGAAACCTTGGAAGAATCCCCGAAGAAATTCCTGCAGGAATCCCTAAAGCAATTCCTGGAGGCATTCTCGAAGGAATTCCTTGAGGAATCTCCGAAGAAAATCCTGGAAGAATCCTCGACTTGTATCAGATCAGGACCATTATCTTAGTATTTGTGATTCCATAATAAGAAACATGATGATGAAATTGTCGATTCAACATGGAACGACCCAGTGCGAGATCTACTACCTCCCTCCCTCCCAAAGTGGTTCAGAAAATTGGAAAATTGACCACAATGATCCAGCAGCAAGCAGCCTTAGGGTTATAACTGGATGTAATGACCCATAACCGCAGGCTGATCGCACACTGCCCCCATGACCAGCTGACTATGGAAACGATCGGCGTTTACGCAAACCTTGAACCCCGTCGATTTTTTGTTTCGGTTAGAGAGATTATTGCCTTCCATCAGCATTGTTCGTTCCTACATACATAACTGCACTGGTAGTCAATTTTTTCTGTTTTTAATTAAAGACGCCGACATGTGGTGGCGCCGGGGGAGGTGGTGGTGACTGGCGGCCTTTGTTATGTTTCATAATGCATACTGCACCATAGAGGCTTGCATCAAAAACATAACCTCATCGAATTCTCATACGATTTGTAAACATTGCCCTCAAATTTTTTTTTGAGGGCAAGGACGGCTTTATGGACCGACGCCGAAGGAAAGAAAGAGAAGGAGACAGTGATGACGTCAGCGTGCAAGCGCTCATACTACTGCTCTGCTCCGCTTCGACGATGACCGTTAACTCGGCTAGAGCTCCACCATGGGTTGACAGAGAGCGTGCGGCCATTGTTCAATGATGCTCGCCACAAGAGAGTTCCCAAGCGTTTGTTCTTGGATTGTAGCAAAACAGAAAACTTCGGGACGGGAGTCGAGACAACGGGGAATGTCGCCGGCTTGGAGGGTGAGTGCTGGCCGTGTGAAGGTTTGTTTGTTCCAATGGAACATTCAACTGAGCTGCAAAGCAATCTCCCTGCTTCTGCGCAGCTTCGTTGCAGTAGTGGGACGGTTGTTGCTGTGTTGTCAAACAAGGCAAAAACGGTTTATCATGTCATCGACGGTCGGACAGACGGGTTAACTAATCGCGTCGCGATGTTAGTGGACAAATTAAACTTTTTTTTTGTTTGGTCTAACCTAACCAGTTTTCGAGGTCTGCTACTTTCGACTGACTAGGATTTCGGAAATCAAGGTCGACGGTTTTTATCTCAGGCTGCCGATTATGTAGTTTGACTACCGTTGAAGTAATCTATTCATCAAATATTCAATTCTCAATGTCGGACTCGGCTTGCTCTCGCTGGTGACTTCATATCCGATGCACATCGAATATAAAATTTTGGACTTTTAGATCCAGGTGAATCATACGACTGATTAGTGTTATGTGACCTGCTGTTAAGATACAGTGTCGGACAAAACAATAAATGACCACCATCATCCAGTTATTTTTCATACAAGATGGCCAAGTTTGACAATGTGATGCTTGGTTTCTAGTGAACCGATTTGGCTGAAATTTTGACAGTCGCCGTGGAGTTGCGTGAATATTGATTTGTATTTATTTGATTGAATTCTGTTCAGTACATCAAAAGTTACAGTAAATTTGCACATATTCTTCGAAAGAAATACAGAAATTAAACTTGCGAAGAACCATTGACTTGCAATAAAGCAATCAGACAGTCTCATTAGCCGGATATGTCCCTGGCGCCCCAGGGAAGTGTCCATTCCGGCAACATTTTCAAAATAGTCCTTTACGGTCATCTTTCTAGGTCATTGAAGACCCTTGAGATCGGTCTGGCCACACCCGAAATGTTCGGGATACCCTCGGGGAAGCAGTTATTTCCACAACGTTGTCAAACTCAAACGTACGAATTCATATTTTTCGAAACATGAAAGAAAACAATCCTTTTTGGGTTCCCATGACCCCTTAGAATAGTCCTGGCTACATCCGGAATGTTCCAGATGCCCCCCAGGAAAGTGGTCAAAATGACCATTCTCACAACGTTGGTCAAATCAATCTAGCGCCACCTCAAATTTCATGATTTGTAAAATCGTGAAGGAATATACAGGGGATGGCGAAAATGTTTGGGATAGGCAACTTTTTTTCTCCCACAAAAAAATTCAACCTGCTGTAACTTTTCATAGAGTGCATCAAAAAATCTCAAATTTTGACTGTTTGTCAGCCTATTATATGTGCATCGTTGTTACAAATTTGGGCTCGATTGATTAATTTTTCGCGAAGTTAGAACCGTTCGGGTAAAACACTATTATTTAGACAACTGATTTTTGAGGTGTCATATCTCGGAAACCAGTGAACCGAATTGAATGATTTTTTTAACGTTTATCAACAATATATTGATGTTAAATACGACGTTATAAAATGTAATATTTTCCCACGGTGAATTAAGTTATACCGGATTGAAATTTTTACCCATATAGAGGAAAATAAGTCAAATTTACAATACCACACAAAAAATACTAAATGTGTTCTTCCTTCAATCTAAATAGGCTCCAATATATCTAATTAGAGATAACTTGAGAACACAAGTGCAAAATCTTTGGATATCAACACTAAAATTTATTGACATTGATGTAAAAAAATTACTTTTTTTCGAGAAAAGTCCAAAAAGTGTCAATCCATGATAACTTTTTTCAACGTTTAAAAAGTACTTATGTTTTAATAGTGTGATCAATACTTAATCGATTTTGATGAAAATTTTATGGTATAAGCTACATATAATGTAGCATTACTGGTCCAAAATTCAGCTGTTTTGGTGTACGCAGTCTAAAGTTATGAAAAAAATTGTGTGACCAAATTTTGACCGTATCACCCTTTATGTATTTCCAAATCCTGGCGGGATATTACTGTAAAGTTTATTCCGAAAGTGGGTCGTGCATCGTATGTAGAAGTAAAGAGCTTCAGACCTATCAGTTTGACCTTTTTTCTTTTGAAATGCTTAGAACGCATTGTCGATCAGCACATCCGTGATGTTCATCTGACCAACGTGCCTCTTCATGTGAACCAACATGCTTATCAATCTGGAAAGTCCACTGTGACTCTTTTACACAAAGTTGTTTACGATATCGAGAAGGCATTCGCTCAAAAGCAATCCTGCTTGGGTGTTTTCTTAAAAAATGAGGGTGCCTTTGACAACGTGCCTTTCGATGCCATATTGGAAGCCGCACGGGGTCATGGTATACCTCCAATGATTTCTAATTGGATTCACCAAATGCTCAAAAACCTACATCTCTTCTCGACATTGCGTCAAGCGGCGATTAGGAAATTGAGTGTTTGTGGATGCCCCCAAGGGGGAGTCTTATCACCACTTTTGTGGAATCTCGTAGCAGATATTGAGGCAACTCAATAATAGCGGTTTTCCTACTTATGGTTTTGCCGACGACTACCTAACATTGTTAGTCGGTATGTGCATCAGCACCCTTTTCGACCTGATGCAAAACGCTCTTCAGGTAGTTGAGGGTAGGTGTCGCCAATATGGCCTTTCGGTAAATCCGAGTAAAACATCTATTGTTCTGTTCACGAAAATGCGAAACCGTAATGGCGTTCGACCTTTACGTCTCTTTGATTCTGAAATCAATGTGACTGAACAGGTAAAGTACGTTGGAGTAATTCTTGATTCCAAGCTTTCCTGAACACCTCATGTTGAGTTCAGAATCAAGAAAGCTTCGGGCAATGTTGGCGAACTTTTGGTACAGCTTGGGGTCTTAAACCCAAGTATATCAAATAGATTTACACAACTGTTGTTCGGCCAATACTGGCTTATGGATGTCTTGTGTGGTGGCAAAAGGGCGAAGTGAGAACGGTCCAATCAAAATTAGGCCATCTCCAAAGGATGTGCTTAATGGCGATGTCTGGTGCGTTCTCTTCAACTCCCACGGCAGCGCTCGAAGTTCTCTTTGACGTTGCTCCAGTACATATTCATCTCAAACAAGAAGCACTTTCTTGCACTTACCGTCTACGGGTACTCGGTCGACTAGAGGAAACTCCTGTGAACCGCACATCAACACACACATCGTTGTTCCCACTTTTGGTGAATTGGGACAAAATTGTCCTTGCTCCAAGTGATCTTACAATTGCTTGTAATTTTCCATATAGGACATTTTCCACGAAATTCCCTTCCCGGGAAGAGTGGACATCTGGATATCTGGAAAAATTATTTCCGACGGCATCGTATGTTACACTGATGCCTCCCTTCTCGAAGGTCGAGCAGGTGCTGGTGTTTATTCTCGTGAGCTAAGGCTGTATCAGTCTTACTCACTTGGTAGACACTGCACCGTTTTTCAGGCCGAAATCTTTTCAGGCTCTTATATCTCAAACAATTGCTATCCGAAGAAATCAGGAAATGAAATTTCGTTGTGCAACGGAAATCTAGGAGAAACTCTCAAAAGAAAACTTGAAGTAATTCCTGAAAAACGTCCAGAGAAATTCCAAAACAATTGCCACATTTATTTTCTATAAAACTAGCCTACTTAGTTTACACTGGAGATTCCAACGAATTTCCTTTAATAATTGCCAAGGGAATTCCTAAAGATTTTATTATAGCAATTAGCCGATTTCTATCAAAAAATATTTCATAGGAGGCGAAAAAAAATCCAATCAAATTTTTACAAGTATTCACAAATAAATTTACGAAAGAAATATAAAATAATATGCAGAAGAAGTTTCGGAAGGAATTTCCAATGAAGTGCGTGAGGAGTTTCCTACGGAAATGTGTTCCAAAGATCATGCCAGTGAAATTCTCAAATGAGTTGTTGAAAAAACTATCAAAGGAATTTCAGAAAAATTTCAAAAAAATTTGAATGAATTTTCGTGTAAATTCTAAAAAAATGCTTGAAAGAATTGCTGAAGATTTGTTTCAAAGAAATTCCCGAAGGAAATCTCTGAGAAATTTGTCGGAGGAATTTCCACAGTAATTACAGAAAAAACTTCTCCAACAAATGACCAAAAAAGTGTTCAAAAAACTTACCTGGTGAACTTACCTGGTGAACTCCGAAAAAAAAACTCGGAAGGATTGCCACTTTAAATCCGTAAGGAATTGCTGAAGAAGTTTGCATGGAAATACCGATGAAATTTTTAAAATATGTGCTAAAAGGGTTTTTTTTTGTGTGAAATTCTAAATATGCTACCAAAGAAATTCTCAAAGAAATTTCCGAAGAGGACCCAAAGGAGCTATTGAAGAAATAGCCAATTTTAAAGGAATCTCAATTGTATTCAAATTGCAAAGCACTTTGCAAATTATAATTAATTATCGGGCCAAATTTTTTGAGGAATTGCCGAAAGATTTTTTTTTTTTTTTGAAAACACCACTTTTTTGTATTTTACGTACTTTGTGAAAAGTTGGTAGATTTTAAGAATCATACTTACAATTGCTCGTGGTCATGTTATGTTCAACTGATAAAACAAAAGGACTGTCACTATTTACCCATCGAATGTCAATTGCGCTCTAGACTGTCGAATAAAGCGCCTCGCCCTTGTAGCAATTTAATGGTCAATTAGTTTTGTAGCGGATTTCAGATACGTCATAAAACCTAATACTTTTTATTATGATTTTATGATAGTTCTACGAATCTCTTCTAGTCTATTTGACAACAAATGTTACTTGGGCATAGTAATCCCACACTATTAACAAAAATTCCCTGCAACGTCTATAAAGGCAGTTTGAGCGAACTGTATCCTCTGAAGTAGATGTTAAACTAACATTCCTACCCTTTCTTAGCGATTGTAAGGACCTGGCCAGGTGCTTGTTTCAACCAACTCTAACATGTAGAAAAATGCGTTCATACCAAAGTTCTTCTAGCGACACTAGGTGTTAGACTTCTCAAAACACATGAAGCTGATCTTGATATAGCCACCCACGATGTATACAATCGCCTATACTATGCTATGCTATTTAGTAGTTTCCAAGATTTACTGAGATTTTAGTTCTCAAAAAATACAACACTACTCCAATCGATATTTTGAACATTTCATATTTATCCAAGCGGGTCGAGGCATCTGATCAGTAGATTTCCTCATTCTATAAAACAAAACATTCAAACCTAGCCTCCTAGGGTTCCAAAATTATGCAAGTCGAGTGAATTGGCTATAGTGACTGAAATGCCATTGAAACTGGCACCTCCTAGTAAAAAAATCCTAGATACGCCGCCAATGGGATTTATTTCTGGGGATCATCCAGAAAATACAGCAGGAACTCCTCCTGAGATTCCTGCATCATTACTTTCAGAGATTCTATCAAGAGTTCTTCCAGCTATTCCTGAACAAATCATACAGAGGCTCATTCAAGCGTTATACTGGCTTATCCACGTATATTCAGAAATACCTCCAGCATTTTCTCCAAGGATACATACTGGGATTTTTCCACAGTTCCAGAAATGCCTCCACAAATATTTTCTAGGAATTTGTTATCCGCTTAAGAGATTGTTCGGAATTCTCCCGCATTTTTTTTATAAAGAAAATCCTCCTGTAACTCTATCGAAAGATTTCTCCAGGAGTTCTTCTGAAGTTCCTCAATATTTTTTTTTTATAGTTACACCAATCATTTCCCACAAAGTTTCCCCCGATATTCTTCTATGAATTTCTTCAGTAATTTCTTCTGAAATTCATTCAGGAATTTGCCTGAGAATGCTTCAAAAATACCTTCATGGAATTCTACAGGAGTTAGACTAGAGATTTCTTCTAAAATTCTGACAGGGATTCTGTTAGTAGTTCCTCCATGGATTCCTTTTGAAATGTCTTCAGAGATTCCTTTCTAAATTGCACCAGGAACTCATTCATACAATCTTTCAAGGATTGTTTCAAAAATTTCCCTGGAATCTTAAGAAATTCTCTAGGGCTTCCTTCAAATATGGAATATATTTGAGAAGTTTTTCATTGATTCCTTCTGAAACTTTCTCTGAGATTACTTCAGATATTCTTCCAGAATGTCTTTTTGAAAGTCCCTCTGAAAGAACCGTAATGCGCATTTTATATTATATTATATTTTTTTTTTTATAATCGAGTTTTCCAGCCCTAGGCTGGTTAATCTCCGCATTCAGAAGTTCTTTCAAACAATGTTACAGAAATTCTTCCAGCCAGAAAATATTCCGGTGATCCTTCAGGAACTCGATCGGGTATTTCTTCACGAACGCCTCTGGAGATTTCATCGGGGACCATTCCATGGATTGCATGGAAAAAGTCCGCAGGAATGTGTCCAGGAATTACTTCAGGATTTTATCCAGAAAATCCAGCAAGAACTCTTTCTGCGATGCTTCCATTATTATTTGCAGTGATTCTCCAGAGAGATTCTAGCAAGAGTTCCAGTGCTTCCCTATGTATATATTATCAGAAATTCCTCCAGCATTTATGCCAAGGATGCCTATTATAATATTCTTACGGATTCAGAAAATTTCTCCACAAATTTTTTCCATGAATTTCTACAGCAAGTTCATTGCAAATTGCTGTAGAGATTGATATGATTCCTTCGGTTTGTTTTAAGAATTATGAATTTATGAAATCCTCCTGGTACTATATTGGAAGATTTCCCTAGAAATATTTCCAAAGTTTCTGAAAAAAAAATCTCTTAGAGTTCCAACAAACGTTTCCCAAGAAGTATCCCCTGGAATTACTACAGGAATTCCTGCAGAAATTTTTCCTGAGCCATCTTCAGGAATTTGCCCAGCGTTCTTTCAAAAATACCTTCAAGGATTTTTCCAAGGATTAGACTGGAGATTTCTCCAACAAATTTTCAGGAATTGTTTTAGTCCTAATTCTTCCATGAATTCAGGCCAAAATTTCTTCAGAAATATCTCTAGAGATACTTTCAATATTTTAAGGGTTTGTTTAGGAAATTTCAGCAAGAGGTTTTTTCAATATTCCCTTTTCAAATTCTAAGGAAATTACTCCAAGAGTTCCTCGGGAAATTCTTTACAGAGGTTCAGCTGAAATTCTTGTAGAGGTTCTATTTAAAACTGCTCCTGCGATTCCTTGAATTCTGTCAAAGATTCCTTCAGAGATTTTTTCAGCAGTTCTTCCAGAAAGTGCATACTCTGGAGAATTTTTTCAATTTCCAAAGGTGCTCCTTTAGGATATTCTGAAGGAATACCTGAAAGAAAGTTAGAAGATAGCTGTAGAGATTCCCAGAAGAAATTATCGAAAAAGAAGCTGGAAGATTTCTTGGACTGAAATCTCTGAAGCGACTTCTGAAGTAATCGCTGGAGCAATTCCTGAAATAATCCTTGGGGAATACCTGAAGGAATTACCTGGGATATCTTTGAAGGAATTCCTAAAAGAAAAAATGAATTCTGAAAAAAAAAGTCCAAGGAAAAACTCCGGGGGGAATTTCCGAAGAAATTTCTGGAGTAGTTTCCGAGGGAATCCCTGAAGATATTTGGACGTCCTTGAGGAAAAAGGACGTGCCAGTATAGGGGCGTTGGAAGCTATAAGTAACCAGCTGAGATTTACCATGACATTACTGCCTTCCATATCACACTTGAGGCTGTAAAATTGTCTTCTAGATATTGAAGTTCATACAAGATGTACAAAATTAAGTCAATATTATGCAATAGTGACGTAGTTTTAGTGAGGAATGTCTGAAACAGAAACCCCTGCCAAATTTGTTTCACACCCTCTATCTACACAGTTTTCTAAATTAAATTCCAACGAATTCATTAATCGATCGTGCAGATCGTCTAATGCCGACGCTTATCTCCATGAGAAAATCCCGAAACATTCGACCACCTCGCTCTAGCGGTCATCACCCACCAACTCCGAAAGACCGAAGGTCAAGACCCAGATCGTGCTCTCGCCAAACCCTCCCAAAACCGGTTCCAAACTCTCCTCCAGACGCGCAGAGAAAACACGTTTTCACCAACAACAACGCCTCCGGACTCGGACCTACCTGCCTTCCTCTCGCGCAAAAGCACGCTAATTTCGGGGCTCGTAGAAGCCTGCCCTCCTTTGCCGTTCGGGCGGACAATCCTGGGTCCGGTGATCGGTTCCTGGACCAATTGGTTTGGCGATCAAGTCAAGTGCTGCCAAGAACTGCTGCCGATACGGGCGAACAACGGACTCCATCAACGGCAACAACGGCGATCATCATCTTCTTCGCATATCTCCGCGATCCATTAACATAACACTTGCGGGTCACTCTCAAAGCACATATGGGATGCTGCACATTCAGTTGGATTTCAGCAACATCGTATGGTTTTCATAAATTGATATGTACGGAGAGGAGCGGAAAAAAAACTACACAAGAAGCCGCCTCATTCGATTTAACACTATTCGTCAGCTTGCAGCACTCTGGTTGGCTTTCTTCTTAATCTTCTCCGGCCACCGTCGTGGTTGGCTTCAATCATTTTGAGGTTATAATCGATAGGTGCACTTAACCATACATCACCGACAGCAGCGGTACGAATTCTTCTTCACGAATATACGGCGCACAATAATCGACATTCAGTAGTTGCATTACATTGTTGCACTGTTTGCTATTTTGCATGTAGCTAGGTATATCCAGACTTGAAAATGAAGTACGATACGAATTCTCAATAAATTCGACACTGACACAAGCGGTGACTCTTCACTGGGATATGCGGGAAACTTGATACTTCGCTGTTCATCGGATCTTCAATCCATTCCGATGAAAATCACTTCGGTTTTCGAACAAAGAACCATTGTCGGTTGACAAATCCACTGGATACAAGATTTCGCAGAATCGTATATTAGAATCGCTACTGAGTTGATCCGATCGGACAGCAGCGTAGATAACTGTATTGCACAAATGTGGGTCTTCCTATCACTTGAGATATCCCAACTTCAACTTCATCAACACAAACACACTGATAAACTGTTATCAATCCACAACTCACAGCCCGCGATCTCCTTATCTTTCACCCCAATCATCCGGCTCACAGACAACAAAGACAACGGACGCCCGGAGGCTTGGCTTGGAGTTCCAGGTACTCCTAAGGTACACAACCCTGAATAACATGCAAATTCGGACGGGACGGAACGCGAGCGCGCGCAAAAACACTGATATCTTCACGAACCCCACTTGAGGGGGCCCCGATAGCAGTTCGTCGAAACGAGAAACGAACGACTTGTGGCTCGGTCTGCACGATAACGAAGACTGACGGACGACGGGTAGCGGTTAGGCTCTCGCTCGCGGTTCCGCTGCAATTGTTGGGGGCTCCATCGGCTCGGCTATGCGCATGGGGAATGCCCCCGCGGCAAGCGGAGAAAGAGAGAAAATTATGACGAAGCCGTCGTCGTTCGGATGGGGTCGATCGCGATCGGTGTTCAACAGCGGAGATCGTTGGAGTCGGAGAGAAGTTGTTTTGAAGTTTTCTGCATGATGTTCGGTCGGTTCAGGGTCCAGCACGGTTCTCTGGTATGCGAGACGAACTGGATTTTCTTGTTTTGGATTGGAAGAGTTGAAGATGCATGGAAGCGATCGCGAAGCAAAAAAAAAAAAACCAAGAGATTGAAGACGCGTGAGACGCAGAGAGTAAAAGTGCAAAATATTTGATTAATCTCGGTTGAGAGATTTTTTTATGGGTCTATGGAGCCGATGGAGCATGGTGAGAGAAACACCGATAATAGCACAGATATGAACAGATAAAAAGACTGAATTTGTGACTCACTCATTAGCCACTTAAACAGAAAAAATGTCTAAGTTGAAGCAGAAAAAAAATATTTCAATCAAACGGAATTGGATTGAATGAAAAAATAAAAATAAATCATACACCAGAAAACCGAACATTTTTTCTCATTTATAAAGGTAAACCTCGATTATGTCGACATTTCAAATAAAATCGAACTTTACAAAAAAATCAAAGCATTTTTTTATTTTTTTAAATTGTATACCAAAATGTACCATGTAAAAATTGCATGAAAACAGAGTTTACGATAAAAAGCTCAGAGTTTTTGGCATATATTAGTCATTCTCACTAAATTGGTGGAGCCTCGTGGCCTTGCGGTTAGCGTCATCAAGCGTTACCATGCCATGAGATGAGGGTTCGATTCCCGCTCCGAGTGATGAAAACTTTTCGTAAGAAATGTATCTCCCTCGTATCCACTGGTGCTCGTAATGTACAGGGGGTGGCCAAAATGTTTTGGATAGCCAACTTTTTTTTTCTCTCACAAAAAAGTTCAATCCTTCCGGAATCCCCTTAGGAATTTTTGCTAGGACATTTGTATGAGTTTCTCAAGGAATTTCTCAAAAGGTTCATCTCAAAACTCGTTCACAGTTTTCCTCAGAAACTTCAACCGAAATTCTTCCTGCGATTCCTTAAGGGATTGTAATGGAAGCTATTTCAAGGATTACCACATAAGTTTATGCTTGTATCCCTTCTTGTATATCTTCAAATATTTCTGAAGGAATGGCTCCAGAAATATTGTCAGAATTTTTATTTAAGTTTTTTTTTATGTAGGGTATCGCGCTACTTGGGCGGTGGTTTTCTTCGTCTGTTATTTTCGTCTGTTTTCCACTGTAACTCGGTCAATTTTGAACCGATTGACTTGAAATTTTGTACACGGGTAGATACTATACCTATCTCACCGCATTCCAAGAATTGTGTCAATTGGTTCAAGATTGACTGAGTTATAGTGGAAAACAGACGAATATAGAAGCCACCGCCCAAGTAGCGCGATTCCCTATTGCTCCATTTATTCAGGAATTTGCTTGAGCATTTTTTTTTTTAATTCCTCTAGAAGTTCTCGAGAGATTCTTCTGGAAGTTCCTCCAGGGGTTTGCCCAATAGTTTCTTCAGAAATTTTTGCTCAGCAACTCCTCCGAAAAAAAAAAATCCAAGATTTTCTTCTCAGAGTTTCTAAAGACATCTCCTTCCGGAAGTTTTTTAAGGAAATACTTCGAACAATCCTCCAGGGATTTCTCCAAAACTCCGTCAGGGATTCCTACATGAATTCTTCAGTAATTTTGTGCAATTTCTGGAAGAAATCCTCCAAATATCCAAGAAGGAAAATTAGAATAAATTCTGCAAGACATCTCAAGAGAAATTTCAAGAGCAATTTCGAAATAAAAATCTTGTATGAGTTTCTGCAGGAATCACTGAAGGAATTTCTCATAGCGCTCTAGAAAACCTGAATTTCCAAAGCAATTCTTGTTTGATTTGTACACACATTTTTGAATAATATCGGAAAATCTCTGCGAAAGACTTTGAAATAAATCCGTTGCTGAAACTCCAAAAGAAATCTCTAAAACTTTGAAGAAATCTCTGGAGGTAAAAATATGCTAGGTACATATCCCAGCTGGAAATTCTGAAAGAAACCCTGAAGGAATTTTTGAGGAAAACTTCAGTAAAATCCCTGTATAAATCTCCGGAAGTACTTTTTACTAAACTTTTTACTAAATAATTTGAAATGATATCCGAAGAAGGATATTTTAGGAACACCCAGGAGAAATACTTGGATGAACTTCTCGGGAAACGCTTGGAGGAGTTAATTTGGAAAATTATTGTTAAATTTGTGAAAAAAATCTAGAGAAATGCATTAATACAATGTATGGAGGATTATAAGAAAGTATTCCTGGAAAAATCTATGGACCAAATAAAAAAAATCCTGTCTGTGTCACTTAAAGTAGTAATGCATGAATCTATGGAGGAATTCCTGCATAATTTTCTGGATGAATCCATGAAGAAATTTCTGAAAACATAAATGTGGGATTTTTCACTGGAATTCCCAGAGCAATTCCTTATAAAATCTTTGTGGACTGAATGAATTATCTTGGACATTTTCTGAAGAAACCAATGGAAGAATTTATTAATGAGTCTTTGAAATATTTCTAAAGAAATCTTTGAAGAAAATTCTGAAGATATCCCTGGAAAAAATTCCGAAGATTTTTTTAAACAATGTATCCTCAGAAGAATTTCTAAGGCAAGTTCTGATGGAGTTTCAGAAGGAACCCATAGATCCCCCGAGCAACGTAGAAGAATTCTTGGAGAAATGCATCAGGGAATATCTGAAGGAATACCAGAAGAAATTTCTTAAAGCATCCCTAGAAGATTTTTTGAGAAAAAAAAACGCCGGAGGAGTTTCTGAAACAAATCTGATTAAAGCGCATGCATTTTACGTCGAGGACCTGGAATCGAATCACATTACCGACAAACTCACACAATGTGAGTTCTTCCTTCGGAAGGGAAGTGAAGCGTGGGTCCCGAGATGAACTAGTCTAGGGCTAAATATCTCGTTAATACAGAAAAAAAAATCTTGATAGATTTTAAGACCAACTTTCCGGACTAATAATTGATTCCACTGATTGATTTTGGAAGAAATCCATAGTAGATTCATTTGGACTTGAAGACCTTAGGTATATTTGTGAAGGAATCTCTAAGGAAATAATTAAAGGAAACTCCAGAGTAATTTTCAAAACAAATCTGGAATCCTTGTGAGAATTTTTAGAGCAGTAGACATAGATTCTATTATAAAGTTCTCCTATAAAGTTATATTATAAAGGAATCCCTTTTGAAAAGTCTTCCACTGATTTCTTTTGAAAGTTCCTCAGGTGATCCTTCAGATCTTTCTCTGGAAAAGCTGCTATAGGTTTCCTTGAATAAACCCCCATTCTTTCAGGATTCCGTACGGGATTTTTTTAGGAAAGCATCCACAAATTCCTTTAGAAATGCTTATAAAACGTTTTCATAAGTGTAACAAAGAATTCTTCTACGAAGTCTGGCATGAATTGCTTCAGAAATTCTCCCATGATTTTTCACAAATCAGTTCAGAGATTGTTTGAGAAATTCACTTCTGAAATTCCTCAATTTTTTTTTTACAAATAATTATCCAAAAAATTATCCAAAAATTCGTTCAGAGATTCCTTCAAAAACTTAATAAGACATTTATTCAGAAATTTCTCCAGAGATTCCTTCAATAAAACATTCAGCAATGCCTTCAGAAACCATTCCAGAGTTGTTCAGAAAATGTTTTAAAAGCTCCTTCACAAATTTGTACTGGTGTTACTTTGGAAATACTTCCAAGGATTTCACCAGAAATTCCCACAGCAACTTTCAATTTCTCCAGAAATTCCACCAGGGATTCCTCCAGAAGGTTCACAAAGAGTTGTGTGAGAAAGTTATGTATGAGTGTCTAAGGAAATTCTTCCAGTGATTTCTTTAAAAAACCTTCAAAGATTAACCTTATTATTTCGAGACTTTTGTTTATATTGTTTGCCAAAAAAATACTTTAGAAATTCCTTTAAGCATTCTCTCATAGGATTTATTCCAAAAATTTCTCCGGAATTCGCTTTGTAAATAGTCACAGGGATTTTATTCTGGAAAATCTGAATTTCTGCCAGAAAATCTACCTAGGTTCCCTCAGAAATTCCTCCAGGGACTCTTTAAAAAAATGTGAGATCCCATTTGCGAATTTTTTGCATTCTGGATTACTATAGAAACTGCCCTAGGGGCTCCTTCACAAATTTTTCGAGAGATTCCTTCATAAATTTTCCCATGGCTTTTATTATAAATTTGATTAATAATGTCTCCAGAAATATGTCCAGATTTTCCTCCACAGATTTCTTTACAAATTTCTCGAAAAATTACTTAAAAAAACTTCCACAGATTTTTAGATATTTCTTTCATGGACCCTTGCTGAAATCCACCCCAGGTTTGTTTCAAAAAATATTTCACGACTTTTTGAAAAATCTCCCAGGGATTCTCAAAGAAATTCTTTCAGGGACTCCTTTGGAAACTCCACGTAAAATTTAACCCTTTGAAGACGGATAGTTTCGCTACTGCTGCCGCAACCTCGTTGGTCTTGAAAGCATTTGTTATGCTCATTTTCAACGTTGGGATCAATATGACCCCTCCGACTGCGAAGGATTAATCCTAAAGAAATTCAGTCATAAATTCGTTCACAAAATCTTCTAGGGATTCCTTTAGACTTTTAAAATTCCTCCATAAAGACTCCTCCAAGAACTCCATAAGAAAGTCTTGCACGGATAGCTTTCAAAAACGTTGCATATATTCCTTTAGAAAATGCTTCTATATTTCTTTCAAAAAATCTTGCATACATTGTTCTAGAAATTGATCTACGTATTTCTTCATTTTTTCATAGATCCCTTCAAAGCATTCATCTAGGAAACCTTCCATGAACTTTCTCAAAAATACTCCATAGGTTTTTTCAGAAAGTTCATGAAGCATTCTGAATAATTATCTCCAGGGATTGCTTAAGAAATTCTACAAGAGATTATTGAGGAAATTTCCAAGATTTCTTCACGTTTCTTTCGATATTCCTTACAAGACATTTCTCTCTCAAAAATTGCTCGAAGCATTTCTTAAGAAAGTTTTAGGAAATCCTCCAAGGCAGGGGTTTTCAGACATTTCGGCTCGCGGTGCACTTTTTGGAAATGGATCGCTCCGCGGTGCACATGTTCATTATTGTTAAAAAAAGAAACAATTCCAAATTCGTCAAAAAGCTGTCGTATTTTTCATAGCAATTCCAAGGTACATACACTTGTCATCAGTTTTTCCTCCACCAATTATGACACTGTCTTACGTTTTTTAATCACTTATCTGAGCATAGTGAAGTGACACAGTTATTAGATTTGGAATATTTCTTGCTCAGAATGTTTCTGGAAACGTTCAGACAAGATCTTTATAAATGCTTAACGAAATCTTGAGCCAAATGAGTGGTGTTTTGTTTTCAAAAACCTCGGTAAAGTCCTTCCAAGAATACTGAATTATTTCTAGCAGTAGCGTCTCGTAACTTAACTTTTAGCCTTTTAAACGCTTCTAAAACTGGAATTTGCGAATAATCAGGATCAGAATCAAATTGAAAATGGGCGGAATTGACAACTTTCGTAATTTTGTACAAATTACGAGCTAATTTGATGATAAAATTCAAGAATTTACGTTCGTTGGACAGGTAGGTTTGAGGTTAGGGAATCGCTACTAGAATTTTTTGATAGACGTTTTTCCAAGACATTCACTGGATTTCTGAAAAATTTCTAGCAAGACACTTAGCAGCTTTATTTTCAGAACTTTGGCATATATTGATAAAATTTTTGATAAATTTCTGCCAGGCCATCTTGTCAATTTGGAAGGATTGGTGTGTTCTTCTGATTTCGAGATCAGTGGTATTAAGCAAAGCCACAGAAATATTAGCAAGATTTCTTCTGAGATTTTTTAGCGCATTCATTGAAGATACATTGCAGATGCCTTGTAGGGTAGGTACTTGTGAACATCCATTACGAGTTCTTGGAAAAATATGATATTTATTAGAAGAGTTTTGGCAGACTTGTTCCATGATTCTTCGCGAATATCTGAGACGGTTTTTGCTGGATTCAAGATTAACTCGCCGGCTGGAATAATGGAAATTACTCTCAACCCTTGGATCACCTTACAATAGTTCAGTTGTTCTAATTAAGTCGAATTATTTTTCATGAAATAAGTAATGGATTTAAATTAAAACCTAAATATGCAAGACTTTTTTGAAGTGCTGCGGTGCACTTGTCATGGCTTCGCGGTGCACCAAGTGCACCGCGGTGCACGATCTGAAAACCGCTGCTCCAAGGATTGCTTCAGGAAATTTTCTACAGATTCTTTCAGAGATTCTTATAAGGATTCTTACGGAAAGGCTGGAAGAAATTCTTGCAGATATTCTTGCAAAAATTCACACAGCAATTTCATCAGAAATTCCGCCGGATATTCTTCTATGTATTTTCAAAGAAATTCCATCATTCTTTCTTTCCTTTAAATTTAATATTTACCTTTATTTTATTATTTGTCGGATTAGTGATAGTCAAGATGACAAAACGTACCTGAAATAAAAAAAAAGAAATTAAAAATTAATACGTTATATTTTGATGATGGTGTAAAATGTAGATTTTATTTTAAAAGTTTTGGATTACGAAAGAGAATTATGGAATAAGGTTTTATTGGAACCCCATGAAAAAAAAACGACAAAGTTTATTGGAGAAATTTTCTGAATGATGGATTTATGTGTGTGAAAATGTCTCTGGTTAGCTCAGTGGTTGAGGCTATAGATTGCCGATCCTGAGACGACTGGTTCGATTCCCGTTTTAGTCGGGAAATGTTTCTCGATTCCTTGGACATAGTGCAACACCGTGCTTGCCTCATAATATACAAGTTCATGCAATGGCAGTTAAAGAAAGCCATTCAATTAACAATTGTGGAAGTGCTCAAAGAACACTTTTTTTTGTCTCTATTAAAGAGATTTTCAGCCCTAGGCTGGTTCATCTCTGTCAGAGAACACTAAGTTTAAGAGAGGCAGACCAAGTTTCAGTGGGAACGTATAGCCATACAGAAGAATAAGAAGAAGTGCGTGAAAATGTATAGTAGCATTCATTGTGGAGCTTCCAGAAGGATTTATTCAGCTATAACAAAAGAGTTATAGGGTGGTATATGTATATTGCTATCAAAATAAAAAAAAATTGCTTGCAGTTTTTCTTAAAAAAATCATACATTGGTGCCTGGCGGAAATTAGAAACAAAGCTTCAAATATACCATAAATGGATTGCTCGAATAAAAAAAATACTGAAATCAATTTAGCAAAAAATAAAAAAATAAATAAATAAATGATTTCTGGAGAAGTTACTAATTAAAATTATTGGATAAATTCTAGGGAAGATTTATAGAATAATTCTAATAATCATAACAATCAAAATTTTTTTCAAGATAAAATTCTGCACAAACGTGAAGTACTTCTGGCAAAACGAAATTAAAGAAGAATAATTTCAACAGGCAATGCAACTTTCTGAAAAAATACGTTGAAAATTGCAGCGAAGCTCGTCGACACATGTTTGGTGAATTTTTCAAATTTTGGATGCTTGGATTTCGCTGATATACTGAAGAAGTTGGGAAGAGGTTTTTGGAGAATTCCTACACATTTGGCAAACAAGATTTTATTTGGCTCAAGACAAAAACTATTATTTGCTTGTCGTAGATTGAAAAAAAAAACTAGAATTACGATCTTGACGCTGGAGATATCACGGTATCACGCTGCAAATACCTGTTCGAATCCGGTGCACGTTACATTTATTTTTATCTGCCATTCATTGATTGCTAAATTAAAATTCGCTGACCATGAAAATATCCATATGAAATAGTTTTTGCTAAAATGACAAAAAAAAACCTTGGCACATCAAGTTACTGTAGAGAACTTCTAAGAACTTGAAAGTTCCAATAAAGTTGAGAGTAGTTTAGCCCTTTTTTCTTAGTTTTCAAGCTGCTTAAGGGGCTCACATGTGCGAAGTTCCAGAATGGCTCATTGTAAGCCTCTTAAGCAACCAGAAAGTTCCATTCGGAAATTCGTGGAACTTGAAAGCGCATTTCATCATGAGAAGCGGACATTTTGGTTACTTGGATATGCTCCTAAATTGCTGTACTTGGAAAACCTTGCAATTACGGAACCGATTAATTTCATTCTTTTTGTTATACCTAATTCGTGCCCACTTATAAATAAAAAAAAAATAAAAAAATAAAAAATACTAGAATATGAAACAAAATAAACTGGGCTTCATTCCTTTGTTTTGCGTAGGATAAAAATAAAAGCGTATATGCCCAGAAGGGTAACAGGAATCTTATCAGCTAGGAAAGGGAAAAGCAAAAAATGGTTATAAAGTTTGCGCTAACTGTACCACTTTACGACATTTTTTTTCTGAAAATTAATCATCACATCATAAAACCAATTATTAAATTGCATCCCACAAGATTATGTAGAAGCAATAAAACAAGGAATATGAATGACTTCAATATTTCGGCTAATAAAAAAATATTTTGGGGAAGCTCCTTCATGAATTATTTTTCCAAGATTTTTTTTATTACCATGGAAGGGGCATTTTTGCATTCTTCAGTTCAGCAAGACTCTTTCTAAAGATTCAGAATGTATTCCTTCTCATGTGCTCCTTTAACATTTTCTCCACGATTTCCTCCAGAGACAAAGCCATTCCTCCAGGATTTTTTTTCGGGAGTAGGTAAAAATTTTCCGAAAATTTTATGGAATCAAGATTTTCGGATGATTTCCTAGAATGATTTCAACGAGAATAATTGTTGTAATTCCCCAGGTAACATTTCCACCCATGTATTGCATATCTCTGGAAATTTCTTCAGGGATTTCTCCATGAATTCTTTTAGGATTTTTTCTTGGGTTTCTTCAGGAGTTTCTAAAAAAACATAAGATTTATCTTGAAACAAGTCCATGTTTTTTGTTTTAAAGAAACTTCTCCTGAGATTCCTCCAGCGATTGTTTATAAAATTCCTTCAAGGATTGCTAAAGAAGTTTGTGCATGTATTCTTCCAACATTGCTTCGGGAATTCTTCTTGAAATTTCGAAAGAAATTATTTGAGAAATTTCTAAAAGGGCTTCTCCAGCAACACCTCTAGAGATTTCTCCAAAAGAATAGAATTCCTCTACGGTTTTTCTTTAGAAATTCAAAAATGCTTCAAGGGACTCTTTTTGCAAACATTGTTAGAATTCCTTCAGAGGTTCCTTCAGGCATTTATTTAGCAATTCCTCAATAAAACTCTCAAAAGATTTTTTAGAAAGTCACTCGAGAGTTTCTTCAGAAATACATCCGGATATTCGTCGAAAGGATTGCTTAGGATTAATTCAGATCTTTTTCAGGGATTCTTACAGAAATTTCTTCCGGAGATAGTACAGGAATTTCTCCAAAGATTCTCTTAGCAAGTCTTGGGAGAAATTATTCAAGAATTTATGTGGTGACATTTTCGAGTAATTTTTCAAGAAATTCTGCTATGAAAACTTGCAGAGAGTTTTACAGTTCTTCCAGGTATTCTTTCAAAGATTTTTCCACAAACATATTTATTTTTTTCAGAAATGTTTAAAGTGGTTCTCTTAGGAATTTCTCTAGTATTTTTATTTTGTCTCTGCAGGATTAAAATCTGAAATTTCTCCAGCTAGTACTTTGAACATTTTTGTGGAGAAATCTCATCAGATTAGAATTAGGGTTAGAAAGTCTCATTAGAAAGAATCATTCAGAGATACCTCCACGAGATCAGAAAATCCTTAGAAATTTGATGAAGATCTTTTTTAAGTAATCCATCAGTACATTTGTCTGCACTTTCTGCACACATTTTCAAAATGATGTATACAGAAATTTATCTACGTATACGGAACTAAGGAGGTATCTGAAGAAATTTCTTCGGGTATTCTCTCAGGGATAACTTCGGACGAGAAATCCCTCCAGGATTTTTTTAAGAATATCATAAGGGAATCTTCCAAAGGAATCACTCAGACTTTTCTAGGGATGGATTCCTGCAGACGTTTTTCCAGCAATTTTTTATGCAATTTTTGGAATTTTTGAAGGAATTTCAGGAGATATTTTGGAAAAATCCTTATAATAATTTCTGCAGAAATCTTTTAAGGAATTTATCAAGGGATTCACATAGAAAAATATCTGAAAAAGAAACTCCTTGGAAAAACTCCTGTAGAATTCTTAAGAAATCCCTTAAATTCTGAAGATGTCTTTGAAACTATTTTAGAATTGATTCGAGCAAGAATTTTCGAAATATCTCTGGCAGAATTTCTAAAGAAAGTTTCCCTGGGATATTCTTGAAAGAATCCCAGATGAAAATTCTGTAGACTTTCCAAGAGGAAGTTCATGAATTCCTAAAAAAGTTTATTGAAGATTTCTCAGGAAAAGTTCTGGAGAATTCCATTGATAACATTCTTGTAGAATTTCCTCAAGCTATTACTGAAACATTCTTTGTATCTGATTTCTGATAGAGTTCCTGCACAAATACCTGGAGAAACGTCTAGATAAGCTTCTGTAAAGATCCTTCAAAAACACACACACTTTCTAAAATTATTGCAATAAAAATGCATAGAAAATATGTCTGAATAATTTCTCTAAAGAATTTGTGGACAAATTCATAGGGTTATCCTTCAGAAGATCGGCTCCAGAGGCACATTTTTATTTGAATTTCAGTCCTGAGCCCCCATGGTGCTGCAGCGGTCCGCATTTAAAGAACTCCATTCTGGGCGATTGCCAGCCATCGCCTTGACCTGTGGCCAGGTCAAATTTCTGCCGACTTTCTTCATTTCCTTGTACAGGCTGCGCCACCATGAGCATCTGGGCCTGCCTCTGCTGCGATGTCCAGCTGGGTTCCAATCTAACGCTTGTTTGCAGGTTTCGTTCCCGCCCCTGCGAAGAGTGTGACCATTCCACCTCCACTTTTGCTCCTGAAATTTTGTTGCTCTCGGCTTTTGTTGAAATCGACGGTGGAGATCCGTTTGTGAGGCCACCATGCACGAATTATATACCGCAGGCATTTATTAATGAATACGTGCGGCCGTTGAATGTTCTCCGATGATACATACCAAGTTTCACTGGCGTACAGCACAGATTTTACGTTCGAGTTGAAATGTCGGATCTTGGTGCGTCGGCTAATCTGATTGCTGTTTCATGCATATCTTAAACTCAAAAAAGCAGCCCTCGCCTTCTTGATCCGTGCACCTATGTCGATCTTGGTGCCGCCATCGGCCGCCATTTGGCAACCAAGATATTGGAAGCTTTCATCATTTTCCACTGCTTGCTCAGCTACCGTTAAGCTGGAAGGGTTGTCCGTGTAAACACGATTTGGTCTTGTAGTCGTTGATGGTTAGACTTATCGCCGAGTAGCGATGGACTAGATCATCGCGCTCATTCCGCAAATCAGAGCGCCGTTGAGCCAGGAAAGCAATATCATCAGCCAGTTCGAAGTCATTTAGATGCTCCATGGTAATGGGCTGTCACAGCAAATACGATCTCTGCACGAAAATGCCTCGTCCTGTGCTTCAATGAGGCTGCTGATTCTTTTCAGGGACACCCTTACACCTGAGAACTCAGGCAAAATAAAATTTCAAATTATGAAACCTAGTATTTATTGCGAAAAAAAGAAAACACTCATCAAAATTCTGAAACAGTCTGGTCTATAGAAGCCGAGTAAACCACCAAGAAGCCTCCCTCACTATTGCTCTTGGCTTCACGAGTTCTGTTCTGATTCGCCATTCCAGACGTTGCCCCAGCTCAGAGGTTATCTGAAAACGTGATCTCTTCCTTAGTGCAGCGAAAGGGACGGAGAACGCGGAATTTCCGAATCGCTTGCAGTCCACCATGTCAATCTGGGATCCACATCCAGCACCACAGTACATATAATGATGATGATCTTTAATCTTTCTAGTGCTGCTCTTTGGCAGCAGCGTCGTCACCGCCGACGACCGAAGAGCCCCAGCTCTGCAATTTGGTCAGAATATCGTAGTGTGAATGAGATCGCTACCCGGGGGTCTGTGTTGGTTCAGCAGCCTTATGCCGCTGGCCAGCAGAGTGTTGTCAAGATCGACTGCGGACTGCAGCAGAGCCGTCGGTCACATCACAGAGACGGAACCCAAATTATCGCCATTAATCAAGCGGATTGCTACAATTATTGCATGCGGCTGCTGCGGCAGCAGCAGCGATGGTAGAACATAATGGAAGACCGCTACAAAGCTACACAGCAATGATGATATTCTTTGGTAAACCACCGAGCAGAACGGTACAAAATCTCACATGTAGAAACTAATTGAAACGAAGAATTGTTCGGAAGGTCAGGGATCCGACGGCGTTCACCACAACCAATGTCTCGGATCACGATCACCTCTAGACTCGTTCGGACACGGATGATCAATTAACGTTCCCGTTAAAATGTCACCGGGCAAACTTGTTTGCATATCTCAGACTCACATAGACTGGCTGATACGATGGACGATGTTGAAAGATCACAATCTTTGGCTCGAGAGCTGATGACGAGTCGTGCGTCGCCCAGCACCCGCAACGCTGCTTATCTTCCCGATGTCTACCTACAAATAATGAGGACCAATCGCTATCAAAGGAGTAGGCATATACAGGGTGTTAGGTTCCTGAGTGCAAACTTTTTAAAGGGTGATAGAGGACCATAAATGGAGAAAAAAATTGTTCTACGCATATGGTCAAATCTCAATCGTTACGTAGTTATTGAACTTCCCATGTTTATGACTCTTATTGCCTTAACTGGCAATAACTTGAAAATGGTCAAATTTATCGAAGTTTTTTCACCCTTATTCGAAAGATTATTGAATTTTCTAACAAATGGCATCTTTGAATCGATTGGTTTGGTTAAATAAGTAAGTTGTACAGAGAAAAATAGCTACAAATAGCGTATTTTTATTGGTTTTTGTCAATTATCTTAGAAACATGCGTAATAAATTAAAATTCTTTCTTTGGCAAAGTTGTGGCTCCTGTTCTACTCTACAATTCGTTCTTTGACACCAAACTTCTATCTCTTATCGTTTTGTTGCAATTTCGGTTTTAACATCGCATTTCAGATCATAAATTTGCAACTGTCATGGGAAGCACTTTTTTGCGCATTGTGCCGCACATTTAAATCAAAATTGCAAGAAAACGATAAGAGCTAGAAGTTTGGTGTCAAAGAACGAATTGTAGAGTGTAACAGCGGCCACAACTTTGCCAAAGAAAGAATTTTAATTTATTACGCATGTTTCGAAGATAATTGACAACAACCAATAAAAATACACTATTTGTAGCTATTTTGCTCTAGAAAACTTAGTTATTTAACTAAACCAATCGATTCAAAGATGCCATTTGTTAGAAAATTCAATAATCTTTCGAATAAAGGTAAAAAAACTTCGATAAGTTTGACCATTTTCAAGTTATTGCCAGTTAAGGCAATAAGATTCATAAACATGGGAAGTTCAATAACTACGTAACGGTTGAGATTTGACCATATGCGTAGAACATTTTTTTTCTCCATTTATGGTCCTCTATCACCCTTTAAAAAGTTTGCACTCGGGAACCTAACACCCTGTATATGCTGATTGCAACATGGCCGTCGTCAGCTTAGGTCTTATCTCTGGCGTTATGGCCCGAATACCACAGAACTCGCCTTAGTGTTTTATGATCTTCCACAGTTAATAATTAGGAGCTTTCTTTATCAATTGACCATTTTGCACTCGTATACTGTATGACAGGAAAAATGGATGATATACTATCAGGAATCGAACCCGTCACTCTCAGCATCGCGTTTGATGAATATCCACGCGTTTATCGGGGGGGCGTTCAATGTTCCACATGGAAGGAGTTGTTTGCAAAAGCTGATGTACAAAGTGATGTACATATGATGTGATGGTACAGCACAGTACAAACACACATTTGCTTCAACTCGCGGTTTGCAACAATAATGGCCGAATAAGTAAATATTTTGATACGTCGTCCATCGTTGATAGTCGGACATAAATCCTCAACGCTACACGCTGGCGCTGCGTTTGATTGGGTACAAGAATGCATACGGTGTTAAACATCGGTGACGAAGAAAAAAGGCCGGTCACGCTTCGTTCGAATGTGTTGTACACCGTGTTTTGATGGGTTGTAAAACGATACTGATGATTTGCTGATAAGTATGTTGGACATGAGCTGAACAAATTGGATGGAGGCGTTCTCTTTAAACGCAGAGAGTATCTTCGTGTCTGTAACGCGACAAGCTAAAAATTTACTTCTTTATATGCGCTAAATCCCGTCACATCAGACGGAATATTGCAATTATTACAGTTCACAAATCTGTACTAGAATTTGTTCAGTAATTTATCAACGAATTATTGGTCCAAGGATTTCTTTAGAGAATATTCCACAATTTTCTTCAGAAATTCTTCCAGAGATTCATTTAGAAATTTTCTTTCGGCAATTATTTATGGGATTCCTTAACAAATTTGTCATAGGACTCTTTTAAGACATCTTCTATGGATTTCTTCCAAAATTGCTCCATGGATTCCTTCAAAAATTACTCCAGCAATTCGATCTTAAAATACTTTGAGGGATTTTTAAAGAAATCCCTCTCCTTCATAAGTTCCTTCTAAAATTCTGATTTCTTTTGATATTCTTCTACGGATGCGTTTCAACAAATTAGCGTTGGGAAATTTTGAATCGATGTTCGCAACATCGATGTTTTTGTTCCGATTAATCGATTTTTTGAATCGATGTTGAAGCCCCAAGAAATCGACCGAATCGATTTTTTACATTCGATTTTTCTTTCGATTCAAAAATATTAAATTACGTTTTTTTTTTCAGAATGCACTGCAGAATTTAATTATTAAAAAATGTATATAAAATCGAAGTACATAAAATCGAGGGTCTATATAAACTGGGGTCCACTAAATCGAGACATACCTGTATATATAGGGGATAGACAAAATGATCGGGACAGGCAAAATTTTCACTTTTCAAAAAATGTTCAATTAGCTGTAGGGGAGACTGGGGAGACTTGATCCCTTTTTCTTAATTTACCTGAAACTTTAAGAAAAAACACAAAACTAGATCCGATTCCCGTACAAAATGGCAGGTAAACATCTATTGCAAGTAAATACACAACAGAAGGCCTTTAAATTATTGTTAAAGTTTTCAAAGCTGTGTTTCTATGGAGGCATGTTTTATGATGTATTTTTCAAAAATGGGTGACACTTGATCCCCCTTTGAGCACATGGTTTATTTAAAGGGAAAATAATTCCAGAGTCTTCCTATTCATTTTCTTTTCGAGTTTTCTTGTATTTTCGATGAATTTGGAGTGTTTGAAATTGTAAGATTTCCTTTAATTTTTAAGGATATGCCGTATTTTCAAAATGGGGAGACTTGATCCCCATTTTCTTGGTTTGTACTAAAGTTATAATTATCTGAAACATTTTATCGTTGAATAGACTAGAATTCCAAGTAAATAGAGGCTTCCGAATAGAATTTTATTTTTCACATGTATATTGTGTGTGTAATCCTCGAGGGATCAAGTCTCCCCATGTCACTGTTGTGTATACTAAGCTGAATTAATTAAAATATGTTAACAACAGCCTTATTTGGATAAATAAGTTTGAAAGTATTCTATTTAAACTATGTGCTGTGAAATTTTGACATGATTTGGTTTAATTTTCACAAAGTTTTTGAGATTTTTCGGAATCGCCTAAAAGATTTCTGAAGGACTGAAAACAAACCATCAGCCGTTAAAAAATAATGCAATGTACAATCGAAATCACTTGTAGCCAAAACATAGTCGTTTGTCCAGGAGTAGTTTTGAAAAAAATATGCTAGAAGAAAAATGTTTTTGATTCCGAGCAAATATGGGGGGAACAAGTCTCCCCAGGGATCAAGTCTCCTCAGTCTCCCCTAACTTTTCGAAAAGTACTTCAAATATTCTCAATTTTTTACTGTAAGTTCTTCAACTAGTTGTGTATCAGTGGACAAAATTTGGAAAAGATCGGACAATTCTTCACGAAGTTATAAAGATTTTTGAAAAAGATAAAATTATGCGATAGCCTACTTTGAGCTGTTATATCTCCAGATTCAATGATCCGATTGCAATGAAATTTTGACCATTCATGACTTATATAATGAACTCTGGAAAACATTTGACATAACTTGAAATTTTTAACAAGCGAAAAAGTTATAGTGATTTTATTTTTTTCACGATTTTTTAGTAAAGTGGTCTATTTTTAATATGCATCCCATTACTTTTTCAATTTATTGGCGGCTATGTTGTTACTTTTTCTTCAAAACGCGCTTGTATATAAGTCAATTAGAGGGAAACTAAATGAACTATAATTTGCATCTTGAATTTTGAAACGATGTTGATGTTTTGGATAATTTGGTGTTTTATAAGAAAAATAATCTAATTGTTATAATTTTCTTCCGTGTTAAGAATATTAAGTTAAGTCAATGGTTTTTCATAGCTCATTATATAAGTCATAAATGGTCAAAATTTCATTGCATTCGGTGCAGTGAATCCGGAGATATAACAGCTCAAAGTTGGCTATCGGATAATTTTACCTTTTTCAAAAATTTTTATAACTTCGTGAAAAATTGTCCGATCTTTTCCAAATTTTGTCCACTGATACACAACTAGATGAGGAACTTACAGTAAAAATTTTAGAATATTTGATGCACTTTTCGAAAAGTTACAGCTAATTGAACATTTTTTGAAAAGTGAAAACTTTGCCTGTCCCGATCATTTTGTCTATCCCCTGTATGTGTATATCTCAGATTTCTTAGGCAATCCCTCCCAGTAGTCTAAGTGAATCTTTCTCAGGATTCTAAATGAATCCTCCTTAACGTCCAGAGAGTCCCTTTTAGGGTTCTAGCGCATCCTTCTCAGGATTCTAGATCAGTTCATCTCTGGATTCCAAACATCCCTGTCCCTGTCATCCCTGTCAGGGCAATCTCTTTCAGGATTCTAATGGGATGTCTTCCAATACAGCAGGAGAATTTCTCTCAGGATTCTAGGAGAATCCCTCTCAGGATTCTGGAAGAATCCGTCTAAGCATTCTGGGAGAATCCCGAGGAAAAACTTCTCTCGATCCGTCACAGGATGAATCCATCTCGGGAATCTGAGGGAATCCCTCAGGATTCTGGAAGAATTCCTATAAAAGATTCTGAGAGAATCCATCTCAGAAAACTGGAGTAATCTCTCCTAGGATTCTAGGGGAATCCTTAATAGAATTCAGGGAGGATTCTCTCCCTGTCTTTCTCCCTTTTCTAGAATCAGGTCTCTCAGGATGCTGGTGTGATAATTTTCAGCTTTTTGAAGGGATCTCTCACAGAATTTTAGAGGAATCCTCACAGTTATGGAAGAGTCCTTTAAAAAATTCTGGAGAAATTTTCCTCAGCAGTATTATATGGGAATACCTATCTGAATTCTAAGGAATCTCTGGAGTCTAAGGATTTTTCTGGATTTTGGAGTATTTCCTACCAAGGGTGAAATCTCTTTCAGGATTCTAAGAAAATTCTGGATGAACTGGGTTGATTTCTCTAAGGATTATGGAAGACCCTCACTTAGGATCACACTCAGAATTCTGAGGAAATCTTTCTCAGCATTCTCAGGAACTCCTCTCAGACTACTTGGAGAATCATACTCAGCATTCTCAGCATTGTGGCGTAATTCCTCTACGAATTCTGGGGGAACATTTCTTAGGATTCTGGCGAAATTCCACACAGGATTCTAGTGGTATCCTTCTCAGGATTCTGCGTTAGATCCTTTTAAAATTCTGGGGGAATATCACTAAGTATTCCCAAGATTCTCTGGAAATTCGGTTTTCTGGGATAATCCCCATCAGGACTCTGGGGAAATTTCTCAAAACATTCTGAGAAATTTGTCTCATGATTTAGGAGAAATCCTTGGAATTCTGGGGCTATATTTTCCAAGATTCTAGGGCACTTTCTTTCCGAATTATAAATTATTGGAGAATCTCTCACGAGATTCTGGGCCGAACTCTCTAGAGAAATTTGGAATTTGGAAGAATCCCTTGCATAGATTTTGTGATTCCTCTTAGGATTCGGAAGAAATCCTTCTGTTTTCTGTATTCTGGAGTAGTTGCTCCCAAAAATTTCTTTCAGGATTCTGGGAGAGTCCCTCTTAGTAATCAGGGAAAATTCCTGACAAGATTATGGGAAGATTCTTTTGAGATTCTGGTGTAATAATTTAAAGTATTCTAGAGGAATCACTCTCCTAGTTCTGTGACAATCCCTCTCAGGAGTTTAAAGGAGTCCTTTCAAAGATTATGGGGGAATGTCTTTCAGGATTCTGTGGTATTTTTTCTGTTCTTTTGTGGAAATACCTCTCGGAATTCCAGCGATCCTCCTAAACATGCTGGGGAAGTTTTCGTAATCCAGGAAGAATCCATATCAGATTTTCGGAAAAATCCTTCTTAGGTTTCTAGATATATTTCTCTTAAGAATCTGGGGAAATCACTCGAAGAATTCTGGGGAATACTTTTCGGGATTCTGGCAGAATTATTCTCAGCATTCTTAAGAATTGTACCCTGGATTTTGGGGGAATTCTGGGAGAATACATAAAAGGATTCTGGAGGGTTTCTTCTCAGGATTCTGGGGGAATCCTATCTCCCAGAATTCTGTGAGAGTATATCTCAGGTTTCTTTGGCAATTACACCATACCATTTTTATTTATATAGATAGATAGATAGATATCGAATCGATGTGAAAACATCGATTCAAAGCATTCGATTAAACCGGTGAATCGAATCTGCTGATCCGATTTGAATCGATTCACAAAATCGATGTCTCAGCCAGATTTGCCCAATGCTACAACAAATCTTCGGATTTTTTCAGGGATTCTTTCATAAATTTTCTCAAAAAAAACCTTCCAGAGACTGCTTTAGAAATTCGGTCAGGTATTTCTTCAAGAAGTCCGCCAGAGATTTGTTCACGAATTGTTCTAAAGATTCTTATAAAAACTGCCGCAGAAATATGTTCATAAATTTCTTGAGAGAATCTTACAGAAAATACTGCAGGAATTCTTCTTGCGATTCTTGCGTTATTTTTTTTTTAATGATTCATGCAGGAATTTCATTAGGATTACCTCCATGTATTTTTTCAGAAATTTTGCCGACATTTCCTTCAAGGAATTATGATTTCTCCACAAATTCTTCAAGAAATTTATTCAGGAATATTTCCTATGGATTTCTTTTCGAAACATCTCAATAGTGTTTTTGAGGGAGCTTAACAGCAGCTGATATGGGCGTTTCACCAGAAATTACTGAAGAAACTCCTTTAGAAATACGCACACAGGTTGAGATTGCTACTGGAATACTTTCAGGAATTAATTCAAGAATTTTTTTTTCAACGATTCCTAAAAAATCCTCATTAAACTTTCCTATGATTCCCACCAACGGTTACTCGCGAAGTTCTACAGAAATTCTACCTGGAATACCTTCAAGAATTTCCTCTAAGATTTCTTCAAATATTTCTCTAGAGAGTACATCTACTACTCGGATTCCATTAAAAAATATCTCCAGAGACATTTTTTTTCGAAATTTTGGAACTTCTTCAGACTTTTTCATAAGTTTTTCCGTAGAGTTTTTTTTTCAAAAATATTTCCTAGGATTACTCCAAGCATTCCTTAAAAAGTTGCTTCAGAGATTCTCACGGTCTACGAGGATTTGTTTTCGAAATTGCGAGTTCTTCTAGGAATTAATTCAGACATTTTTCCTATGAATTTCGACAGGAATTCATTTTAAAATACCTTAAGAGTGTTTTGAGGGAACTTTACTTTTTTTAAACTTGCATAGGTTCTTTTGTGAATTCTTCCAAGGATTCCTGCAAGAATTCATTGAGAAATTTCTTTAGAGATTCTTACAGAAACTTCTACAAGGATTTTTTTTTAGAAATTTCTTCTTGGTTCCGTCAGAAATAGCTCCTGAGATTATTTTAGGAATTCCCGGAAGAATTTGATTTTTTACCGAAGTTTTTTCCAAAAAAATCACAAAAAAAAGATGGAACAATACTTGAAAGAATCCCTGAAAGCATCCCGCGATGCCACGATTACCAATTCTTGGTAAAACCTTTAGAGAATATCAAAAGCAATTCATAAAAATGGAGAGATTCTAGGGCAAATTTTCCTAGAACATTTTTTGAAGTTATCACAGGAGGATTTTCAGGATGACTGCCTGTAGAAATTTCTTAAGATACCTCCTAAATTTGTAGGAAAGAATCATATTTAACTTCTGGATTTACTCTGGACATAATTCCAAGGAAAAAATGCTTTAGAAATTTTCTGAAGAGAATTCATAAAGAATTTTCCTAAAAAGTCTTCAACAAACTTTCCTAAGAATTCCACCATCGGTTATTCGTAAATTTTCACCAGGAAGATCGACAGAAATTCTTCTTGGGATTCCTTCAGATATTTTTTCCAGAGATTCTTCCAGAGATTCTTCCAAGAGTCCAAGATTCTCCTGAGAAATCTAGAGGACTTTAACTGGAGATTTTTTCAGAAATTTCCTCAGAGTTTCCTTCAAAACTTTTAGAAATTTATTCTTGCTTCTTCAAAAGTTTGACCGTGGGATTTTCATTTCAGAAATATCACTAAACTTGTGTTTTTAATCCTGTAGAGATTCTTTCACAAATTCTTCTAAGGGTTCCTTCGAGAATTTTTTAAGAAATTCCTACAGAGTTTCCTGTAGAAACTCCCACTAGGGGTTTTTTTTTAGAAATAGCTACTTCAGTTCCGTCAGAAATAGCTCTTGGGATTTTTTTAGGCATGCCTGCAAGAATTGTTTCAGATATTCCTCCAGCTTGTTTTCAGGAGTTTTCCAAACATTTCGCAAAAATCGCTGGAACAATACATGAAAAATCACTGACTGCCCATGATCGCGTAGTTGACGTAAGCGCCACTGTAGATTTCAACACACATTTGTCATTTTAACAACGCATAAAACTAAGTTCATGACTTTTTCCACGTTGACATCTAACTAACAGATAAATCTTGTACTCTACCTAATAAAACTGGTCCAAAATATGCACACGCGATACATATTAGCTTATGTATGTTGACGTTGGTAATGGTGGTTACGTCAACTATGCGAACATGGGCAGTGATGGAATCCCTCAAAAAAAAATCTTGGTAATACCGTTGGAAAATAGCAGAAGAGAGTTTTGAGAATTTTCTGGAGGGAGTCTTGGGCTAAAATTTCTGAAATATTTTCTGAAGTTATCTTTGAAGGAATTTCGGGATGAGATTCCTAGAAAAAATAATCATGGAGGAATTCTAAAAGTAACTCTAAGGAAAAATGCCTTGAGATTCTTTGGAGAGATTCCCAAGGGATGCCTGAAGATATACAAAAATTGCAGACAAAGGTACTAGTGGAACTCCTAAAGAATTTCCTCAATAAATTTTTGAGGATCTGCTGATGTCGTTGAGATACCTCTGGATTTTTTTAAGAGTTGTTTAAAAAAATTCCAAAGGAATTGGTACACAACAATCTTCGAATTTTCACCTGGAAAAATTTTAGTAGAAAATTCTGTGCAAAGAAAAATAAGGAGAAGTTCTTTAGGGAACTAGAGAATAAATTTTGGAAAATATAATGAAAGAATCTTTGAAAGAATATTTATAAGAATACCCTTTGCATGTATTAATGGTACAATTTCTTGAAAAGTTCTTTGAAAATGCCAAAGAGTACATTCTGGGATAATTTTTGCATAAATTGCTTACTACTTGGAGAGATTGCTGAAGCATCCTGAGAATCCCTGAATATATAAAGTAACAGAGACAGAGACTGAAACAGAGACAAAGACAAAGGCAGAGACAAAGACAGGGTACATTAGGGGCTGTCCTCCAAGACCTCCTTTTCTACTCCATTTACCATCCTTGTCTTCTCCTCTTCGAGATTTGCTACCCTTACAACTACTTTAAATCTTAAATTGCTCTCTCCCTTATTCCACCTTGTACTTTTATCTTCCACTAGATCCTCTGAAACTCCCTTCGATCAACCCACTGATTGGTTTCGTATGCATAAAGCAAAAACAAGAACGGTGTGTAGGTACGGCTTCATTAGACTTTGATAACAGCTTTCATAACTTTTTACTGTTATACAGCTGTCCAAATTGTAACATATGGAAATGCTGTAAATGTGCCAATGCCGCCCGTTGGACACACTTTCGATAACACTCAGCATCTCTCTCGAAATCTCAAAACGCTCCGAAAGTGACCTGCTGCACTTTCTGAAATTCCCAGCATGCAGCAGCGTCGTCGTCGTCGTCCGCCCGTCATCCGGTCCGGTCCAATAGTAGGTGAACCACTTTTCTTCCAATAGGTAGCCTTGTTTTACTGAAGGGGATCATCCGCGCACTGACTGATCCAATCTAACAAGCCCCAATCATGCATAACCGCACCCGCTAGCTCGTCGCGCCAATACTGTTGAGGTAGCTAACTAGACGCATTTCCGATCCGAGAGCGAGAGAAATGGCTCGTGGCACCGTGAAACCGATTCACAACAAACTGACCGGGGGGAGTACAGTGCGCGTGCGGGCGCCGGGGTCCAGAAACTGTGCGCGCGCGGACTAATTTAAATGTGTGTATAAACAGAGAGACTCCAAAAACGGGAAATTTCTCCCGGGTGTTGGCTGACTGGCTGGATGGACCCCATAGCAGCCCCAGTCGGGCACGTCCAATCCTCTAACCCTGTTGTTTGTTGGTTGGTCGGACAAATGGCTTTCTCCTTCCTGTGTTTAACCGGACGAACGGCCTCGCCGGCTATCCATGGGGACCGGGCAAACAAGGCAAACCGACGAAAGTGGGTTCCACTTGGGGTTCCACCTCGTGGCCGGCATAGGGTGCGGCTTATTTTCTAGAAAAAAAAAACTGATTTGATTTCCTAGATCCAAATGTAGAAAATGTACCTATTTTAAACAGCATTAAGAAGTCCCAGAATTTTTTTTTATAAAAAAAAGCATCGCTATTATTGCTCGGAGTACTCAAGGATGGAAGCACAGGCAAAATATTATCTGGACGCCAATAAACAAAAACCACCCCCGTCGAAGACTGGCGCTTGAGTCTAGCTATTTTACGCTGTAGTCAGAGGAAATGCCTGTACAGAACCCGTTGGTTTCCTGGGTTAGTAAAGTTTGCTTGATAATTTTTGTCGTATTTTTCTTGTAATCTATTATGAATCTTTTGCAATATTTTTTTATGATTTCTTATTGCAATACTTTGAAGATCCTCGCTATATTTTTTCAAAAGTAATAAGTGAGTATATTTTTGTAAACCCATAGAGGGTAACAAAATTCATGGCGTTATTCTCATGAGGTCCACAAACACATTCTCCTTCGATTTTATTTTATTGAAATTTACGTTTCATATTCTTGGAAGATTTCCGTCGATATTCTTAATATTTATTTTATTTCAGAAAGTTTTCTAATTCTTCAAAGTTTTCCATGTAAATATTTCTTCAGATTTTTTTTTCCAGAATTTTCTTCTGAAATTCCTCTAGAGGAACCTCCGGAAAATTTACCAAGAATTCTTCAAGAAAACCTTCCATGCTTAAGAAATTTCTCCAAGGATTATTCCAGGAACTTCACCAGGGCTTCTTTTAGAAAACCATCCACGGACTCCAGACATTCTTACAGCGATTTTTTTCAGAAAATATAGAGTTCATAGTTCATTTAAAAAATCCTTCCGTATTTTTTTTTTTCAAATCTTCCAAATATTGCTCCAGGGGTATTTTTCAGGTATTCCTTCAGTGATGCGTTCCGATATTTTTTTCACGAACTCCTCCAGAGTTTTCTTCACGAATTTCTCCAGGAATCCTATTAAAGTTTTAAAAATTCCCACAGGAATGTCTCCAGAAGTTGATTCAGAATTTTTTTCTCAGTGATTCTACTAGAGATTCCTGTTAAAAATCATACAGAGGTTCCTCCAGGAATTCCATGATATATTTTCTCAGAAATTCCGGCAGGATTTCTTGAAAGGATACTTTCACGAATTTTTGCTTGAATTCTTTAGGAAATTTTAAAAATTCCTCCACAAACAATTCCTAGAAACTTCTACAGAAATTCCTTTGTAAATTTCTCATAAGATTTATTCTAGGGAGCTTTAAGAATTTATGTGTTTCTCCAGACATTCTTCCGAGGATTTGGCAATTATTTTAACGAATTTCTACGGGATTAGTTTCAAAGTATCCTTCGGGAATGGGATTTAAGGGCTTTTTTTAAGGAATTTATCTAAATAATCAAGGATTTTATCTAAATAATTAGGAATATTTTGTGTAGCAATTCTACCAAGAGTTTTCCAGGCATTCCTCCAGGAATTTCTTCAACAACTCTTTCTAGAATTCCTGGTATTCTTGAAACGAAAATAGAGAGAAAAAAATGCAGAAGGACTTGCCGATGAAATTTCCAAAGGAATTTGGAAATTCCGCCATGACTTCTTCAAATGAAACCTTTACAGTTTTTTACTCGAATTCGTTAAGAAATTTTAAAATTTCTTGAGAAATAATTCCTAGAAACTTTTACAGAAATTTCTTTGAATATTTCTCATAAGATTTTTCTAGGAATCTTAAAATAAGTTCAAGTTTTTCTCCAGACATTCTTCCAGGGATGTCTTGAAAGGGTACGTTTTCGAATTTCTCCGCGATTTGTTTTATAATATCCTCCGTGGATGTTGATACGAGTTTACCTAAGGTTTTTTTTTTCTAAATAATTATGAATATTTTTTATGAGAGTTCTACCAAGGGGTTTCCAGGTATTCTTCCGGGAATTTCTTCAGCAACTCTTTCTAGAATTCCTTCAGTAATATTCCTGGTGAGTAATTCTCGCAGAAACCAGGCCGCCATTTACATAAAGTCTGGGATTTTAATTATTTCTTGCTTATTCGATAGAAAATGATAAAAAAGAATAAAAACCGCTTTGGTTGGGTTAAATTGATGGACCCCTCGCTTTGCAAGGGGTAGACAAGGTAACAAAAATGACGATTTTTCATCAAATTGCACCTAATTTATCGCATAATATCTCAAAATTTAATGTAGTAACATATACAAAACTTCACTTTTCTATGAAGGGATATTATGGACCTTTCATTTGAGGTGGAAAAAATTTTGAAGCGATCTTGGGTTTGGTCGCCATTTTTAATTTTATCATTTAATTGCGATTTTCGCTGTGTTCGCAATCACCGATTTCAAATCCGAACTCGTCATTACAAACCTGAGAGTCTAAGCTTTCCAAAACATTCAAAAATTTAGCTGTACATTGACCGCAACAATGATAAATCGATGAAAACGTTAGGCGACCTCCTATTCTTCCATACATTTTACTGCAGACGCCACGCGCATGCATACGATTCCACCGATCCCGGTATCGCACGATCAGATGCGTGCGTGAGAATGTATGGGAAAATGGGAGGTTGCCTAACGTTTTAATCGATATATCATTGTTGCGGTCAATGTACACCTAAATTTTTGAATGTTCTGGAAAGCTTAGACTCTCAGGTTTCTAATCATGAGTTCGGATTTGAAATCGGTGGTTGCGAACACAGCGAAAATCTCAATTTAATGATAAAATTCAAGATGGCTGCCAACAATTTTTACAACATTAAATTTTGAGATATTATGCGATAAATTAGGTGCAATTTGATGAAAAAT
This sequence comes from Aedes albopictus, assembly GCF_035046485.1. Lineage (NCBI taxonomy): Eukaryota > Metazoa > Arthropoda > Insecta > Diptera > Culicidae > Aedes > Aedes albopictus. The sequence continues at coordinate 467,758,302 of NC_085137.1, read as the reverse complement.
TGTCATTTTTGTCACCTTGTCAGCCCCTTGCCAAGCGAGGGGTCCATCAATTTAACCCAACCAAAGTGGTTTTCATTCTTTTTTATCATACTCTAGCGAATAAGCAAGAAAAAAAAATGAAATCCCAGACTTCATATAAATGGCGGCCTGGTTTCAGCGAGAATTACTTTGGTATTCTTTCAAATATTGCTCCTGGATTTTTTTAGTAATATCTCCAGAGATTTCACTAAGAATTATATAGGAGATTTATAAAAAAATCATTCGAGGATTCCTTCTACAACTTCTTTAGCGATTTCTTCAGGAACATCTCCCAAGACTTCTTCAGTACTTTAAGAACTTCTTCATGAGTGTCAGCAAGAATTTTTTTCTGATATTTTTCCATGGATTTTTTTTCGAAATTTATTAAGATTTTCTCAAAAAAAAAATCAGCGTTTCTTTTGGAAATTCTTCCAAGGGTTCCTCCAGGAATCTTCTGGATATCGTCAGGGGTAATTAAAGAAATCTCTGGAAGGTTTCTTCCTGGAGAAATACTTGAAAGATTTGTTTTTCTTGCAAAGTGACTAAAAGGTATTGGTGGACAAAAATCCCTGAAGCAATTTCTGAAGTAATCTCTAGAGCCAAGAGCAATTTTCGGAGGATCCTTTAGCATAGGATTATCAACACAAATCTGGAAGAATTCTTAAAGGAATTTGTTTTTTTTTTGTAAGGAATGCTCGGAAAACTGCAGAATGCTTTGCAGTAATTCCAAGAAGAATTGCGTAATTAATAAATCCTTTAAAATAATTTTTGAAAAAAATCCTGGAAGAGTCTTTGAAGGCTCCCCGGAATAATTTCTAAAGGGATCCCTAAAGAAAGGTTTTAATATATGCCAAGAGCAGTTTATGATGCAACCCAAAGGGGAACTATCTGAAGATCTTCTGGGAAACTCCCTTGAAGGAACTTCTAGAAAAATCTTCTGAGAATGCCCTAGAGGAATTTCTGAAGAGAACCCTGAAGGAAGTTACTGAGATATTTGAATCAGTCTCTCGAGGAACTCCAACAAATACTTCAGAATGTCTTCCTGTACAACGAATATCTTAATTTCTGAAGGAATCAATATAGGAATATCCGGGAAAACCTCTTCAGAATTTTGTGCAAGAATCTCTTCAGGAATTGCTGAAAACAAAAACTGGGTGAAACATGTAAAGTAATTGCTGAAGGAACTCCTCTTCAATTTGTTTAAACTGCTTTTTTAAGGAAAAACTGAGAGAATATCACAAAAAACTTATTTTCTGTAGGGTTTATTGATTGCTATTATTTTGCAGTGTTTCTTACACACTAAAGCCACGATTTATTTGCGTTTCAGCCTACTCTTCTTCAGCTATCAGCAGATTTGTCTAGATTACTAGAAACGCCTGGTAGAATACTTTGAAGAATTTCTTGAGGAATTTATAGATGAGTTCCTGGTAAAAACTCAAAGAAAATCTGGGTGCGGCACTAATTTTCCCAAGCTGAAGTATTCAAAAAAAAAAGCCGGAAAAACCAGTAAAACCTGCAAAACTTTGTGCTTTGGCGCACATGGCTAATAATGACACAACTCGAACGCGAGTACGACCGCTGCCAGTCTTCCTTATCGTAATATCTGAAGATCACCACAGAAGACGGAATCTCAAAAAGACCACGTTCTGATTAACGGACGGCACTTCTCCGACATTATCGACCTATCATGGCGCCTACATCGACTCCGACCACTATTTAGTGATGATCAAACTGCGCCCAAAACTCTACCGGCGACAGGTGGTACAACCTAGCGCGACTAAAACATCCGGATGCCGCCGTCAAGGACGCAGCCGAGAGCATTATCGGGTACGTGGAACGGAATCGACGAAGAGTGAACGGTTTTGGAGGAGAAGAACGCAAAAGAACACGGGCGGTGATGCTGCAGCAAGGGACCCGACAGAACTTGGAACATTACAAACAGAAGCGGAAAAAGCAGACCCTCCTTTTTCGAAAGAGAAAACGTCGCCTGGAAGAAGCGGAGTGTGAAGACATGGAACTGCTGTGCCGATTCCAAGAACCGCGGAAGTTCTGCCAGAAGCTCTACGCATCCCGCAACGGCTTTATGCTGCGAGCCGAAGTATGCAGGGATAAGGATGAGGGCCTCTTGACGGACGGACTTGAGGTGATCGAAAGGTGGAAGCAGCACTTCGATCAGCACCTGAATGGCGTGGAGAACGCAGGCACGGGAGACCGGAGGAAACGACTATGCCCGTGCAGCGGAGGACGGAAATGAACCAACTCCCACGCTGAGGGAAGTTAAGGATGCCATTCACCAGCTCAAAACCAACAAAGCAGCTGGTAAGGATGGTATCGCAGCTGAACTCATCAAGATGGGCCCAGAAAAGTTGGCCACCTGTCTGCATCGGCTGATAGTCAGGATCTGGGAGACCGAACAGCTACCGGAGGAGTGGAAGGAAGGGGTAATCTGCCCCATTCACAAGAAAGGCGACCATTTGGAATGTGAGAACTTTAGAGCGATCATTATTTATTTTAAATGCTACCTACAAAGTGCTATTGCAGATCATCTTCCGCCGTCTGTCATCTTAAACGAATGAGTTCGTGGGAAGCTATCAAGGCGGCTTCATCGATTGCCAATCGACAATCGACCAGACCTTCACCGTACGGCAAATTCTCCAGAAATGACGTGAATACCAGGTCCCAACGCACCACCTTTTCATCGACTTCAAAGCGGTATACGACAGTATTGACCGCGCAGAGCTATGGAGAATCACGGACGAAAATGACTTTCCTGGGAAGCTTACTAGACTGATTAAAGCAACAATGCACGTTGCACACCTGCGTAAGGGTCTCGGGTGAACTATCCAATTCATTCGAATCTCAGCCGGCGGGAACTGCGACAAGGTGACGAACTCTCATGTCTACTCTTCAATATCGTCCTAGAAGGTGTTATGCGACGAGCCGGGCTCAACAGCTGGGGTACGATTTTAACAAAATCCGGTCAATTTGTGTACTTTGCGGACGACATGGACATTATCACCAGAACATTTGGAACGGTGGCAGAGGAAGCCTGGAACACGAAGCAGCAAAGGTCGGACTGGTGGTGAATGCCTCAAAAACAAAGTACATGCTGGTATAGGTGGAATCGAACACGACCGGATCCGTCTAGGTAGTAATGTTACGATATACGGGGATACCTTCGAGGTGGTGGAGGGATTCGTCTACCTCGGTTCCTGACGGCTGACAACAACGCGAGTCGTGAAATTCGAAGGATCATCATCAGTGGAAGTCGGACCTACTACGGGCTCCAGAAGAAGCTGCGGTCTATAAAGATTCACCCACGCACCAAATGTACCATGCACATAACGCTAATCAGGCCGGTGGTCCTCTACGGACACACGACATGGATCATGCTCGAGGAGGACGTGCAAGCACTCAGAGTTTTCGAGCGACGCGTGCAAAAGACGATCTTCGGCGGTGTTCAGGAAGACGGCGTGTGGCTGAGAACTGAGAAGGATGAACCATGAGCTCGCTGCACTCTACGGCGAACCCAGCTTCCAGAAGGTGGCCAAATCCGGAAGGATACGGTCGGCAGGGCATGTTGCAAGGATGCCGGACAACAACCCTGGCAAAGTGATGCTCGCTACTGATTCGGTTGGCACAAGAAGGCCTGGAGCGCAGAGTTCAGAGGATGGAGTTTGACAGCCACAAACCGAGTATGTATTGTGGCGTTGATTAGGGATCGTCCAAAAATGACCTCAGTAGGGACGTAACGGCAAGAATACCCAATGACCATTCGACATAGTAACCATTTGGCCTTATTGTCTGCGGCCTAATAGCCTGACACCATTCTGTTCAAAACACTCCTGCAGCGCTATGATACCGAGCGCGCAGTCCTTCAGTAGATCGGTGAGCATGCGGGTGCTCCCAATGAAGCAGACAGATCGCCAGTTTCGCGTACCGAGTTTCCAATCATAAATTCATCTATCGCGAGGGTCGATGCAATTGGATCTGGTTCCTATTATTGTCTTCTTTCCTCTTTGCTGCTTGTCTTTTACGGCTCGTTCGCGAGGCTGGACACCAACCCTCTACTTTCCGTAGGATCATAGTGCACAGTTGAGTTTAAAGTCCTTAGAACTGGGATGTCCATCAGCCGTCCCTCACAACCGGACTTGGTTACCCGATCTTCCCAAAGATGGCTCGCAACTCGGCTGATGCCACGAGTAGGTAAGGATACGAGTGGCTGGGAAGAGGTTAATGACCTCCATGGGATCTGTAAAACGTGTTATCCAGCTTTTATCGTGCCCAACATGCACAACTTCACATTATGGCCTCTTATGGATTTAGCATAACTTACAGAAGCCTGCTTAATTGGGAAGTGTTCAGCTATAACAGTAATAGATAGCCGTATTAAAAGTTATTGCTTTCTCATCCAATTTATTATGTCAGAAAACCCCAATCCTATTTTTAACAAAACAAACCAAACTTCGTATATTTGTTCCAATGACCCAACCCCAATCCACAGGGGTCTAACCAAAGCATCATTATCCACCCAACTGCCCACTAATCCACTAAAATTCGGGTCAGTGAATTCGATTAAGACCCCCGTTTTTTTCCCATCCTAACTGGGAAACAAATTATGCAAATTCGGAATAATTTCCGAAAAACATTTCACCCTCCTCATCAAGCTCAAATTCGTTGTCATTTATCGTCGCGCCTCTCACATCAACCGATAAAATGCCATAACTTTTCTCCGACGATGGATCGCGTACACCATCGTCGCCGTTATCGCCTATATTATGTCATAATTGAATCTCACATGTTCGAATAGGGCGATCACAGACCCCAAAGCAGCATCATCTGAAACAGTGCGCGGTGCTTTATTGCTTGGGAGGTGCGCAGCATAATAGCAATCAGACCATCATCATCACCGCAGCCGCCGCCGCCGTAAGACGCTGCGCTGACTGGCTGTTTGGTTGACTACTGCCGGGTTCAGGCGCGGGATACGCTGTGCTGATTGGGCCTCTGCTGCTCCGCTGGCTGGTCGATGGAAATTTAGAGGAAAATTGATAAGTAATGAGGTGCTGACTGAGAAGCTTTTGTTTTAACGACGACCGACCGTCCGACCATACAGTGGTAGCGATGGAATAATTTGCATCACGATCGCGATGATCGATGCAGCAACGGGCAGGTGTATGGGCCTATAATCATTAGAAGGTTGCGCGATGCACTTGGCGACTGGGGTTGGCTGGTTGAGATGCAGCTGTAATCGATTTAGATCATCGGCCTGGTGGGATAACGAAATCAAGTAGACGTAAAAGTAAAAAAAAATATCAAGTAAAGTAGACGTAAAAGTAAAAAGAAAAATTTAAGTAATGAGATTATAGTACGTAGAACTCCAGCTTATTGTAATTATAAACAGCTTTTTGTCGAATAATATGTTTCTAATCTTTGACCAACCGATTTTCGATAATTTACAGCTATTTATGTTTCTTGGGCAGCTTCCATTTCCATACTCTATCTATTTCTTGTAGATATTTTTGACAGCATAGATGTTACATCCAGTTTAGAATCGCCAGAGCTGATTATTTACTGCTGCTTCTTCGAAAATAGGTTGTAGTTAGTCTGTATATCGTGTAGCAGGCAAGAAGATACTATATATGTCCTAGGAAGTCAAGGAAATTTTCTCTACGAAAAGCACATGAATCGACCAGGAATCGAACCCGTCACCCTCAGCATAGTCATGCTGAACACCCACGCCTTTACAGCTATGGCTATAGGAGCCCTTGCCACAGGCGAAAATTTCCCATGAAAATTTGTTCACAGAGAGATGACGTATAGTACCACATGTATGCAGAAAAATAAATCAATTTTTAAACAAATGACTGAGTTACAGCAAATAATGACCCGTGTCAAAAAAAAAAAAAGAATCGGATGACCGGTTTTCTATATTTCCTCAATATACATAGTTTGGTGATTTGGGTGGATCGTTACTACTCAGTTGCCATTGTTTTACATTTCTTACTGCTAAATCATCGCTACTAACTTCTCTCTCTCCACTTTTCACTGCTCATTCCCCTTTAATTGCTTCTTTCTCTTTACTGTTCACTAACCCATACTATTCACATCTTACTCCCCATTTATCTCTTTTCACTGATCACTCCTCATTGCCACTAGCAACTTTTCACTCATTCTTATGCTTCGCACTCTTCATTCCTCATTTTCCATTTATCATTCCTCACTGATAACTTCTTACATCTTACTCCTCGTTTTTCACTTTTCTATGCGCACTGCTTACTTCTCACTCATTACTCATTCCTCACCCTTCACTGCTCAAGTGCTCACTCCTCATTTCTGGCTCGTCATTCCTCACATGCCACTACTCAGTACTCACCACTGCACTGCTCATTCCTTGCACTTTACTCTTCACTCTTTACTGGTCACTTCCCACTTCTCTCTTTTCACTCGTTTCAGCTCACTCGTCATTACTCACTTATTACTGCTTCACACTCCTTGGTGCTCATTGCTTTATTTGAAACAATCTTCCCGCGTTGTTAGGTTGACGGCGCGCGTCACCTTCATGTAGATGAGTAGATGAATCGGCAACTAAGATTTATATCCCAGCACGAGATCTCTTTCTCAGAGCAGGCCAAGCAGTTAATAACGTACCTAAGCTAACCTGTAAACCTGTAAAATTATGACGAAGTAGCAAAAGGAACCCGTCCTATTTGGCCTTAAGGCGAAACTGGAAGCATTTCCTCACTTTTTGGTTTTTGATTTTTTGTTAAATAACGAAGCAATGAAAAATAGCGGCGCAGCCGAAAAAAAAATTCTTCAGAAGGCGTTTTATACTAAAAAATTTGCTCCTAAAGTTGTGGCTTTTGGAGGTGACGGTATACAAAATTAAAAATTGGTATCATTTGCACAAAATAGTATAAAAATTAGGCGTTTTTTTTTGATAATATCGCGGCCTCCTTGGACTGGCTTCACGCCCCCCCAGGGGGCCGCGGACCACCGGTTGGGAACCCGTGCCTTAATGGTTGTAATACATTTCTGATGCACTGCAAACACTAATAATGACAAGAAAATGAAATGAAATGAAATGATAAAAGTGGTCGATTCTATCAGTTTCCAAGATTCTTTCAATGAATGGCTCGGTATGTGTAGACTAAATTAGATTAGACTACACTTGTTTCAGAAAGAATTCCTTGAATGATTTAAATAAGATTTCCTCCAATGATTCCTTTAGACTCTCTTCAGAATATAACCCTGTCCATGCACGTCTTGGAAAATGTCTCCAGGAATTTTTCTCTAGGGTGTCTTTCAAGAATTATATCGGGAATTTTTATTGGGATTTCTTCAGGAGTTTCCTATGGAATAACTCAAAAGATTCTTCTAGAAACCAGTTCAAGGTTTTCGTCAGGAATTCCTCCAAGTATTGTTCAAGAAGTTACTTCAGAAAGTCCTGCTAGCATTCCTTCTGTACAAACTACTACCTGTATTCCTACATAAATAACTTTAGAAATTTCAGAAGGAATTATTGCATGGATTCTTTAGGTTTGTCAAGATTACTCTAGGAACTAGTCCACGGGTTTCTCCAGATATTTCTCAAGAAATTTAAAAAAAATGCTATTTCAGCGCGATTTTCATCACAATTTCATGTACGAATTTGTCCAGATATTCTTGCAGTAGTTCCTCAAGGGATTTCTTCAGAAATTCAGGTTTTTTTCTAGAAGTTTTTTTTTCATAAGTTCTTGTTTGATTTTATCCGGAGGTTCCTACTGGTATTTCTTATTACATTCCTTCTGGGATACCTTCATAAATTCCTCCAGAAGCTATACCTTAGCATTTCTCTTGAAATTTTTAAAGAAAATTATCCACAAGTTTCTCCAGAAGCCCCCGAGGGATTGCCTTATAAATTTCTTTCTGCAGAGATTCTTTCTGAAATTATTACGATGATCATTCAAAAATAGGTCCTGATATTCTTTCAGGAATTCCTTCAGAAATAAGTCCAGGATGAATTCTCCGGCAGTTCTACAAAAAAAATTTCAAAAAAATCTGATAGGAATACCTGCTGAGGGTTCTCTAGTTCTTTCAGATATTTATTCAGAGATTCCATAAAAATATGTCTACGGAAATGTCTTCAAAAGTATTTTTTTTTAAATTTCTGCCAGATTTTCTTCAGAAAATATTTCTGGTTTTACTTTTTAAAAATATATATGGATTGTCTGCTACGAGAAATTGTACGTTTACTTTTTCTGAGAATTTCTGAAGTGTGGAATTAGCCTATGCTAAAATACGCATTAATAGAAACATTAAAAAAAATCTGAGAATTTCTCCAAAGGGTATCCGCAGAAAAGTTCCCAAATTTAATCAAGGATCTCTTCAAGATTTTTTCCACTGCATTTGTCTGCAATTTCTGCTGAACGTTTTTTAATCCTGCAGAAATTGCTCATTGATTTCAATGGAATTTTCTCAAGGTGGCTTTGAGGATTCTTTTATGATTTTTTTTTCAAAAACTTTTGAAGATATTCCTTCGTAAACTCTATCAGGAGTTTTTCCTCTTCATCACTTCTAGAGTTCTTCCAGAAGTTTCTCGTGTATTTTTTTCAGGAGTTTTATTATCTTCAAAAGTATCTCATGAACTTTTTCAATATTTTTTTCAAGGACTAGTTTAGATATTGCTTCAAGAAATTTCGTTTAGGTGTCCCTCCAGGAAAAGTTTCACGCAATTCTTGAAAAAATATCTAAAAGTATTTCCAGGAGTTTATTTTTAAATAATTCCTTCAAAATTAACAGCAGACATTCTAGAAATTCTACTAATCTGTTGTGCAGAAAAATGCAATTTTTGCAGGAATTTCTGCTGGAGGTTTTCTTAATCCTTCAAAAATTCCTCTTATGTTTCCGTCGAAATTTCCTTAATTGTGGCCTTTAGAATTCTCTTAAGGTTTTTTTTTCAAAAACTTTTCCAGAAATTCCTTCAGAATTTTTTCAGGACGTTTCCTCGGAATCACATCTACTGTTCTACCAGAAAAGATATCTCTTGATTTTTTTAAGAACTTCTCCCAGAGATAAATTCGTTCAGGAATCCTTCCTGAAAAATGACGTGATTTTTTCTAGGAATATCTAGAAATATTTTTATCTATCTTTAAAAAAATGCAGAAATTCCTTTATAAGTTATTTCAAGAACTCTTCCAGGTATTTTTGTGCAATTTATTCGAAAATTTCTGAAACCAAAAAAAAAAACATGGAAGGATCCCTGACGTCATCCCAGGAGATATTTCTAGCGGAACGAGAGTAGCAACTTTAAAATGAGTTCTCGTAGGAATTTCTGCAGTAATCTCAAAAGCACTTTCAAAGGAATTCCTACAGCAATACAGAGGAATTCTTTAGAGAAATTTCTAAAGAAATTGTTGGAAAATTTCCAAAGCAATTCGTGGATAAATTTCTAAAATAAACTCTAAAGGAACTTCTGAAGAAATCTTTAGTCAAATCCCTTCATAACTCCTTCATGTCATTATTGGAATAATTATTAAAGGAATATCTAAAGATGCCCCAGCGAAATTCCGAAAAGAATACCAGAAAATCCCTAGAAAAAAAAATCAATAGTACTCTAGTTACTGAAGTTTTTTTTTTGTTGCTGCATCTAGTCCAGACTACTAAAGGAACCTCCTCTAGAATATTTGTAGAAACACCTAAAACAATTTCTGCAAAGATTCCTGGTCAAATCTCTTTTGAAATTTCCTAAGGGATCCCTATAAAAAATCATAGAATTTTTATTTATTTAAATCTTAAGTAATATCTTTTGAATTTTCATCAAAATTTCCTCAAATGTGCCTCAAGGATTGCCTCCAGGACATTAATCAAAAACTTTTACAGAAATGTCTTCAGGAATTCTCCCAGAACTTTTTTTCCTGGAATCCACATTTAGAATTCTCCTAGAAATTTCTTATGAAACTCTCCCAGAAATTCCTCTAAAAGTATCTCAAAATTTTTTTTTTAAAGAATTTCTTCAAAATTTACTCTATAGTTTTAGTTTTAGGAAATTTCATCGAGGTAATTCTCTAGTAAATTGTGAATATTCATTTAGACATTTATTACACAATTGTGTAAGGAGTTTTTGTCACCTGATCAATTTAGAAAAGGTTTTGAGAATTTCTCCAGAAGCGTCCCCAGGGGAGTTCGTCTAGGATCTAGGGATTTCTTCAGAAATTCGCCATAGATCCTGTTAGGTATTAGGAAAAATGTGTCACCCTAATTGGCACTCATTACCATACACCAGTTGATCTTGTTTCTCCTGTACAGTTTGCTATCTCTTCATCTCTCCTTTCTATCAGAAGAGTAGATTAACCGCGAACGGCCCAAAAGGCCTATCGTATTCGGCAATATTCGTTTATCAACCTAGACACTATACTGATCCTATACTACATATACGACAGCCAGAAATCCAGTAGAATTAGTCGAATACAAATTCCCAAACCAAACGCATCTACGGTGTTATTCGTTACAATAAAATAGTGAGCCAATAAATCGCGATCTTTTTCGTTTCGAACCCAGTTCACCGCGTATAGTGTTTGTCGCGAATCCGAACAGATCCCTTCAGGAATTTATTCCAAAATTTCTTCAAGAATTTCTCCACTGCCTTTGTTTGTAATTTCATCAGGAATTTTGGCCAAATGGTTTTATAATCTTCAGATATATATCTTAAAGTTTCATAGGAATATCCTCAAATGTGCATTTGAAATTCTCTCCAGGATTTCAATCAAAAACTTGTACGGAAATTCCTTTAGAAATTCTTTCAGAAGCACTCCTAGAAGTTAAGAAAATCTTCCAGAAATTCCTCCAAAGGTATCTAAAAGTCCTTTTTTCAAAAATTTTGTCAGAGATTACTATAGCTTGAGAAAATGTCATTAAGGAATACCTCTACAAAATTGTAAATAATTCTTTAGAAATTCCTTTAAACATTGTTTATGGGGTTTTTTACCCCTGATCCATTCAATAATTGTACAAGAAATTCTTTTGAGAATTTCTCCAGCTCCCCAGGGGAGCTCGTCTAGAAATTTCTTCAGAAATCTGCCAGAGATCTCTTCAGGTGAATATATAACGAAGCCACACTTCGAATTTTCAAAAGCACAAATCTGAAGAACCGAGGGTTGGTTTGCGCTGAAAAGTTGGTCGATTGGTCACCACCAGCAGGTCACCAATCGATCAACTTTTCAGCGCAATCCGTCTTTTGATTCCTCAGATTTGTGCTCTTAAAAATTCGAGGTGTGGCTTCGTTATATATTCACCTTCAGAATTCCTTCACTCCATTTGTCTGTAATTTCTGCAGGAATTTCTGCTGAATGCCTTCTTGGAATCCTTTCGGAAGTTCCCTTGAGTTTATATCGGAATTTCCCCCTTCAGGAATCTCTTCAGGATATTTTCAAAAACTTTTCAGAAAATCCTCTACTAACTTTTTTTTCTCCAAATCACTTCTAGAGTTCCCCCAAAAGTTTCTCATGATATTCTTTCAGGAGTTAGTTAAAAAGTATCTGAAGGAGTTTCTTAAGAATTTCTTCAAATAGGGTCTTGTACCATTTAGGCAGGTGTACCTATTTTGGGCACTTGCTGCTATAACTAACCCAATTTCAAACCGATTGATTTGAATTTTTGTATAGAGCTAGGCACGTGCAGTATCTAACTCTATACAAAAATTCAAATCACTCTCTCTCTCTTCTTGGCGTAACGTCCTCATTGGGACAAAGCCTGCTTCTCAGCTTAGTATTCTATGAGCACTTCCACAGTTATTAACTGAGAGCTTCCTCTGCCAATGACCATTTCGCATGCGTATATCGTGTGGCAGGCACGAAGACACTCTATGTCCAAGGAAGTCAAGGAAATTTCCTTTTCGAAAAGATCCTGGACCGACCGGGAATCGAACCCGTCACCCTCAGCATGGTCATGCTGAATACCCGTGCGTTTACCGCCTCGGCTATATGGGCCCTTAAAATTCAAATCAATCGATATGAAATTGGCTTAGTTATAGTGGCAAGTGTCCAAAATAGGTACACCTGCCCAAATGGTACAAGACCCTATTAGTTAGACCAAGCTTCTAGAAATATTGTTAAGGAATCTCTTCAAGAATATTTTCAATATATTCTTCTTGGAATATCTAGAAGTATTTCCTGGAGTTTTTCTTGGACTATAGTGAGACCGTAGATTGGTAGACTAATTAAACAACAGGTCTTAACTGGTTGACGAACAGAACGATAATAACTATTTATTGAACTATCAAATATTGTCACTGTTTTTCAGTGCTTGCTTGGTTGCTAAGGATGTTCTCCGTCGCCTTCTTGATTTGCACCGCCATCACTCCTCCTCGACGGTAGTATCCGGGCAGCTTCCCGAAATCGTGTTTGCTTCACCCGTTGAAGTGGTTTTGTCATCATATCGGCGATCATATCATTTGTTGATAGATATTGCGGTTTGATAACTTCTTCTTGCTTCATCTGGCGAACAAAGTGATATCTCGTGTCAACGTGTTTTGAACGACGTCCACTTGAGTTTGCATCGAGTAGTTTGATAGCGCTTTGATTATCTTCGTTGATTATTACAGGCAGACTCATTCGAACTCCTAAGTCTTGAAACAGTCGCAATATCCATTTTAGCTCCTTGCAACTTTCGGCCAATGCTACATATTCGGCTTCCGAGCTGCTCAGCGTGACACAGTCCTGCTTTCTTGAGCACCACCCGACCATTCCACCGGCGTATCGAAACAAGTATCCAGTTGTAGACTTCCGATCGTGTGAATCTCCTGCCCAGTCAGCGTCGACAAATATTTCCAAAGGTGTTGCATCCACTCCAAGTATTAGTTCGTGGTCGATTGATCCTTTGAGGTAGCGAAGTACACGTTTTGCTTCTGTCCAGTCGGAATTGGTGGGACAGCTTACCTTCCTTCCAAGGATCGAAACTGCTGCAGCAATGTCCGGTCGAGTATTCGTGGCCACATACAGCAACCCTCCTATAAGGCTTGCGTATTGACGATTGTTGGGTAGCGCTTTCTCCTCCTTTGTCTGTAGGTGTCCAGGATCCAACGGTATTTTGCTGGGTTTCGCATCCTCCAATCCAAATCTGGTCAGCATTTTACGAATGTATGTTGCTTGATTTAGGGAAATGTGTTCTTCGGTACGGTTAACTTGGATTCCCAAGAAATGCTTAATGTCCCCTAAGGACGTTACTTTAAAATGACGATTCAAATCCTTGATTATGGCATCATATTCTTCCTCCGTGTTGCAAACAATGACAAAATCGTCCACGTAAACAGCAATATACGAAACCTTACCGTCACAGCTGCGCTTCACGTACAGACAAGAATCATTCACGGAAGGATGGAATCCCATCTTCTTGAGAGTATCATCTAGCTTATGGTTCCAAATCCGTGCAGCTTGCTTCAGTCCGTACAGTCCTTTGCGAAGTCGACAAACCATGTTTTCTCCTTCAGCTGCAACGCCTGGTGGTAGACGCATGTAGACTGTTTCCTGCAGCTCTCCGTTCAAATAGGCAGTCTTCACATCAGCATCTTCTTTTGACTTGCCACAGAAAACAGCGTGCGGTAGGTGATTTGCTTGACAACGGGAGCGAATACCTCATCGTAGTCTTCTCCAAATTTTTGAGTGTAGCCTTGAGCCACCAATCGAGCTTTGTATCTCACCACTTGGCCTTGCTCATCTGTCTTCCTCTTGAAAATCCAGCGGCAGCCGATTGTTTTCTTTCCAGCTGGCAATGCTTCAAAGTCCCACACATGGTTTTGATGCAGCGATTGGAGCTCGTCTTCGATAGCTTCTTTCCACAGTTCCTTACACGGACCAGTCATGGCTTCTTTGTAACTGCTCGGTTCCTTCAGTTCATGTTGTACTGCATTTCCAACGGCATTGTAGCGATCCGGAGCCACTCCTTTAGTTGAACGACACGACCGTCTTGGTGTTTCACAAATATTTTCATGCTCCATTCGAACTTGCTCCTCCTGAATCTCATGATCTTCTAGAACCCCGGCATCTTCATAAAACGACTCATCCAGGTTTTCATCCAAATCTTCCGGGTTTGCATCATTCGTCAAAAGTTCAGCTTGTTCGGAGTCCTGTTTCACGGGCGGCAATTGAAAATATTGATCGTCTTCAACTTCTCCTGGAGTCTCCTCAGTAGTTTGATAGGTGTTCAAAAAACGTGCATCCCGGCTAATGGTGATCTGATTCGATTTCATATTGATGAACCGCCATGCTTTGTGCTGCTGTGAATATCCCACGAGAATCAGCTTCTCGGCCTTTGCATCAAGCTTCGTCCGCCTAGCATCCGGCACGAACACGTACGCTTCCGATCCAAATACTTGCAACATTCTCATGTCCGGTTTGAATCCATGCCAGTTTTCAAAAGGTGTTCGCTCAGCTGACTTGGTCGGCAATATATTTTGCAGGAAATTCGCAGTGTTGATGGCTTCTCCCCAATAGAGGTTATGGGCCTGCGGATTTAATTTCTCGAAAATGGAACGATCAGGAATCATCAAGCTCAACAACGAAAACTACGATGCGTGGAAGCTCGAAGTCGAATTCCTGCTGGTGAGAGAAGGCTTATGGAAGTTCGTCGAACCGGGAGTGAAGCCGGCAGCGGCTGCTGATGGTTCGAATGCTGCGGCGCTGGTGGCTTGGGAAGAAGGAGATCAAAAGGCGCGTGCGACCATTGGACTATTGCTCAGTCGGAGTCAGCACGGCCTAATCCGGAACACCAAGACAGCGAAGGAAGTTTGGGCAAACTTGAAACGGCAGCATGAGAAGAAGTCTCTGACATCCAAAGTACACCTACTGAAGCGGATTTGCGACCTGAAATTCAACGAAGGGGACGACATCGTAGAACATTTGATCGAGTTTGAAGACCTTTTCGAGAAGCTATCGAATGCTGGAACGAAACTGGATAACGATCTTCAAGTGGTCCTGGTTTTCCGAAGCCTTCCGAGTTCGTTTGATGCGTTAACCACAACCCTGGAGAATCGCTCCGATGAAGAACTGACGTTGGCGTTTGTGAAGGACAAGATCATCAATGAGGTACAGAAGCGGAAAGAAATTGTTCCGGCCGACTCATCGGTTCTCAAGGTAAATGGGAAGCTGAAGACAATCGTGTGCCATCATTGTCAGAAAGATGGTCACAAGAAGCGTGATTGCAAGCTCCTGGCGAAGCAGGACAAAGATCTCGATGCTCGAAGCCTAAAATAACCTCTTGGACTATAGTGAGACCGTAGATTGGTAGACTAATTAAACAACAGGTCTTAACTGGTTGACGAACAGAACGATAATAACTATTTATTGAACTATCAAATATTGTCACTGTTTTTCAGTGCTTGCTTGGTTGCTAAGGATGTTCTCCGTCGCCTTCTTGATTTGCACCGCCATCAGTTTTTGCAATGATTCCTTCAAAAACAATTGCTGATATTCTATTGGAAATTTATTCAAGAGCTGCTTATGTTTTTTTTGTCTACTTATCCGTTCAGGAATTGTACAAGAAATTCTTCTAAAAGTTTTTTTGGAAAGATTTTTTTCAAAATCTTTTTCAAATATTTTTTTGAAATACCTAACTTTTATAGAATTCATCCAAGAGTTTCTTATGAAAAAGTAGTATTGAGGATTTTTCCAGGATTTATTCCAGGGATAACTTCAGATACAAGGTTTTTGAAGAATTCCTACAGGAATAGAGTAGGAGTCTTTGGTGAAATTTCTGAAGGAATTCGTGTATAAATTTCTGAAATTATCCCTTAAGGAACTGCTTTGGAATTATCCATTCGAGTGCCTTCAAAAATCCCTACTTGGCATTCTTGGAATAATCCCTGGAAGAATATCTGAAGATATTTCAGCGAAATTCCGGAAGAAACACCAGGAAATCCCAAGAAAGCAATTATGGGAAAGTCCTTTAATGGAGTTACTGGAGATTTTCTAGAAATGCTCATGGACTAGACAGACTACAGAATGTTTTATTAGAAAAATTGTAGAAACACTTAGAAAAAAATCTGTGATCAGACGAATCCTTTTGGAAATCTCTAAGGGATTTCCTGCACAATTTTGTAGGAAATTTTAATAGACAAATTTCTGAATAAAGTCCTTGAGAAATGTGTATAGTTGTAGAAAATCCTTGAGAAATTTCTGGAAAAATACATGGAGGAATCTCTGAATGAACTTCTGATGATATCTCTGGAGAAATTCCTGTTGCAATCACTTCAATAATGCAAAATTTTTTGGAAAAATTCTTGCTGGATTTTCTGAATGTGTTTGAAGTAATTCCTGAAGCCCTTTCTGTGGAAATTTCCATTGGAAACCCTAGGGAAATTCCTAAAGGAATCTGTGGAAGATTTCCTGAAGAAATTCCTGGAAGATTTTCTAAAAGAACACAAGAAATTTTTTTTTGAAATAACCCCTGGCGGAGTTTCAGAAGGAATCCACGGACATTTTTCTTACGGAATAAGTTTCTGAATTTTGAGGAGAATATCTGAATGAAGCCCCAAAGAAATCTTTAAAAAAAATCTGGAAAAAAAACCACTGGTACAATTTTTGAAAAAAAAAAAGCACGGATGATTTTATGAATGAATTCGTTGAGTAATTTCTGAAGGAATCCATAGATTGATTTTGCTAGGAATCCTTGGATGATTTTCCAAGGTAAGCATTGGAGAAATTCATCTGTGGATAAATTTTCAAAATGAACTCCTGGACGAGTTTACGGTAAAATTTGGAAAAAATCATAGTCCCTTTAGGATTATTCAAAGGAAACCTGGAAGATTTCCGGATGGAAACATTAGAGACATATCTGGAGAAATTTTGAGCTTCTGATTATCCGAAAGAATTGCTGAAAGTATTGCTGAAAGAATCCATCGATGAGTTTTTGAGGAAACCCATGAAAGGTTTCTAGTAGATTTCTTGGATAGCATTCTGCATGACCCTCTTGCGAGTTTTCTCACACTGGAGAACTTTTCGTGAATTCGTGAGGTTCATGAAAGATACACTGAAGGGAATCCAAGGAAGATTTTTTTATAGAATCGATGAAACAGTTTTGAAAGGAATTCGTGTAAGGTTTTATGAAGAAGTTTTGGGATAATTTTTTGGTAGAATCTCCAGGGAATTTCAAAGGAATTTGTAAAAGAATCCCTGGAAGAATTACTAAATAACTCTCAGAAAGATTTTCCCAAGATGCCCTGGAGGAATTCCTGAAAGAAACATAAGAGGCATTCTGCAAGAATTCTGAATTTCAAATTATATGAAAGAACTCAGGGAGATATTTATGAGAAAACCTGTAAAGAAATTTCTGTAGGACTCTAGTATATTTCTTGAAAGAAACACAGTTGAATACCTGGAAGATTTCCTAAAATAATCCATAAAGCAAATTTGGAAGAAATGCGTCGAAGGTTTTAACTCAAGTGATTTCCAGAGGAACTTGTAAAGCAAACCTTGTAAAAAATTCTCAGAAAAATCACTGGCAGTATTTCTTGAAGATTCCTTGGGAGATTTTCTAATCGAATCATCGGAGAAATTTCTGAAGAATTCCATGGATGCTTTCTGAAAAAAATACTTCTGAAATATCTAGAGGAATATTTAGAAGAATTCTGAAGGGTTCCAAGGATAGTAGGTAAGGCTGTTGCAAGAATTTTTTTTTAATTCATAAAATTTGGTTTTATTCATTCATTAAATTATACAGTTATAAATAAAAATAAGGTTTGGGAATTAATTTTTCTAGATTGATATGAAAATTGAGTTCATTAACATCGATTCCTCGATTACACTCGTTGACAAAAGTGATGTATTTAACAAAAATTTTCAAAATTTTAACTCGTGTTGTTCTTCTTATTCCTACCAGAGAAGGTCTCATCAGGTCTTCAAAAGATAGTCGCCTCCATCCATTCATTTGGCTTGCTAGCTTCCGCTGTAGGACCGTCCAGGTCGGTCCAACACGAGCGCAGGCTGAAAACTTATGCTGGAGCGTTTCAGGTGTTCGTCCGTCGCAGTGGATGCAGTTTTCGCTAGTCACTCTCTGCATTACGAACAGCAGTTTTCGATGTTCCAGCTTTCCATTTACCAACAGGTATAGTATGGACCGTTCGGACGAGCAAAGCAGTTTGTCGTGGATATTACGCCACGCACGTGGCCAGTTGATTGCTGGGTTGTTCCTTTCCACTTTTGGTACTCCCGTTTGTCCAACGTAGTACCGGTGTATCAGATCGGCGGAGGGGTTTTGTTGGATTAGGTTTGGGATTTGGGAATAGTTTGAAAGGATTTGCTTAATGTCAGGATGATCTATTGATATTGTGGGGCGGGGATTAGCGTGGAAAAGAAGGAACTTGTAGTAAGGAAGGGAATCGATCTCTTTTAGATGACGGTTCGAGGCTAATGATTTGGTTTTCAGCGCTACCAGATGAAGGTTTAGCCCTCCGTGCTCTTTCCTGCGAGCAAGCTGCATCATCGGAACGCGGGCGACGATCCCTCTCCAAAGGAACTTACCCATCGTTGCGGTAATTTTCGCTGTGTGTATTCCAAGCGGCGGCAACACTGACGATACGTACCATAACTTGGAAGTGCCGAACGTATTCATCATTATAACTTTCTGGTGGAGGGTAAGTGTGCGCAGTCCGTGTAGCCACATTTGTTGCGCAAATTTCCCCACTAGCGCATTCCAATTCAGCGTAGTCATTAGGCGAATCGAATTTGCGAAGGTAATCCCCAGAATTTTAACTACATTGACTGTATGCAGCCACTGGGACAAGAATCCCAAATAGCAACTCTGCAAAGCTGGTGTTTAATCTGGATTGTACCAAGTCTGATGAACGTTGACGCACCTGAAGCTAGAATTGATTGAATTTTCATTAGTGTTAAACTGATGTTGTATCTTGAGTTCTTTTCTTGTTAAAATTTTGAAATTTACTAATCACTTGCTGCAGTAGCGCATTTAGTACCAATTTAATACATTTAAAACAGCTCGGTGGTTATTTTGGAAGTTTTCTTTAAATTTATTGTTTTATTGGTATCTCGATTATTGGCCTGTGCACTAAACTTTATGAGGAAACGTAACCGATCAACTTCAATCGAAACTCTCCCATTTATCGCCACGAATTGTATAACATTCCACAAATAGAGACAATATGTCACTATGAATAGATTACATAACTCCCATTTCGGTAAAACGCCCTTTAGACCATTCACTTCCTCGGAGGGAAATTTGTCTCCACCTTATATTGATGACTAAAACTCTCAACACTTGAAATGCAATCTTATACCCAATAAGCCTACGATCAATATGCTACGATCCCCGCTCTTTCATTTCCCTTTATTCCACTCAATTCGAACACTGCAAATACAAACGACCCAGCCACCATCGAGACATGTGTCTCGAATGACCATCAGTATGGATCCGTGATGCAAAAACCTGTATCTCAAACAAACTCACTATGAGTAATAAACCGTACCGCTGACGAGTGGATACTCTAGGAGAGTACGCAACGCACAAATGTCACCATATTCAAATTTGAAGCCTTAACCCGAGGGTAATCGAAGCGATACGCTGTGAACTGTAAAGAGAATCTTTCCGGCCAACCAAGCAACGTCGTCCCCGGTCGGCTCAAAATTCAAATGTCAACAATCCATTTAAGGCCTAAGGGCTTTATACTTCATAGGAAAAAAGTTGATCTTGATGGAGCCGGGGATAGTGATCACCATCACCGTTTAACCGCACGTTAACGTTAACAAGATTCGATTCGCTTTCCATAAATCTTTCCACTTTCGGTCCCCTACCTACTACAAAGTGGAATCCTACATTCAATTAGTCGTCGCTAAAGACCTCGCTTTTAAAAACATAAAAACCAGCAAGTTGATCTCGGTGGGACTTTTACTACGAATGGAACTTGACTCTAGCAGAGTCGCGGCCCTTTCATTGATAAGTGTGTCGGTTCGGGTTGGATTGATCGCTGCGGTGTTTAGGGCGTGGAATAGAGTTTATCGGCGGCGGACATAAATCATGTTGTCGGCTTACGACGAGATTCGTCATCTTCAGATAACCGCGCTACTGCTTGTTGCAGCTTGCATCATTAATGACGGCATAAATTTAATTTGACATATGTTTGACAATCTCGTTGCATCATTTCCAAAACCTGTGCTCCTGTAACAGCGCTGATGGACACCTGTTTTTTTTTTAGGAATGAAAGTCTCACGAAACCTTAGTAAAATAACAATTCATTTCAATTTTTACTTTGAAAATAAAAACAAGACAAGTCAAAATCTGCTTGATTCAATCAAGACTATCCAGACTAACAGGAGAAACTTATCAGACACTTGATGCGTGAATATACTCCTCTCATCGACGAAGTGAAAAATGATTGGTGTATTATTAACGATACTAACATCACGTCTGCGTATCCACGTTGAGGGCCGTACAAGCAGATGAATATTAGCTTTTGCTTTTTCATGTTGGGCTTTGAAATACTACGAAATTTTTACAAAGTACAATATGGAACAAGCTCACCAAGCTTCATTCACCAACGTTAGTGAGATTTGTTTTGGTTTCAATATTTGCAATGACGCATTACTGAGCCATGTTCAATCTTTAGTTTTTTTTCCTACATTCCTTGCTACAATTCAGCAAACTAAACATTCAGTATCAATATATAAATGATTTTTTAACATCTTTGTCATACCCACCCTATCCGTTACAGTTTTGCTTTCTAGCCATCTATGAACGGCTAGACGAAGCTTCTGGTGAAAATTTCTTTTCTCTGAGCATTTGTAAATTGCATGAAGAGAGAGAAAGAGAGATTGAGAGTGAGAGACTTGCATCCCATACACTGTGAAACTAATGGACACATGGACAACACCTAGCACTGATTTCCGCGTTGCTATTTAATATTATCATTTTTATTCAATTGGGTTCCTTAGGGGTACATAGATTATTTCATAATCGAAATCTCCGCCCAAAAATTTGTCCAAATTCTCATCAAAACAAAGGTATTGGAACGTGATAAATACACGTTATATTTATAAAATTGAGCTCTTTCGATTAGGTTAAAGAAAACAGCATTTTTTTTTATTTAATAAACAACCCAATTCGGCAGAAACAGAAAACGTTAAAACTTTGTAGCGAAGGGACAGGAACATCAATATTTTGTTTGGATTTGTACATGTAAATATTTTTAAATGTTTGATACAATCATCACAGTTAAATCCAGATTACACACACACACAGAACGAAGAACACTATTTTGTTCCATTTTAAGCCAATTATGTTGTTTTGAGCCAATTTTCCCATGCTTGGCTAATATGATCGTGTCAATTGAGCACAAAGATGAAGTACTTTCGTTTTGTATTTTTTTTGCAGCCCTTTGGAGCCGAAGGTGTCAAATTCGACCTCTACATAGAAACGACTTTATAAATTCACACATGCCATCGGTAAATTTGTTACAAATTGAGGTCTTCATTGATGAAAAATGGGAATATTTGTATATGAGACTTTACTGACAACCTAGAACATCCTGAAGTTTTGAGAAACGAAATAATTAACATACCAATTGTTCTTAAAGCTAAATTTGGATATGGGTTACATTCATATGTATTCATTTAACCTCTGTTAACAACATCAAAAGGTGTTTTATGTTCTGGGATATTCTAGGTGTTCTAAACTGTCCTGTAGTAAAGTCCTTGAAATCTACAAGCAAAATTTCATGTGTTTTCGCCATAAATAATAGCATTGCCCAATCTGCTGGGATCCGTAAAGCTCTTGAAATTTCAAATGTCATTTATAGACACTATAAGGATATTCCAGGTCAGCCAAACTACCTTGGAGTTCAGATCTTCAGGTCTACACTCGTGACAGTAGCCATATCTGCTATACTAAGTAACGTTGCATAATCAACCGCGGTTACTGAATTATTACTATGAACCATTGGGACAATAAGGTACGTCCAAACTGTCCTGAAGTTTATCTCTTGACAGTTAGAGTAGTTGTTCTCATAATAAACTGTAACATTACACATCCAACTGTAATTTGTAATCCCCCTGGCATTTCATGAGTAATTCCAAGATAGTTTTGAGATACTCCAGATCAACCAAACAACTTCGGATACCATAGCTTCAGGTCTTCACTTGTGATAATAGCTTTTACCACTACGTTAAGTAGTGTTACATACAAGGTTACATATTTCACTGTATTTACCAAATTAGTTCGTGGAACAACAACCGTTGTTATATATTTTGGGATATTATGGGATGGCCCATAATATGGAGCTTAGTTGATAAAAACCACCACTGCAACATGAGGTGATTCTGTTCTAGATAGTAACGCTACACAATCAAACAGGATCCATGAACCTCTCAACTCTCAAGGATCACTTCATGATTGTTTTGTAATAATTAAGGTTATCCAATCCTTCATGGAGTAACACTGAAAAATGATACATAATGACCCATATTTACTAAAATTCTTCAAAGATTAGTGTACATTTTTCTGGGTCTTTGAAACATTTAAGGTTGTTCAAAATTTTATGAAACTCATCTTTTGAAATCTACATTCGTTGTAGTCATTATTTGTGATATAAAAAGTTACGTTATCTAGTCTAACCTACCCAGATTAGTAAACTTCTGTGAAACTCAGAGCCATTCCAAAATACCTTAAAAATATTTCAGGGTTACTGAAGTTCCCTACAACTAAGAACTTCCAGCTAAGGTGAAGATATGACGAAGCCACATCGCGAGCACAAATCTGAAGGCAAATGTGGGATGCGGCCGAGGATAAGGACTGCAGCCAGGAGCCGAGTGTTGTGGTGAAGAAGTGTTGATTCAGTTTTATTATAATTGTTATTGACGATAAAGACAGGAAATAGTTGCAATCATTACGGTTGGTAATGTGTGTTACTGTAGACTTCATGTAATTTGTTGCAGGACAGTGTGTGCGATTCTGAATATCCGAAGCTAAGTCATAGTCTCTGATTGTATTCTGTTAGCTACAGTAAGTATAATTGATTATACAACATAACTCTATATAGCCTAAATAGAAACTTCAACTGCTGTAGATGCTAGATTTCAAGCATCACATTAGTTTGGATGACCCCAGCTAATCTGATGATGTCCATTGAACATTCAGAAGATTCACTGGATAAGATAAGATACCGTTACACCCGGAGACTTCAGTATCTAAACTCAAGAACAGTTTGGAGGACCTAGAAGATCCCGACTGATCTGACACTGCCTTTGGGCATTTTTCGAAGACTTACTGGACATGGTAGATTACAAATAGTAGTTTTGAATAATGGAAGAAGTTACCCAAGGGTTTTTTTTTTAATTACCGCGCGGGGTCTCGGGGTCCGAAGGGTCTCAGATTTTCACTAAACTTTTTCCACAGGCAGGGCTCATAGATATATGAATGAAAAAAAAAATTAAAAAAAGGTCGCCTGTTTTCCCAAAAAACTGAGGTGGATTTTTTTATCTGTATTAACGAGATTTTTAGCCCTAGGCTACATGGTCATTTTCCACAAAATTGGCCATAACTCAGGAAAGAAAAAAGTGCATTCCAAAAATTTATGAAATCACCTCCTCAAAAATAATTTTTTGAAAATTTTCCTCGAGTTCGGGCATAGTTTTTCCGGCTTTTCTTTATGAATTTTCTCAACCGTGTAAAATTTTGTGGAATACTTTTTCCACTTTATATTTTTTTTGGATTTCAGAGAAAATTTTCTTTAATTTTCTAAAAAAAAATTTTGTTTCTACGATGCTTCGTTCTGTTATGATTTTTCAAAGTAAGTAGCGTCAGGGGAAAACAAACAATTTCCACCTGAGTTTTCCGGGAAAATAGGCGACCCTGATTTTTTCTCAATTTTTTTTTGTTCATATATCCAGAGCCCTACCTGTGGAAAAAGTTTAATGAAAATCTGATACCCTTCAGCCCAATTTGTAAGATAATAAAAAAATCCCCACAGGTCACAGAAGACTCACGCAGCGCAGTTGAGCTATAGTTATGTTATTCTAACCCCATGTTAGAATTTCTTGACTTTGACTCGTGTGCAGCCAAGAAACTGCACAGCGTAGCTCTTTTACAATATGTGTGATGCTTGGGTACCGTAACAGAAATACGTAAATAAAATCTTAAATAACGACTACAAAAAATCTGGCCTCACAGGGTTAAATTAACAAAATAACATTACATTTTCAAGGCTGTAAGATTTTTTCAGCAGTGTATTTATAGTTATAAGTAGGTATATTTAGATTTGTTACAAGTAAAATAACACATTGTACGATTTCCAAGCGGCGAATAAAAATACAAAAGATTTGTCACTATTTTTGTATTCTACCAGATCATTACATTTTTAGTGTTGATCTAGTGGTACACAAAAACCTTTGGATGAAAAATCCATTGTGTATTCGATCGCTGCGTGAAACTTCCTCGTACAATGAGTACTTTCGTTTAAGGGTGTATGCAAAAGCTCTCTCGCAGGTATACAAAATAAAAGAAGAGATCGAGAGAGAAAAAAATGAAAGCTTTTATTCGACGATGTTCACGCTAATAATAATCCACTCATCGTCATTCTCCACTCACATAACTCTCACTCGAAGATTATAGGAATTTCTCGGCTCTGGCAGTCTGAGTGGGTAGCAAAAGGCTGTTTTGCTCCTACATCCGACGTTTCGGTTATATTTATTTAACCTTCTTCAGGGAATCTAAAATATTTGCAAAAACAATTTCCTAATTTACAACCCTATTTTCGAACATCTGTAGAATCCACAGTCGTAAAATCACACGTTGATCTCACTCGAAGTGCAAAAAAAAATCGAAAATTCATGCATGTCGACGCCGAGGCAAAGCTTTCGCTCACTCTTCAACCACGTGTTTTGGGTTACCACTGACTGTAGTGGTAGTGGTCTTAATGTCTTCTAGGTCGTAAGCAGGCGTGAGAAAGTCAAGAAATGCCTATATTGCACTGTGGTAGGTCACACTCGACTCAACTCAACCAACAACATTAACGAACGATTCGTCGGTTCGTTGCTTACAAAGCATAACAAACAAGACTGGGACTGAGCCGAGCCACGCGTCTTCGCGGTGCGGGTAGGGGCGATTTGATTGGACGATTAATTTTGATATTTATTAATTTTAATTATGCCTATTGCGGGAGCCAGTAATTAATGGCTGCCGCCACCGTACTGCTAGCTGTGCAATAGGTGGCATGCGGTCAAATATTAGCGAAATGCTAGGCAGTTCGCGAATAATGACACCCTCGGCCGGTAACAGAGAAGGTCGTTCAGTAGGATTTGACTTGACTTTTACCCGACATTCTCGACAAGGGATCGCTCTTCTTTTTACAAGTGTTCCGATTTTCTGCAAGTGTTTGAAGCGAATAATAGTTGAAGAGATTTGTCAAACTGCGTCACTGCCCGAAGGACTTCGTAAAAGAATTTCTAGAATAATTATTATAATAATTATAATCCAATAAAAAAAATATTATTGGAGCAATACACCTCATCCTTTTTTTACGTCCATGCTTGGCTAAGGGACAAAAAATTCTACCGCTAAGACAATGAGCAAACTCAACAGTTTTATATTTTTTAAAGAATCTTCGTGATTAGGAGAAGTGTACAAAAATATAAAAATGTGTATTTTGATCATTATTTTGACAGCAGAATTTTTTTTCGCTAAGCCAATAGTGGACGTAAAATAAGGTTTGGGTGTAATTATTTTTGTGTCAGAATTTATTACTGATTCAAACGCCAAATTTGTGAAAGTTAACAAAAATCAGTATAAGACACAGTCAAGAAAACAGAAAAAAATTTTGGTGACTCTCGGAGACGCAGGGACGAAATATATGAATAAGCTAAAACATACTTGAAAAGAACATTTCATTAAAACTCCAAAACATTTTTTATCGGAATGGCCCAAAATGTCTCGTGAGAAATTTCTGCAAATTTTGTTTTCAAAAGCCAGATCGTTATTTTTAGAATTCTTTCAGTAGTAAATCTCAATAAATACTGTTGAGATTTGACTACGGATTTCCAGCAGAATTTGCCCTTGCGATTTCAACGCAAATTGTCCAGAAGTTTGCCTATAAAATCTACTAAACACTAAGATGAATATAATTGATTTCTTTAGAAGATTTCATTAAGTTTTTTTTTAACTTATAATGTCAGAAGCGCGTTAACGCTAAAGCTGTCTCTCAATTTGACATTACAAATAAAATTGTTATTAATACATAAGGCTGATACAAATTTAATTTTGACTTTTTGTTTCCCCCCCCCCTTCTCAAATGTTTGGCTGGATTTTGCATTTTGAAGGGGCAGATAAAAATGTTTATCAAAATATCGGGTCTTTCCAAAATATCTTTAACAAATCCGATGAGTTGTTAATATTTTCAAGATGAAATGCTTTATTATTTTTATCCCCCCTCACTCGACCAGCCAAAGAGTGGTGGGACAAGAAGCGAAATATATATTTGTAAAGGCATAAGTTCCAATAAAATAAATATGATATAACAAAAAAAAAAAACGAATTAAAATAAAAAAAATCTTCAATGTAGGTTCTAAATATTTGACAATTTATCCAAGTTATATTTCAGCATAACTTTTATAATTTCGTTACCTTTTGATCCATATGCAAGATGCAAGACAACTCCAAACAAGTGAAAGAGATGATAACTAGGGTACCTAGCCACTTGGGCAGTGGCTGATATTTTGGGCAGTTTTCGGAATAACTCAGTCAATTTCAAACTAATTGACTTGAAATTCTGTATCACCGCGTACCGTGATGCAAAATTAATTATAGTAGAAAAGTGTCCAAAGTGGAAGCCCTGACGAGATGATTCCACTACCCTACTTTAAAAGAATAGAAAAAGGAATACAAGATAACATTACGGCTTTCTACACAACTCGGAAATTATTTTTATATCTCTCTTACGCTTCCATTGCTTTTTTAATGTAATTCAAACATTTTAATCAGTAAAACCATGCAGAGAGGACTTGAGTTCTATTTCCGGTCAATCAAGAATCTTTTCGAAAAGAATGATGTTTCGACACAGGGTTAACTAGTTAATTTTCCCTTAAGAAGACACTAACTCCGTGTCGAAACGTTGGGCGTTACGTTAATAAACATCGTTTTATTATTAAAAGCCTGCGTAGCCGTTTCTATAGGAGAAAGTAATCAATAGCATTATAATGCTAAAACAACATCATCTTAGTTTTATGATGGTTTCCAAAACCTCTTGATAGCAAATTGGTCATCAAAATGTTACTTGGGGTAGAAATGCTCATCAAGCAAACAACTGGAAATCAGGATCGTTACGCTAAGAACAAACAGAAGAAGATCGAAATTACCTCACAAGTGGCCTTTGTTACGACTACTTTTCGATTCAATTTGCTAATATCCTATTTCAAACTGTCGTCATAATCGTATTAAATATTCGCCGGCTTCCTGCTACCGCAATTCAATGACCGATATCTTGCTTTACAACAAAGCACATTTATGTAGGTATCAATTGCTGATCGCAGAAAATTTCTCTTTTGCTTCGGAAGCGATCAACCCAAAATAACGCCCTGAAGGCGCATGAAGCGCTACCTTTTGCTTTGTACCAAAACGTGGTGGTGGCTTTCGCGATTCGGGTTCGATTATATTTCGGACATTGCCACTCACTGGTAGCCTTTTTGTCATCGCGCCGCTTCGTTTGATGTGTGGTTTCCGTGCTTCGGAAATTGCCTAGGAAATGGCTCTGATTGGTTCGTGTGTTGATATTTGATAGTTAGCACCTGGAGCGATGACATGATCTTCGCAAATCTTTTTTCAACTTTGCTGGGTTGGACCAACGTTATTCGATTATAACTTCTGACGTCTCTATGTTCGCGTATAAGTTATGCAACGCGACATGGTTTTGAAATTTCAAACGCATCGCCTTGTGGTTTTCCTTTTCGAACGTGATGCTCATTGGTTATCATTTTGCATAAATATCATTTGGGTAAAAAAAAAACGAAAAAACAATCTACCCTCATTTTTTACATCGCACAACCAACAGAAACCTCGCCCATCCATTATTGATTACCGTTGACGTTCGTCGTCCATTGTGGCCGATTGGAACCTTAAGACCGATTGGATTGGATCGGAATGCTAAGAGGCTCGCTTGATCGATTCAATCGCTCACGGAGAGATGGGTGAGTGCGTGGATCAAAAGACTGCGCGCTCAATAACATGTAACCAACGAACGAATGAACGAACGATGGTGATCGCATTTTGCAAGACCTTGCTTTCGCTTGGAAGGTGCAATACCTTACCTACCCAATGGAAATGCGTGTTCATCGGCGATCGTGACGATGCCCCGCGCCCATATGCAAAATGATCAAATCGTGCGTAAATGCATGGAATTATCTTCTACTGGAAATAGATTTGACGAAGTGTGCGGTTCGGTTATCCCTTTTTGTATGCGATGCATGGGATTCGGAAAGGGTGCTTTTTGAGGTTCTCATTAACTTCAATGACCAATAATGGTTGACTGCTGCCAAGGTTCGTCCATCAATTTGCTGTCAACGAGAGTGAGTGACGAATGAGGCCACCGAGTGGAGGTTGAGGAGGACAGGAGTGGGATGTGTTAAGAATGCAATGTAACAACTCAGCTTGCATCGTTGCATTTGAGAGGAGTGTGAACTGAGTGTGGTTGAAGTGTGATGTAATAGAAAACGTGATCTATCGGAAGCGTGAATGGGGATTCATCCATAGACCTTGTGGAAAGTGATACCACAATTAGTATGCTTGCAATAATTGGAGCACAAATCAAATGCACGATTGGGTAATTATGTCGTGCGATAGTTCGGTCCGCATCTATCCTCGGTAACATTTTTAAATAAGTACTATGGACAACATACGATTTTGTTGATTTTCGTTGGTGTAATGATTTACTATTTTAATGAAATCGATCAGCTAACATTCTTCAAAAAACAACTGCTGAAAGAGCTTCAAGTAAATCTATTCATGAATGTTATGTAAAATTTAATGTTCAGTTCAGAAGGTATAACTGTCGTAGCGCTTAGCGAATTCTATGTACTAGTTCTAGTTGGAAGATCTTTTGACGAAATTTTAGTAGGTCTATCTGAAGATATCTTAGCAAGAGTTTCTGCTGATGTTTCAAGGCAAACTCCTAAAGTAATCTTTGAAAAAATCACTGGAGTAATTATAAGAGGATTTTTTACAGGATTTTTTGGAGGATCACAGGAAGCATTTGTGTAGGAATTCTCGTAGAAACCTCCGGCCAACCTCAGGAAGAATTTCTAGAGAAATGCCATCAGAAATTTGTGGAGGAATTCCTAGTGGATTTCTCCAAAGGTTTTCCCTTAGATTCCTCCAAGGGTTTTCCTTCGTATTTCTCTGCGGATTTCTTCAAGAGTTTCTTCGGGAAATACGCTAAGAATGCCCATTGGGATTTCTGCAGAAGTAACTCCTGTGGTTTCTACTGAAATTTTTCGAAAGATTCCTCTACAAATTTCTTTTGAATTTTCCCAAAAAATGCCTGCTGGCTTTTCTCCAAAAATTCCTTATGTCATTCCTCCAGACATTTTCCCAAGGATTCTTCCAGAAATTCCTTTTGAAAATGATCCAAGAATTCT
The DNA here is from genome assembly GCF_035046485.1 of Aedes albopictus. Taxonomy (NCBI): domain Eukaryota; kingdom Metazoa; phylum Arthropoda; class Insecta; order Diptera; family Culicidae; genus Aedes; species Aedes albopictus. The sequence continues at coordinate 467,728,687 of NC_085137.1, read as the reverse complement.
TCTAGTATGACCTTTAGATATTCTTGCTGTGAGTCCTCTGATTGTTCTTGATGAGATTCATCCAGCAATCACTGTTGTACCATGGATGTTCTCAAACACCTGGCAATCGGTTGACTCATTTTTCCGTAACTCAGTTCAGAAGCCTTATATTGAAACGTGGTGTTCGGCAAACTTGTAGATTAGTGTTTTCCTACAATTATCATCTGTTATAATATGACGTCCTTGTTGATAATTGTTGAAAAAATACTAGAAAAATTACAAATGAGTTAAACGATTGCCAGGCGATCGAAAACATCCTTGGCAGTAACTTCTTTATTGATTCTATCAGAAATCATTTTTATTACTAGAAATCCCTACAAAAAAATTCTGGGGATTCTTCCAAGAATGCCTCTAAGGATTCTCTCAGGAATTTTTCTTCGTTTTTTTTTACTAGAAATACTCTTCAGATTCCTTTGAAAAATTATGTTTCAATTGCTCCTGGAACGATGCTGGGATTCCTTCAGGAATTCGAGATGGGAATCCTCTAAAAAGCCGTACTGTGATTTCTCAAGCAGTTCCTACCGTAAATCCTCCTGCAGTTTCAAAAAGATTCCTGAACAAAGCAATAACTGCATAAATACTTTCTGGAAGTACTTGTGAAATCCTAGCAAGAATGTTTGGAGAAAGCCTGGTAGCAGTTCCTGACAGAATCACAGCAAGAATTTCTGCAGGTATTTCGAGAGGAATTCCTAGAGGAATTATTTGAAGAAATCCCTAAATGAATCATCGTAACAATTTCTTAAGAAATCCTTGGAAAAATCCATGAAAGCATCCCAGCAGAAATCTCTATTTGATTCTATTGAGAATTTCTCAAAAAAAATCCCCAGCAATTCAATCCCAGTAGGAATACTAAATTTCTGGTAAAATTCATGAATAAATAACAGCAGGAAATGCTGGAGGAATTCCTCGTGGTAGTGCTAGAAGAATTCTAGAGCAATTCATGGAGGAGCTTCAAGTAGATTCCCTGAAGGAATCCCAGAATAAATTCCTAAAGGAACCCTTGTAGGTATTCTACAATCCCAGCAGTAATCCACTAGAGAAGCCCATCAGATATTCCTACAGAAATCTTTGGAAAAACCCTCTTGGAATTCCTCCACAAATGTCTGATGGGATTCCTATAATCATTCTTGATTGTCCATTCCGATATTGTCTGTCCACTTTTACAAACCAGACATGTGTGTGAGTATACTGTAAACAAATATTCAAATCCGTTAAGTAATCACTGAACGGCAAGATTTTTAGTTCGTTTGTGTTGACTTAGACCGACACGGGTTAAAATTACCATGTAGAACCGAAATCTAGGACAGGTTCCGTAGCGGCAGCATGTTAATAGCACAGAACGATTATTTTATGACTAAACACTAGTTACAGAACGAAAATATGTGTGAGATTTAAAAAAATTGCCAAAAAATACCGTCGTGGCAAAGCTTTTCTTAATACCTAGAAAGGGGGGCGGGGTCAGGAGGATACCACAACCAGATATTGGAAGACTAACTAACCGCATTAAATTTAAAATTGGTTTTAATTTTTCTTATAGTATGACATTAGAGTAGTAACCGTTTGATAAATTTCATAAAACAATTTTTAACTACTGTAAGAAATTGTGCAGTCTTTTATGCTCGCATATGCCATGCCGCATATGTAAGGGACAAATTGCCAAATACAGTGTTACAGAATTTTTGCAACAATCCGCTCAAACATTAAACTTCCATTCCATTACCTTAGTGTCACCCTTAAATTGATAGAAAAAAAACACTTTCACTCTCCATACTCCCTGCGGCCCATTCGTAGGAGACCATCAAATTCCGGAATGCCTGTTGTACAATATGATTTCACTCTACCAGATTCCAAAACGCTGAAAAAAAAAATGCTTTTACTTAACCGTATCTCCTTCAAGTCATCGTCACCACATCCCGCTTAGGACTGAAAACCGGAAAATGAATATTTGATTATCTGCCTCAGGCTCAGACTCAAACTCGGAACTCTATCTCATTAGCCAAGACCGTTTAAAGTTGATTAATTGGCCTCTGGCGTGTGGATTTGAACGATGGCTCACAATTTAAATGAGTCATAGAGATAACTATCCCACAGGCTCGAACATTTAACAATTCATTATCGTTCGGTTGGTTGCCATGGTCAAGTTCAGAAGCTGGATAGTGAATGTCTGTTCGGACATTCACATTTTTTTGAGGCGGAAAACGACAAGATTTGACCACCTTCACCTTCACAACTACAGCGTTTGTGAGTGTCCCACTTTTTTATGTCTAGCAGTCCGAAAAATTTGTTGGAGGCGGAAAAGAAACTCGGTTCGCGCAGTCGAAAATTAGTCAAATAAACAAATGATGCGGCTCGACCACAAACCGGTTTTCAAATGAATGAATAAACCACGCTCTGTGGCAAAACTAAGTATGTTACTGAGAAGGAAGCTGGGCCACGGCGACTGTGAGTGCGAATTGTCACGGCGAAATAACGGGATTTCGGTGGTTCTTTTATGGCCTGGTTTCGGTGAACAAGGGTGGGTAGATCGTTTGAGTTCTTAGTTGTCTGATACTCACAGATGATATTTGGTGCTTTTTTGTCTTTCTCAAAACGGCTACAGGGGAAAAGCAGTTTTGAAATCATAAATAGGTTGGAATTGCCCTAGTAGCAAGTACGTAACAAATTATTTCAAATGAATTTGGAAGCGATGATTATAAGTAGCAAGACTCCCAAACAGATTAAAATCCTTCCAGCCAGTTGGTTCGTTGTCAAAGTGTTTATCTGAAGGGAAAATTAACGAAATTTCGAAAATCCGGCGATAACATTTGTGTACACATGTATCAACATCTGACAAGTCTGATCTGACGAAATCTGGTCAAACTGAATCAACAACGGTTTGAAGGCTGGCTTCCATTCAGCCTTCACAGATCATGATGATAATCAAGCTGTGTTGATACCGATTGAAGCGGTTCTTCAAACGGTTTCCAAAAGCACAACAAATGTGGTCTCTGGTACATTTTCCTCCACTTCTGTTCGCCCATTCCTCGCAGGTAAAGAACCATTAACGCAAATAGAGAAGAAGTGGTTTCTCCAATTGGTCTGTGAACATGTGTGTTGCATTGCGCTATACCCCCGTGTCCGCCCCAACAACAAAGAAACAGAACCTGAAATCCAACCACAACCAGCCAGAGCACAAGACCCCAACAACCTTCGGATTGGATTCGATTCGGCAACTGGGCGGCTATAGCGGAGACTCAATGACGCACGGTTCCCCTTCGACCGACCATGGTGCACCGAGACTCCTCGACCAACGCAATCCACCACAACACACCCCAATGAACCGGGTGTTGTTCGGTCGGTAGGTAGTGTTATGATTGCATACACTTTTGGGACCGCAACAAAAACAATTGAGGGGAGCGGAGGTGAGATTGTAAAATGCTTCTTCTAAGATGTCTATCCATGCCTGCATGTGAGAATTCAACGTTCCACCTTTCAATTATGAACCTTAGAAGATTTTTCTAAAAAAAATACTGTGCTTACATCTATTTGCAACTGTTATTCAGTTGCACTTGTAAAAAAAATGCTGAGCTTCTCCTCTAAAGCTTCCATAAATACGAAAACATTGAGAGTAAACATTTTGGCTTAATGACGCATTTAATACCAATTCTTCTACGAGTCTCCCAATGCACATACTTTGTTTAAGACCCTTGACAGTGGTCGCTTATTGTTCGGAATCAGTTTTCGAGCCGCTCCTCGCGGGCAGGGTTGAGCTCAAATTGACCGTCATCACGTGCCCCATCATCGGTTTTAGATCTCACTCAAAGCCGTGTGTCAGTCATCGTTCATGTTCGCTTTGAGAGTTCTGAATTGTGTAACTAGGTACGTCGTCGTCAGTGTGGAGAGTGGTACGATTTGAACAACAATTCACTCAAGGTTGCTTCGCAACATTGAAGCCCTCAATCTTAATTAAGTCTTGCTTAGCAATGGAGAAGTGCGCATGATGCGCAGACTAGACCGCCAATGTTAAACATCAAACTGTTACAATTATGGTAAGCATGGTTGTTTCCTCTCACAATCACAAAATGGTAGGAAAACAGTGCAGTTTGGTCAAATCCAGTTTTATCGGCTCTCTTGAATATATATCGAGTCTCCAAACGTGATTTTCTATGGGCGATTCAATTGATGCTCTCCCAGGGGTCTATCCAGGATACCTTCAGAACTTAGCTCTGTGATTCTTCAAGTAGTTTTTTTTTCTACGATTCCTGAAGAGGTTCCATCCGGAATCTAGGAGTACCAGGAATTATTTTTGTGATTCCTCCATGAATTTCTTTTTGATATTTATATAAAGGTTCCATATAGCCGAGGCGGTAAACGCACGGGTATTCAGCCTGACCATGCTGAGGGTGACGGGTTCGATTCCCGGTCGGTCCAGGATCTTTTCGTAAAGGAAATTTCCTTGACTTCCTTGGGCATAGAGTATCTTCGTGCCTGCCACACGATATACGCATGCAAAATGGTCATTGGCAGAGGAAGCTCTCAGTTAATAACTGTGGAAGTGCTCATAGAACACTAAGCTGAGAAGTAGGCTTTGTCCCAGTGAGGACGTTACGCCAAGAAGAAGAAGAAGAAGATAAAGGTTCCTTAAGGGAATGGGGTTTCTATAGGAATGTTTTCTGAACTACTTTTTTCCGGGATTCTCAGAAGGAATTCCTGGAGAAAAATAATCACAGCTTTTGGAACTTTTGGAGGAAGCTCAGATTGAACATTTGGAGGAATTTATGCAACTGCTGCAGGACCTCAAAAAATGGGGAATGGAAGAGGAACACCAGAAGGCGATCCCTGAGTAATCCCGGAAGAAGTTCCTAAAAGAATTTCGAAATAAGTTTTAATAGGAATCCCCCTAGAAGTTTTTTTTCTGGATGAAACCAAAAAAATACTGGAATTTCTGAAGGAATGCCTGGAAGCAATTCCGGAAAGAACTTCTAGAGAAAACCTGGAAAAATCCGGAGTAAAATTCTTGAAGGGATCCACCACAAGGAAATTCTGGTGTAATCTCCGGAGAAAATCCAAAGGAAATCCCAGAAGAAAGTATGGGAGACTTTCATGAAGGAATTTTAGAAGGAGTTCCTCGAAGAATATAAAAATTCTGCAAGAATCTCTCGATTAACGGCTACGCAGTCTTGGGATTTAAAAAACGAGTTGTTTTATTCACCCGACGTTTCGACACGGGGATAGTGTCTTCCTCAGGGGGGAACTGTAATTGGTACATATTTGGGTTTTGAACAATTTTGTCTTAACATAAATTTGCTTAGTTACTTACATAATTACTATCGTTTTTTGTCAATTGTTTTGTCTAACTGTAACTGTCCCTTTTTGTGTCGTTTTTGGTACATGCTGTAAAGTGGGTGTGCGGTTTATCAATTAATTATGTCCTTTAAAACTATAACATTAAAATATCTTACACTTCGGAATCACTTTCAGTTTAACGGTTTTTTGGCAATGGCGAAAATTTTCCCTCTTTAGCATACCCCCTTATTCGGACCGTTCATTTTGGTAGCGGTGATGCCCTATCGGAATAATCTAACTTTCGTCTAAATTATTATCGTTTCTCGATTTGTTGTGTTTGTCAATGTTCCTAATACTGTGTAGTATCCCTGCGTATGTCGTACTTAGCCTGTCTATGTCTGTTCTTTTATTGGTATGACGAGAAATAATTTGCACCGTAGATTAGCTGGACACAGATCAAATGTAAACAAACTGGACAAAATGATTAATGACAACACAAACACTGAAACAGCGACCACCGCATTAGTTGAAGCGACAACCGCACTAATACAACATTGCGTAGACCATAACCATCGATTCAACCTAGACCAGACACAAATTGTAGACCACAGTCACAAACAATCCACACTTCCATTCCTAGAAATGTGCCACATTGCTAACACAGAACACACAGTCAATAAAAGAACAGACATAGACAGGCTAAGTACGACATACGCAGGGATACTACACAGTATTAGGAACATTGACAAACACAACAAATCGAGAAACGATAATAATTTAGACGAAAGTTAGATTATTCCGATAGGGCATCACCGCTACCAAAATGAACGGTCCGAATAAGGGGGTATGCTAAAGAGGGAAAATTTTCGCCATTGCCAAAAAACCGTTAAACTGAAAGTGATTCCGAAGTGTAAGATATTTTAATGTTATAGTTTTAAAGGACATAATTAATTGATAAACCGCACACCCACTTTACAGCATGTACCAAAAACGACACAAAAAGGGACAGTTACAGTTAGACAAAACAATTGACAAAAAACGATAGTAATTATGTAAGTAACTAAGCAAATTTATGTTAAGACAAAATTGTTCAAAACCCAAATATGTACCAATTACAGTTCCCCCCTGAGGAAGACACTATCCCCGTGTCGAAACGTCGGGTGAATAAAACAACTCGTTTTTTAAATCCCAAGACTGCGTAGCCGTTAATCGAGAGATTCAACCATACAGTCGTATTTCAATAGCAATTCTGCAAGAAGTTCATGGCGGAATCCAGAAAACATCTCCTGTATCACTAGCGTGCGCAGGGTTCTTGCTTAGGGGGGGCACTATAATAATGGTGCAATATATGTATGATCATGGTGCAAAATAGAATGATGGTGTTACACGCAATATGAATTCCCAAGTAGGGGTTTCAACATGTTGTGGTGCCAACATCACCAAGTACTTCATATTGGGATTCCATGAGAAATTCCTCAAGGAGTTCCTTCAGAAAATTGTCCAGGAAATTCTCAACGAATTTCTTCAGGAATTCCTTCAGGGATTCATCAATGAATCATTTCAAAAAATCCTTCTTAAACTCGTCAACAAATTCCTCCAGAAATTTCTCGAAAAATAACGCCAGAAATTCCTACAGGAATTCCTAAAAAAATCCTCCAAGAATTCCTCATGAAATTCCTCCAGGGATTTCTCCAGAAAATCCTCTAGGAATTTCAGCCAGAATTCTCCAGAGAATCCTAAAAGAATGTTTCCCGGAACTCTTCCAAAAATTTCGCGAGCAATCTCTACAGGAAATCCTCCACAGATTCCTCCAGTAGTTTCTCCAGGATTTTTTCCAGGATTTTTTTCAGGAATTCTTTCAGGGATTCAATAATGAATTTCTTCTGAAATTCCTCCAGATATTCCTTTAGAAATTCCTCGAGGGGTTCCTAAAGAAATTTCTTTAGAAATTCCTCCAATATGCAGCCAGTGATTTCCCTCCACGGATTCCTGCAGAAAATCCTAAAGGAATTTCTTCCAAAACTCTTCCAGGAATACGTCCAAGCAATCCTATTGGAATTTCTTTAGGATTTTTTTCCAAAAATTTCTTAAGGAATTTCTTCAGGGATTCATTACTGAATTTCTTCAGAAATTCCTCAGAAACTTCTTCTAGAAATTCCTCCAGGAATTCCTTCAGAAATTCCTCGAGGAGTTCTTTCAGACATTTCGCCAGGAAGCCTCATATATTTCTCCAGAAATTCTTCAAATAAATCCCTCAGGAATTCCTCCAGTAAATACTTCTAAAATTCCTCCAGAGATCCCTCCTGACATTTTTCTAGGAAAACTCCTGAATTCCCCAATATTTCCTCCACGGATGCCTCCATAACATGCTAAAGGAATTTCTCACGGAATTCTTCCAGGTATTCCTCAAGAAATTTCTCCAAGGATTTTTCCATGGATTCCTTCAGGGAATTCTCAAACAATTTCATCAGAAATTCTTTCATGGATTTCTTCAGAAATTCCACAAAAAATCCTCCAGAAATTCCACCAGGAATTCTTTCAGAAATTTGTCGAGGAAGAACTCCTGAAATTCCTCCAGCAGTTCCTCCAGGCATTCCTCCATAAAATCCTCTAGGAATTTCTACCTGAGTTCCCCAAGAATGTCTCCCGGAACCCTTCCAAGAATTCCTCGAGGAATTCCGCAAGGAAGTTGTCCAGGAAATCCTCCACGGATTCCTTCAGGAATTTCTTCAGGATTTTTTCCAGCAATTTATCCAAGAATTCCTGCAGGAATTCATTCATAAATTTCTTCAAAAATTCATCAAAAAATTCTCCCCGAAATTCATTCATGGACTCCACCAGAAAATCCTAAAGTAATTTCACCCGAAACTCTTTCAGGAATTCCGGGAGCTCCTCGA